>NC_061119.1:5635352-5879809 GCF_002878395.1 Capsicum annuum
TAAATACTAATCCCAGAGCTATAAACATCCAAGAACCAGATACAAACTATATAACCCAAAGATTGACCGGATATAATAAGCTAATTGCTTTACCTAATATCAAACCAAGTCTAGTTAAAACTTGTTATGAATATGGACTACTCAGTACTGTATATACCTCTGACGGAAATGAGATATCCACTATACCGGATATATGTGAAGCATTTAGCATTTTTAAAAGAATAACCAAAGGTACATTATTTTTTATAAAATCTACACGGCACCAATAGAGATATTATATGATGAAGTTAAAAAACCCATACAAGTTGTAAAGATAGGAATGACACGAGATATGATTACACCACAAGATATCATTCCACAACCAAAAATACCTAGAATTGAGATACCAAAATTTTATGCGAATAAGAGGATTAACGGACTATCTACAATTTTGCAAGAGCTAGCAAACACATACCGCAACCAAAATCCCATATGGAGTTATTATTCAACAAATCATGTACTAATATATTCAAATTCAAAGGACTTACGAGAAACAAATATGGAAGCTATTAGGCAATGGATTCTGACGTTGCTCAAACTAGAGATGGAACCTATCGCCAGAGCTATTAGAGAAAAATTAATTTCAGAAGAATTATTAACCAGCTATTGCAAGACAATTGAACATAAATATCCAGATCATAAATGTTCAAAATGTAATGGAGGAGATAATGATATCCTAGAAGTTCAGCTAGAATAGAAGAAAAATCAACCAAGAAGATAAGAACACCAGCTGGAAGATACAAGATAAGAAGCAATAATGGAGATATCGAAAAGCAGCAGATACGACAAAGAGAAGATATTAATGGAGTAATAATGGAAGACAAGCTATTAAATTGTGAAAGCGACATGTAAACTTTCACAATTTGCTTTACGTAAATTATTGGAATCTTTTGTGTAGGTTTTGGACTATTATTAGTCTAGGAATTAATAACTTTTTTCTTATTAGAAGACTTTTTAAAAGTAAAGTAGATTAGGTAGATAATTTTTTAAAAGAATTCTTAGAAATATGTAAAAATAGGAATACTCTTGTAAAGTTTCAGTTGATAAATAAGATGAACCGAAGGCATTGCAAAGCAGGCCTTCATGAGTTGAAGAACAAATACTCTCTCTTGTCCACTACAAATATTTTGCTTAGTTATTTAAAAAAAAGGTATATTTCAATGGAAAAACCTATGGAGGAATAAAGCTTAGAAATATCAAACCTACCCGAACAGGTATATTTATTTATGATTAAGAATAGTTAAATTCATAATTCCCAACAATCATGGTATGATAAAATAAATTCATGTTAGTTACTTTAAAGTAGAATTATTCGAAGAATAATATTTTAAGAAGTTTATTAGCAAAGTGAAAAAGGAGAAAACTCTCTAAGAACTATGCCATCCTAAAGGTGAAACCAATGAGGCAAGAAGCCGTGGTGGGGAGTAACCAGAGTAGATGTGTTGTTTAAGGGAAGAGTATTCAAATTACCATGCTAATAGTGACCAAAGAACATGTTATTTAAGAATAATCTAGTATATAGTAATCTAAGATGACCATATTTTTTTATGTGTATGATTGAAGGGAATATTTTGAAAATAGCAATTTTATGAAAATGAATAATTATTTATCTGATGTAATGGTAGATAAATTTAAAATACTTATTTTGTATGTAATTAAGTATATAGGAATAATAGATATAAGAAAAATCATATTAGAAAAAATATTCGGTAATGATTATATAGCTAGAATAAATTACATACCACACGTACCTACTTACTCTTATAAATACTTACGTACACATCAACTATGATAAATCACATATATCTAGAATTTTGGAAAAAAGATATGAAAAATATACAATAAGTAGAAAAACAAATGAAAATAAATTTAGACAAATACATGGAAACTAACGATATAAAATATATAGAATTCCTTAATGAAAATATGCCAGAATTACTTAGACTAAAACAAACAACTAGAAAATATTATGAAAAAGAATTTAATCGAACTTAAATGAGAGATGATATTAAAATACTAGTTTTATATATACGTAGAAATATAGAAATTATAGACATAAAGAAAGTAATATGGGAAAAATTACAAGATTATGAAGAGGAAGAATTATTAAACAAAATAAAAAACTTACACATATATTATGAACATCAATATTACTTAGATTCAGATGGATACTATTAAGAATAAATAAATGTTAGAATATATAAAAAAAAATTAGAGAAAGGCAAAATTGGATATATGAAGAAGTTAATTATAGAAATCAACTTGAAATAGAAAAAAGACAACTAGAAGAAAAATTACTTAAAATGAAATTAACCTTAGAAAAAAAAGATACAGATAATGATTTATTTAATATATACAAAAAATTATTTAATACAGATGAAAAATTACATATATACATGAACAACAAATACTAGTTAATCAGATAAAGAACATAAACCTACGCATTGAATATAGCAAAGTTAGAATAAAATACTACACAGAAATTGCTAAAATTTCAATAGGATAAAATAATAAACTACACAAATTAATGAATACATCTTACGAAAAGAATAAATCATTAAAAGATATCGAAACTAAACTATATAGTTTATACCTAGAATACAAAAGATTATAAAGTACAAACGAAGATCCTAAAACATTAGATAATTTAATTACGATAATATCCAATTTAGAATATGAATAAATAAAACATCTTAAGTCAAGAAGATAAAAATAAAAATTAAACCAACCAATAATATACACTTAATAATCTACTTAAAAATAAATACTTATTACTTAATAACTATTTATTTCCTACTTAATAACTATTTCTTTCCTAGTAAAATTACCGCGCCTAATCCGCACCCCCTACAAATATTGGTATAGGTGGCTTCTCCAATGGACAAATTTGTACAATTCGTACGTATTTATTATGACTTCATTGATCCTTGGTCCTAATTCATTTTTCCCAATTTTTATTGGTCTACCCAGTTCAAAATCTTTAAAAAAAGTTCAAAATTGGTGCAATTTATTAGCTGGAAATCCTATCCTAAGCCAAAATCCTAGATTCCCTATCTTTTTTAATGCCAAATTTGCCTCCCTTGATTTGGATGATCCCACATCGGTTGGGAATGCAAAGAAGGCTTTCTTTTTCCTTTATAAAAATCTCTCTTTGGAGCAGAAATACTCAAGTCTTGGAAGGTGGAAAAACCCTTTGAGCAAAAATTCAGTGCATTTTTTAGGAAAATTTTTTTATCTCATGAAATTCGTTGGCATAATTGAAGATTTCGAGTTGATGATGATGTTTTTTGGTGGTGGCTAATTCCGACGAAGTTCGTGATCCCGTTTTGCTGCCCCGAAGGAGGTAACACACTTTTTTTATTTTTAACTATTCTTATTTTTTTCTTTGTTTCTGCTTGACCTCCTTCTTTATAATGTTTATGTTGTTGCTTGCTTGCTGGGAGTAGCTGTAGATGGCAATGAAAGCTGTAAGATTAGTTTGTTGTATATTAATTTCTTGGAAACGATGGTTGCATTATAATCTTCAGTTCAATTTTTGAACGAGTGCATTGTCGTGTGTTAAAGGTGTCGATTAGCTGTAATAAACTGGTTTAGCGATTACCGGTATTGAGTAGCAGTAACTTTACCGTATGAATTAATGAGTACATATATGTCATCGAGATCCTACAGTTTTGTGGTCTAGTTCACTGTCTTAGCTTCCAGTTTTGTTGATTGAACACTAAAGATGGTTTCTTTGGTTTAGCACCTCTGGTAATTTCTTGTCTTTTCTCTTCTATTAGTATTTTTTTTTAGTTGAAATGCTTGTTTTCACAGGTTGTGCTTCATGTTTCCAATTTATTTCCCTCTTATTTTGGTTATCGATATGTCATTCCAAGTTGGAGTATTATTTTCTGTGCTTTGAGTTCACCGTTTGGCGTACGATATCGTGAGAATGTGGCTGGTCATTATACTTATTTTGAGTGGTTTGTAGGATGAATTTTGTTTGGTGTTTTGAATATGATCATTGCATAATATTGTGATTTGAACATTTCTTTTCTAAACTAATGATTCCCCAAAGATTTTCTTGACGTATGATACTAATTATAACTTGTCAAAGAGGGGATGAAGTATTTTCTTAGTTCTTCCTTTTAATAAAGACTAGAGAATAAAAGGAAGTGTCTCAATCGCCTATTGTTGTCCCTAGAAGTTGCTGCAGAAGATTTGAGCGCCTTTAGTTATTTGACTAGATTCCTTTGATTGTTTCATAACCGGTATTTACTTGAGATCAAGCTTTGTTCTTCTTTTTTGTTGAATAAGCTTCCCTTAAGTTTATTTAATCCAATAAAATGGTTGCCTTTAATAAATGACCAAAAGTTTTTTTCTTATAAATTGGAATCCTTTAATTCGTGTTTTCCCTATTGGCTGGAAATTAATTGTGTATGTCGCTTGTGTTTGAATATATGCGACCATTTTCTTTCGTGTGATGCTTAGTCTCGCAAATCTGGGATTCCAGTAGGTTACTTTAATAGGCTGGATTTTTTGTTCTTCTCATTACCAAAGGTTAATACTAATTTATTTGAATAGAACTTTCTCTAAAAGATCACCTGGTTATTCAAGAAATATGTTTGTTTTCATATTGTTGTGGCTGACCTATTTCAATATATAAAACTAGCTAGTTTTTTTTTTTCACTGTGATATTTTTTATTTATTTGAATGTTTGACATATATAAGTCTGTTTATTTTGTTTTCTGAGGGGTACCTATTGGTCTTTGTTTATTATGAAGTACTGCATGGATTGCTTTTGGGTTTTTCTTTAGTTCTTTTTTTTCCCTCTTTTGGAATTTGGTATGAGCTTGACTTCTTGGCTTATATTTGTTAGGAACATGTTCATAGGTTTCATGTTTTAACTGTTCATTAGTTAAAAATTGTTAATTTCCTACTAATACGCATCATAGTTTGCAAGACAATCTTGTTTTCTTGAAAGCTTGGGTTTTGAGTTTAACCTGTCCAAGCTTGTAGTAAAAATATATATAATTCTGCATTCATATGGCTTCTTGATGGTATGTTGATCAAATAGTTATCTTGAATCAATGAATTCATTTGTTTAGTTTCTGTGTTAAAGTTTAGCATAATTAACTTCTTAACCTTATTGAAATATCATGATGACATAATTTCCTTTGTTAAAAGTTGTTTATACGCCTTAGAATACAGTGCTCAATTAATCATAGAGAAAATGTTGTTGGAAATCGCGTTGATTATCCTTTTCAATCATATGGCTACATTATGCTATTTTTCTTTGATTCTTACGCATGAGCTTGTTGCATGTTTTTCTTAGGTTACTTTAATGTTTTATTCGCTCTCTTTAGAACATATATTAATTTCTTTATCTTTTTCCTTGCATGAGCCTACCTTGGAGTCTAAATGGACTTTTTCTCCAATTATTTCATAATGGGCAAACATGGCACACTTTCTCGAGTCAAGCCCAAAATCGATTACATAGTGCATGGCTATAAAAAGGCGACAGAGGAAGAATGGGTTAAAGTTCCCTTGAATCGGCTAAGAGACTTGAAAATCTCGTTTCTTCATTTATTCATTTGTATTTTTATCCTTTTTTATTTATTCATTTATTTATTTCATTGCTTATTCAATTGGGCCTCGAAGCCAATGTTGTAAATTTAATACAGGTGAAGCAGATTTTGGGCCAACGAGCCTGAAAAAATAGCTTTAGGACAAGTTATGGGTCAAGGCCCAACTTTTAGATTAGGACTGGTGCAAGTTGGCCAAAAGACCAATTAGATTAGGACAGCGTCAATTTATTTAGTCAATGGCCTAAGTCTTTTATTTTCTTCCCTTCCCCTTTTACATGATTTGTTATTAATTTGTTTAGACTTAGTTAAAATTCCTACTAAATCGTCAAAATCTATTTTACACAAGTATTTTTCTAAAATCAATTACTTTTCAACCATCAATCTTTCTTTTTGAAGTTACTAAAAAGATATTTTCAAACATTCCGGATAACCGCAAGTTAGCGAACACTCTTGGTGCCTTAACAACCTTCCAAGAGTATTAATAGGAACTGCTTACTCAGAATCTTCAAATTTTAAACAATTTTTTTTTTGTTTTGGATCATTTAAAGTATCTTATAATTGTTTCTTAATTCCTTTTAAAAATTAAGTGGTGACTCATAAAAACGTCAAAATTTCCTCAAAACTGAAATGGCGACTCTGCTTGGGATATGTAACTAGGTTCTAACCAAATGTTTGATTTCATCTTTTGACTAACTGTTTAATCGCTTATGTGTTTATATGTTTCAATTTTGTGGAACTTTAATTATTGCATCTCATATCATAATCCCGCATTGGTTTATAAAATTATTTTGGGGTTTCGTGGATGTCTCAGCCCCTGTTGTTCAACTCCTAATAAAGTGTTGAAAATACGATGATTTATTAGCACGTAAGTTGTCTGATGGTTGTTCGTATTTTCAAACCCAAGTTGTCTTCTTGGAAACCTAGTTGAAACCCACTCTAGAAACCTAGGATAAAGCTAAACCAAAACCCTATTTACGCATGATCCTAGAATGACGCAATACCTGAGGGGGTAAAATTTCCCTGCATCTATTGACCCAGAGTCAATTACAGATGAATTATATTTATATGTTGAAGAAATATATGCTTATTTAATCCAATCCATTATCCATTGGGTGTCGAGAAAAATCTTGGTTACTTTCGAATAAGGATGCCTTAATCATACACCAATTGAGAGAGGAATCGAAGCAAGTCAAGCAAGAAATTGATCGATTTGGGCGATTGTATTTAAGGCACAGCTATACGAAAATTTCTTGATCATCAACGGATGTCACCAGTGGCATGAAGTGGACAAAGCTAAGAAGGCGAAGACTTATAAAAGAAGCATTCAGGAGTTATTATTTCCTATCCCCTGTGCGGGACATCGTTCTTTTTCTTATGTTATTTCCCTTTCCCTAAAGATTGTACCCCTTTTGTGCAACTTTTGTAGGCATTTATGCCATTTATTTATATCTATGAAATTGGAAGATAATGGATTGGCTTTTAAAAGGGCATATATTTTCTTCATAGTTCGTCAAGCTTAAACCCTTGGCTCAAAAAGGTCACCCTAGTTAGGATACGTGTTATTATAATGTTTTTATGCGATATAACTGCCTTATGTTTTTATGTGTGTTTGTTTGAATCAAAGGCAACTTTATTCACTATGCTCATGTGGATCAATTTGGCTATGACACAAACAACTCTATGTGGTTATTCCTTGTCAAGTATCTTCCATTACAACTCAAATATGGAAACTAACACCTCTGCCTTTGAGTTATTTTACTTTACAGCTAATAGAAAACTACTCCGTGTTGAAATAAGCTGGTAAAACATCCTTACTTCACTAGATCAAAAGAGCTTAAGATCCCATCCCCTAGTCATCATTCAAACATGACTGGAGTGACAAAGAAAATGCATTGATGGAAAAACAAAGCAAGATGATTGTTGAACTCATGAGAAAATTAAAAATGCTTCAGGAGGAGATGAATCGTACTCAATATTTGGCTAACCTGGACATCACTGTCAATGCTCCCTCTCCAGGAGGACACGGGACTCCACTCTAGATCCCTCCCCTCAGTATGCCTATTCTTGGGGACCATCCAAAAAACATATTGTTCATCTCCACTCCTCAATTAGTCCAGAACACCAATTGAGAAAATAACCCACATGCTTACCATCCACAAAATCCATCCCTAACCTCACAAAATCCATCTCCAAATCCATAAAATCCATTCCCAAATCCCCAGAACCCACTTTAAAACCCACAAAACCCGCTTTCAAATCCACAAAATTTGCTTCCAAATCTATAAAATCCATCCCCAAATCCACCAAATCTATCTCCAAATCAACAAAATTTATTTCCAAATCCGCAAAATCCTTCTCAGATCCCACCAAACTACTCTCAAATTCCATAAAACTTTTTTAATTTCCAAAATATCTTCCCCACCTACCAACCAACTTTCTTTCATCCTAAAAATCAAGCTACCCTTCCAAATCCTCCTCACATTATCATATGCCCTGACATCTACAATTCCTTTCCTAATCTCGAGATAGACCAGTACGAGGAGAAGGAGAAAGAGTGAAGGACCGAACTTGAAATGAAGTTATTGGCTCTAAATGAAAAGATTATAAGGATCAAGGAATCTCATGGGATGGGGGACAATGATGGTCTAGGTTACGATGATCTATGTGTTCGCCCTAGAGTAGATCTACCAGAAGGATACAAGGTCCCAAAATTTAAAGTGTTTGACCGTACAATAAATCCAATAGCCCATCTGAGAAGGTATTGTGATCAAATGGTGGGGGTAGGAAAAAATGAGGCATTATTGATGCACCTGTTCAGCTGGAGCTTAAGCAGTGAAGCCTTATATTAGTTCACATCTCAAGAGCTAAAAAGATAGACTAGTTGGACGTCATTGGCTAAAGGTTTCCTTGATAGGTTTTGTTTTAACATCGAAATAGTCCCTGACTGATACACATTAGAACGGATCAAGCAGAAGAATAATGAGTGTTTTCAACATTATGGCTTCCATTGGAGGAAGGAAGCCGCCAAAGTACAACCTCTAATGTCTGAGAAGGAAATGATATCAATTTTCTCTCATGCTCAGGAGGGAGAATTTATAGTAGGATGGTATCCGCAGTCAGGGTAACTTTTGCAGATTTGGTAAAAATAAGTGAATCGCTAGAGGAAGGCATTTGAATAGGAAAGATTGTCAAAACCCCAACATCATCTAAATCTTCTGCATTCTCAAAGAAGAAAAGAGAGGATGTAACTGTGGTCTCTACAAATTTTGTGGATAAATTAAAGAAGAAATTCAAGCAATGGAATATTCTTTCCTTACCTCCATCTTCAAGTTTTCAGCCTGTATTCTATACCCAATCACAATACCAAGCTCTTTTTCTAAATATTTTACCCCAGTTCCACGTTCTGCAGCCAAATTATTAGTCTCATGTTCAAGCTACTCTTCCAAACAACCAAATTAACATCCAAGCGCCTCCAAACTATCATCAAGTACCTCCTCCCACTAATCAAAATCAGTATAACCCCCAGCATCCAAACCTCAAAAAAGACCTCCACGAAACTTCATGTCACTGGATGAAAGTCACACCCAACTCTTTGGGATATTGAAGGATGTCGGTCATTTACATCCAATCCCACCACCGCTTATCAATCCCAACTCTTAATTTTATCATGACGATCAAAACTGTTTTTATCAGTCAGGAGTGGCAGGGTGCAACACCGACGATTATGTTATCTTAAAGCATAAGATTCAAGATCTGATTGATCAGAAGGTTATCATGCTTCAGTCGCCAGAACCAAATATCAACAGTAATCCATTGCCTAATCATAAAGGAGCGACGTTAGCATGATCAAAATAGCAAGCGAATGGGTATCTAGCAAGACTGTTACTAAAGTGGATTCGCAAAATTCCAAAAAGACAGAAGAAGTAGAAAAGATAGAAAAAGTCGTGGCTGCTTAGAGTGTCTTGAGTAAGAATTTGGAAGGAATCATTGAGCCCATTATGGTCTCATAAAAAACATCTAAGTATGGGTTAGGATACTAGCAAATAGAGGAGGATAAGAATAAGGATAATTCAAAGATGAGTATTCTTAGGCCCTTGCCACTCCTGTACCAGTCATTTCCCATGCGTGAGATGTCAAATGATGATGGTCTTGGGGATGGGATAGGAAATCTATTTGAGGGATCCAATGTTGTACCAGAAGATTTCCCAATGTTCAGTGGGGTAAAGAAGGTTGCACTAAGAGAGGCTTTGCAAAACTGGACCTCCACTCCATTCATAACTCGTCGCCCATCATGATAGATGAAAGGGAAATTAATAGTAGTTTTAAAAATTAGTGTTGATCCGGAGAAGGCCCCGTGATCTACCTTTTTATATTTCAAATTTTCATTCTGTGTTTTACAACTTTAGAAAAGGCATGGATCCGTATTTACACGGGTCATGAGTCATAGTTTTTATCTATTTTCCAAAAGGCCTCCCTTCATTTAAGAATTTAGTTTTGAAATATGATTATATTATTGTCTTTATTGTCTTGTTATCATCTAACTTGGTTTTTTTTAAAAGGGTAATTTAAAGTCTGCCAATGCCATGTCATGTCAAAGGTTAGATGAACAAAGCAAGGGAAATAATGATGAATAGAAAAAGCTGATGAGGAGCAGTTAGTGGAAGATATAAAGGAATTTGAAAATTGAAAGAAGCCCAACCTGGAGGAGCCCTAATCTTACCTGAGATTGATGGTTAAGAGTGGACCTAACCAATCAATTCTGATTTTGTTAAAAGACACTGTGTTTGAAAGATGTTTTAGTTTTTTGTTTCCTTGCCTTATCTGTAATCTCCTTTATGATAGTATCTATTTTATGATGCATAATTTCCTATAATACCTTTCCTTTCATGTACGAACTACGTTTGACCTGAATTCCTAAGAAAGAAATATGTAGGTGGCCTAAGTCATCTTCAGCCAACCCCTTAGGACAATTTATATCTTTTTTTATATATGAACTATGTAATGACCTAAATTTTCAAGAATGAGATATGTAGGCGTCCTATGTCGGATTTAGTCAACCCATTAGATTTTTCTATATATCCCTAGCGTAACGTGAACTACGTTTGACCTAATTTCTGCTTCAATGGGACACGTAGGTGCCCCAACGGCTCGGCCATACCACCCCAGGAAATGGAAATTGGGGTAGAATTTTCTAGAAGAAATCTCACAAATTCATAATGATAAAGATCATCATGCAACAAAGAGAGAGAGGACCAACAAAGACTTCGGATTCTCTCGATTTGATATCATCTCAAACAAGTTTAAACTGGGGCATAAATTTTGAGGAAGGCCTCAAAATTTCCACCAAATACTGGAATATATTTCAAATTCCCCAGCACCACCAGAGGTCAAAGTCAAACTTTTGAAGTCACTAGCTGCGACAAAGTCTAGGTAGACAATTTCCTACTATGACAGAACTATTTGAAGAATCGTCCAACATTGATGATGAGTTTTGAAAATCCTCCATCGGATATAGTCAAAGCCAAGAGAAAGACATTTGTTGAGTTAGTACATGACATGACTGGCAGAGATTTTCTAACACTTTTTTAGAAACTTTCAAAACTATTTTCTAAAATTAAGACTATTTTCAAAAATCTGTACAAATCTTTTACTTAGTGATTGGCTAGATGTTTATTGGAGCAAGGAGCCAGAGTGGAGATACCAACATGATGGTGCACCTGAAATATAGCGAGGAGAAAACCAAGGAGTGAAGGAGGTCAAAACGGAGTAATTTCACTCAAAATAATCATTTTCTGTGAATGCAGGGATCAACAAACAAAAATGAGATCCGTTTACAAAAATCCCTGAGCAAGTTGGGATCCACACTAGAGAATATCATGCTCAAGAATGGTATTTTCAGGTAGCCCCAAAGACGGTTTATTACAAATTTATTGAGGACCTTTTAAATTGTCTATCTCATTTCTTAAGACCATAGTGTTCCAAAAGGGTCTTGGTCCCTAAGTTCATCTCAGTACAACCTTTTATCATCAGAAAGATAGAACCATTAAGACGTTAGAAGATATGCTAAGGGTGTGCACAATCGATTTCAATGGAATTTGGGATGACCACTTACCTTTGATTGAGTTTGCATACAACAACAACTATCATTCCAGTATTCGGATGGCTCTGTTCGAAGCTCTCTATGGTAGGATATGTAGATCTCCAATTGATAGGTTCAAATTTAGTGAAGCCTCATTCATTGGGGCTGACTTACTGTTAAATGCCTTAGAAAAAGTCCAGTTGATCAGAGAAAGACTTTGGGTTACTCAGAGCCGATAGAAGTCTTATGAAAATGTTCATAGAAAAGATCTTGAGTTTAAGATTGGTGACTATGTCTATCTAAAGATCTCTCCCATGAAGGGAGTGAAGAGATTTAGTAAGAAAGGAAAGCTCAGTCCCCGATATGTCAGTTCCTTTAAGATTCACAGTCGCTTTGGCAAGGTAGCCTATCAGCTATAATTGCCTTCAGATCTAGCCTCAGTTCGTCCTGTCTTTCATGTCTCTTTGCTCAAGAAATAAATAGGTGACCTATCAGTTATAGTCCCTATTCATAGCATTGATGTTTAGAATACTCTCTCTTATGAAGAGATTCTAGTTGAAATCTTGGACTATTAGACTCGTAGATTGAGGAACAAAGAAGTCCCTTTAGTTAAGGTTCTTTGGCAAAATCAGTCCGTCGAGGGAGCTACTTTGGAAGTAGAGGTAGACATGCGTACCAAGTATCCTCACCTCTTCCTTGCCAACTTAGATCAAGCTCAAGGTAACAGTTCTTCTTAAGCTTACTCAGTTTCTTGTTCATTGTTCATCACAAACTTGGTATGCAGTTTAATGCTCATGTTCCCATTATAAACTTGGTGTCAAGTACCATTGCATACTCAGACATGTATTCATGAATCAGTTACACATGCATCAGCTATGCATGTTCTGTATTATACGTTCATCTTGTCAGTCATCTCAGTCACGATATCATATTCCAATTATTCATGTTCTGTATGTACGTTAATTGTCTTTTCTTCCCTCTCAGTCAGTCTCATTCGAGGAGAAATGTTCTTAAGGGGGAGATATTATAATACCCCGTACTTTTTCCTAGATAATTTTATCTAAAAAATGTCTAGTATTAGCTTCTAAATTGAATGATGGTTATTACATGAGAAATCTTCAAGATTTTCACTTTTTGTCATGTGGGAAATTTAGTAAGCTTTCCATCGATATAAGATTCATCAAAATTCGATAACCAAGTTAGAAGTTACGACCAATTTAAGTTTTCATCGTAAAACAGTGCCATATTAGTCAGTGGCGTGCCGCGCCACAAGAGGAAATGGCATTTGGCAAATTCCAGTATGGGTCCAAAATTATGGCATTTCGCGCCAGGGCCAAAATTCAGAATTGTCCATTTCCAGTGTCTTAGCGCGATTTTCTCTGTGTCACACCAAAGTTCCAAGTCATAAAAGAAGGGGCAATGCGATGGATCCACGTTGCGCCGTCCCTCAGTTTCCCAATTGAAAAATTCTAGTGACACGGTACAATAGCACTGCGTCACTCTACGGGCCCAGTTCGAGAAAAATTTACTGAAATTTAATGACGAATCCAGGGTTAAAAGGGTCACCTTCTACCCCTATTTAATCCCTTTAACACGTGATTTAGCCATTTTTCACCCAAAATACACACTCTTCGCTCACAAACTTCTCAAGAACAACCTAGGGCTTTTCATAGAAGATTCAAAATCAAGAATTTCCTCCATCAATCTTCACGAAATCACAAACCATGGTATGTGTAGTGTTCATTCATGGAATTCTTTCATCCATGAAGCCCAAGAATATCTTTTCTAATTTTAAGTTAATGGATATCTTTATGAATTTCATGTTGAATTCAAATCCATGTTTGGTGATCAATTTTATGTGGAAATTGATTTGTATAGATGTATATTCATGTGAACCTATGAATAAACCCTAGGATGATGAAATTAGATATAACTCATGATGATTAATTGTTGTATAATGTTGTCTACATGTGCTATGCCTACCACGTGTTTGATTAAATTCCTAGATGAAGGAATAATGCCCAACTAGTATGATATCATGAAATCCCCATGTATGTACTAGTTATGCCTATCGCATGTTCTGATGGAATGCTTCTATAAATGTATTATGGATTATGATGTTAGTTATATGTTCAAGTAAGTTATGCTTGGTCAGTTTTCTTCCATCGAGTCCTGGGGGTACTTTTACCCAAAACATTAGTTGTATTCTTAGAGCCATGTCATGTTTTCACGATACTCTCAGTCAAGCCATGATCCTTAGACTTCAGACAGTCTGATGACTCAAGAAATCTTCATGATCTCATGAACTCAGTCAGTTGTCAGATGTCAGTAGTATTTCGTCAGTCAATGGAAGTCAGTAACTAAATCCATGTTTAGTTTAGTAAATTATGTTTAATGTCTTTTCAGATGGGAGTAGAAATTAGCACTGATCGAACCCAAGTGTCAGAACTCACCCTTTATATGAGGGTCTGATTCTTAGAAGCAATCCTTTCTTTCCCAAACTATGTAGCCAGCATAGGTTGAGACATCAAAGCCTTCTATATAAGGGTAGATAAGGTGGGTTAACCTGCTATATGAGAGTCCTCATCATTCTCATTAGAGTTACTTATTATATTAGGGCCACTCACATGCTGTCCTTACCAATGGCGCAGTATTGACATCCTTCTAATCAGGGCATAGATTGGACCCCAATTTAGCCATAATGCATCATTTGGGGCATGTTAGTTAGATGAATACCTCCCACGGTATCACTATCAGTCTTAGTAAAAGAACTCAGATAGTTCTTTATAATTAAGGACTGTCAGATATAGTCAACTCAGATACAGAATGAAACTCAGATAGTTCTACCAGATTCAGGACTGTCAGATATAGTCACTCATGTTATCAATTATATCAGTTATTAGTATGTCATGTTATTAGTATTCAGATTCAGTACTCACGTCATCATGATTTCATACATAGCTACTATGTATGCATGCATGTATTCTCACGTTCATAGTAGTCAGTTAGCCAGTATTATTCATGCATATGAACCCAATACATTTAGCCTACCCCACATGTATACTAGTACATTCAAAATACTGACGCATTTGTGCTATGGTGTCTTATACCATAGGTTTAGAGATACGAGCTCCAAATCAGTAGTAGATTCCAGTTTCAGCAGTCAGAGTTAGAAGTGAGTCCTCATGATTCGAGGACATGATTATTTCTCTATTATCTCATTAATTAGTTTATTAGTTAGATTTATTTAGGGACATATCCCATAAACTTCATACTCTGACAGTTCAGTCAGTTAGAGGCTTTCTAGACTATCATATTTCAGACTTCAGTATTTTCAGTTTTGTTTTGGGTATTTCATGCCCCGTTTAGATGTTATATATTTACTTCAGTTATGTGAACCTTATGGCCTTTCAGTTCATGTTTTTTGCAGTATTCAGTATTTTATGCAGTATACAGGTATAAATATTTGTCATGTGTTAGCCTGTGGTCCTTTGGGGTCATGAGTATCGTGTATAGTTCTGGGTACCAGATTCAGGGCGTTATAATCAGTTCACCCAGTTATCATAATTAGTTAAAATTATAATAGTTCAGCATTCCAAGTTAGTTTAGTTGGGAGTAGGATTTAGCACCGAGTGAGTACAAGGATGGCAACTTCTCCGTCAGTTAGGTAGAGTCATTACTAACAGTCCCTATACTCCAAAACTACGTAGTCAGCATAGGATTTGAGGAGTCACCAGTCAGTTCAGGCTTGACCACCTCCCAGGGGTCACCTGTTTGTTTATGATTGACACCCTTAGTTCTTTGCGATAGCATTTTAGTGGATCCACACAGCCAGTGATAGTACCCATGGCACGGTACTAACACCCTTCCAACTAGAGTCACAGGTTGTACCCCAAACCACTTATTGGGGAATGTCGGTTAGATGATAGCTTACAGTCTCAGTCTAGTAATCAGCTTAATAATTCAATTCTAATTTTTCTTTACCATAGCATATAGATATCAGTTATTCATTTAACAGTATTCAGTATTTCAGTTTAAAAATTATATTCAGAATATGTTATATGCTTGGTCATGCATTCTGGATATTTACAGATTTTATGCATTCTATTCAGTACATTATGTTATTCATTCAGTCAGTTATTACTCCTGTACATGACACCATTCATATGAGCCTACCATATTTAGCATACCAGTACATTCAAAGTATTGATTGCATACTTATTGCTTGTTCTATGATGTATCATATCATAGGTTCAGATGCTCAGTTCTCGAATCACACATAGATATTCTAGAATATTAGCTATAGCAGTGGTGAGTCCTCATACTTTGAGGATATGGTTTATTTATCTTACTCTACTTTATTAGTTTCAGTATTTTCTATTCAGTCGGAGTTAGTTGGGGTTTGTCCCACCAGCTATATAGTCATTCAGTAGAGGCCTTTTAGACCAGTATAAATAGTTAGTTAGTTTTTAATTTTCAGTTGTCATTATCAGAAGTCACATTAGTATTCTCAAATTTGTTTTACAGACTTTATCAGAACTATGATTAAAACCTTATGGCATTCCTCAGTTAAATTTTGCATATGATCCATTGTTATCAGTTTTATTCAGTACTCACAATAGGTACCAACTCATGTATTAGCTTATGGTCCCACGGGACTGTAAGCACCGTGTACTCACAATAGGTACCAAGATATGTATTAGCTTATGAATACTCACTCATATCCGATAAGTGAAAAAAGTTATTTTTCTTTATAATTGAAAATGTTTTATTGTAAAATAAAAAAAATAATTTTATCAATAAGATAAAAAATTTGTTCCATAGAAAATCTGTAAAAGAAAAAGAAAAACAAGTTTATCCTTTGTCTTGGCTTCATCAACGACATAGATTTATCTTTTACTCAGGAAAGGAAAAATAATCAAATAGTCAAATAAAAACTATTTGTGTAGTCAATACTAGACATGCCCCGTAGACCCTAGCCGCTAGAGGCACTATATAAGTGTCTACCAAAAGAGTTATGTTGACAGAGAAATTAAAAATTCTTGTAACTCCGAAGAGGTTAAATTGTTGAAGGAATGAAATGGCAGATTCTTACTAGGGGCTTTGGGTTGTAGGTGACAAAAGAGTTTTAAAATAAGGTGTAGGTGACACAAGTTTTAATTATTAGGTGGAGGTGACAATTGCTTTATTATGGATTAAGAAACTTGGATAAGTTTGAAAATAATTCACAAGTTTTTAAATTTGTACTTTGATCCAAATGTTAGTTAATATAACAGAAAATGGACGAAAAAAAGGCTCATTTCTCTCTCTTCTCATCCGATGTTATTTTCTCTCTCTTCACGATTATTATTGTTCATTGTTGCTACTACTTCTTTATTCATCATCTTCTAATTCATTATCATCTTCATCTTCTTCCTGTCGATCATTATTGTTGTTGTTGTTGTTACGGCTACTGTTGCTATTTTACCAATTTTTTAGGTTAAATTTGTTTCGAACATCACAACTTTTCACTTTGACATTACTTCATCGGAGACCTTGGTAAGTCAAATTATGATTTTTAGTCGAATTTGTCATCTGGTTTACAAATTTATTGTTGTTTGTTCCAACAATGGATAGAAGTCGATCATGAATCCAACATAAGTGTCCATAATTTAAACAGATCACTCATCTGGGGCATCAGATGATTAATTTGTTGCAATAGAAGATATATCTGTTGCAACAGACTAGTTATCTGTTACATCAGACTGATTATCTATTTCATCACACTGATTATCTATTGCATCAGACTGATTAATCTATTTGGAACAACACAAATCAACTCCTGCAACAAACCCAATAGATAATCAATGTGTTTTGCTATTGCTACTGGATTCAAAATTATTTCTTACTTCCAATCATCCACATGTTTGTTAAGAATATAATAAACAGAATGAAAATTAAATATCTCTTCCATCTCAAATAACCCATCCCAGATTTTCTAATTTGATTTCTCATTTTACTTGTCTTTTTTTATTAATCAAGAAGAGATTAAAAAAATCTATATTTTACTCTATGCATTAATCACTTTTTTTTTCAAATTAAAATGTAAACATCATTTAATAAGGGTATTATGGTAAACTAGGCATGTTATTATTTATTTTTCTTAATCAATGTGCCATCTCAATTTGGGATAGGTAGGGTAATTTGAGACGAATGAAGTTATCTGTTCAAAAGGACTAGTTATCTGTTGCAACATATAGGTAATCTGTTTGGAACAACAAAAATTGGGCCCCTGCCACAAACCCAACAGATAAATCTTAAATCCTGCTATTGCTACTGGATTTAAAATTACTCCTTACGTCCAATCATCGACATGTTTGTTCAGAAGATAATAGACAAAATGAAAATTAAATATGAATTAAAAAGGTCAAAATTGATCAAACATAATTTTTTTATTAAACTGAAACAAATAAAAATACATATACAGACTTAGAAAGAAAGAAGAAACAAAATAATCTAATTATTATTAATAGATTCTTCATAACCATTATTATTATCACCAGTCACATCTTTGAAAGGAAGCAGCAGTGCCCTTCTTATCTTGCAGATCTCCCATAACATTCTTACTCTGACAGCGGTCAACTCCCACTGAAAATTATGTACCTTTCTCTGCAGTTCCCATACGTCATCTCATAAAATAGTGACATCCCACACTAGATCGATTGATAAAAAATGCAAAAACAAAAGTAAAGAAAAGAAATCAAAAGTAATACAACGTATATTTACACAAAAATTAAGAAAAAAAACTTACCAGAGATAGGGAAAAGCAAACAAGTTCTTGAAGAGAAAGTAGTTGAAGGTGTAATATGAAAGACAAGAGCAAGAAATAAATATATATGTGTAGTAGAATGAACGAGTAAGGAGGGACATAATTATAAAGGATTGAATTTAAATGAGTTAGGTAAAAAGGCGCTAGGTAAAAAGGCGTGACTGTTCACCTCCATTTATTGATACTGTTGACTTTTTTGTTACTGTAAAAATTTATGACTTGATAAAATTTTTTTCAGTATTCATTTCTTTGTGTTGTGGCAACAGATTATATATCTGTTGCATCAGATAACACATCTGTGACAATAGATATAAAAATTGTTGCAACAAATCTACGATCTGTTGCAACAGATAATATATCTGTTGCAACATATATTTTTTTAATAATCATAATATCTTTATCTTTAATCCAAATTACTTTTTTATTATATAAATTTAAAAAATAGAATAAAAACAAAAAGGCGCGACTATTCACCTCTACTTATTAATTCTAGTGACTTTTTCATTACTGTGGGAAGTTGTGACTTGATAAGTTCTTTACAGTGAACATTTTTTTATTTGTGGCAACAGATTATATATCTGCTGCATTATATAAGCTAGCTGTGATAATAGATATACCATTTGTTGCAACAAATCTATGATCTGTTACAACAGATAATATATCTGTTTCAACATAAATCTTTTTAATAATCATCATATCTTTTTCTTTAATCCAAATTTAGTGATTTTTTATTATTATATAAATTAAAAAAATAGATTCAAAAATAAAAAGACATGACTGTTCACCTCCATTGATTAATACTGGTGACATTTTTTATTACTATGGAAAGCTGTAACTTGATAAGTTCTTTTCAGTAACCATTTTTTTATTTACAACAGATATACCGTTTATTGCAACAAATCTACAATCTGTTGCATCAGATAATATATTTGTTGCACATATAAGCTATCTTATTAATATTCAACATATCTTTAATCGAAAGTTG
Source organism: Capsicum annuum (assembly GCF_002878395.1). Taxonomy (NCBI): domain Eukaryota; kingdom Viridiplantae; phylum Streptophyta; class Magnoliopsida; order Solanales; family Solanaceae; genus Capsicum; species Capsicum annuum. The sequence continues at coordinate 5,654,831 of NC_061119.1, forward strand.
GTGACTTCTATTATATAAATTAAAAAAAAAACAGATTTAAAAACAAATATGTCGAAAAGTCATGATCATTTATTAAAATTAAATAATCGTTCTGTTACGGTTATAAATTATGTTTATCATTTATTTTCTTATTATTTATTTAAGAATCATTTTTCATATTAAATAATCTAAAAGTCATGTTTTTTCACCCTCTCAATAACAATAATCCTTTTTTATTAATTACCGTCTGTTGCAATATATGATCGATCTGTCGTGTCATATTAACCTCTGTCGACATGTTGAGAATAAGGAATAAGCAAGAATGATAATTAAATACTAAATAAGAATTAAAAATTCAAAGTCGACCACCAAACATAGATTTTTGAATCCCTTGATAGATCCGATACAAAAGGAGGAAAATACATACATACGCTAAAAAAAACATAACCTAATTATTATTACCACTATTATTATTATCATTACTATTATTATTATTATTACTATATGTATTGTCAATGGGAAAATTTTCATCCGGTAGCAGCAGGGCCCTCCTTGCTCTGAAGTCGGTGAAGTACCTCTAGAGTTCATCAAACTGCCTTTGAAGTTCCTGCAAGGACTCGATATGAATCTTCTTGTACGAATCTGGATCATCCATATTTGTAAGTATAGTAGAATGACCAAATAAGAAGGGACCTATTTAGAAATGATTGAATTGGAAGGGTTTAGTCAAACAAAAAGCCACGACTGTCCATATTCCTTAATTAAATAAAATTGGTGATTTTTCGAATAAGTAAATTAAAATAAGGGCAAATTTCTAAACTAGCAAACTTAAGCTCATAATTAGAAGTTTCATAACAACTGTTTCATAATTACATGAAATAGCAACTTGTATTTTGTATTTTATAAAAGTGTTGCTACTTAAATACATATACAATAAGATTTACTTCCTTTTCTTACTCAAATCAGTTGAGTTAAATAAGGACTAATTATCTCATGTTTTAAAGCAGTAAATTCTTATTTAAAGCAGTAGATTCTTTTTTCATAAATTTATCTTATTTAAATTAGTAGATTACTTTTACAAAACAAACTCATATATGAAGATTATAATCTTCATGATTTTCAAAAAATCAAAATAAAATATGATTATCGTTTTTCTCTTTCATTCACTCTTTTTTATTTTGATTTCTTTTTTTCTATTCTATTTTATTTCTTTCCACTTTATTTTCTTTGTTCTATTTCTCTTCTTTTTTTCCTTTTTCATTTTTTCTTAAATTTTTCTTTTTTTTTCTTGTTTTTTTCATTCACGTATTTTTTTCTTTTACTATTTTTGTTTTATTCTTCTTTTTTCTATTTTATGTTATTGTTTTTCGCTTTTATTTTTACATTTCTATTTTTTTTTAACTTGATTTCTTTTTCTTTTACCATTTTTTCTCTCCACTTTATTTTTCTCTTCTATTTCTTTTTTTTTCCTTTTTCATTTTTTTCTTTATTTTTTTCTTTCTCATTTTCTTATTTTTTCCCTTTCTCATATTTTTATTTTTTGTTTTCTTCCTCTTTTTTCTATTGTTTTTTTTTCTGTTATTTTTGCATTTCTATTTTTTTATTTTTCAATTCTTTTTTTTTTTTGGATTTTTCATTTTTTGTTTTATCTTTTTTTGTGTGTGTTTTTTTTTACTTTTATATGTCTAACCTTTATTTTTAAAAGATAAATATCTATATTATATATACATGTTTTAAAAATATATAAAATAAATAGATATACAAAACTGCATATGTATTTACAGTATAAAATATAAGTATATACCTTCATATGTATTTCTGAAAATACATATCTAATTCATATGTATATATAAACATATAAAACAAAAAATCTCTATTACAAATGTGAGAGCTATATACATATACATATAGGTAATCAAAATACTAAAAATGTATTGTATGAATGTGATCATTTTGAAGTATTGTATTTAAATAACAATACATATCTGGGTAAATGTATAATCAGAAAAAGATATAATTACATTACAAATAACTAATACATGTACAATTACGTATATGTACTTGCTAAAAATTCTATGTAAATATATATGTATTTTGATTTCAATAAAAAATGTATTTTTCATACGTGTTATGAAAGATATATGTATAGATTTTCATAAAATACATATAAAAAGTTAAAAATATGAGAAATACATATAACGAACTATGAATTCCTATGCAGACCTGTCAAATACATATGCCGAACAGAAAAATACATATGCAGAAACAGAAAAATACAGTTAAAATACATATACAGACCTGTAAATATACAAACATAATCAACATATACAAACACAAACAATATATAGAGATAAAATCAGTAGATTACAATTTCACTATTCCGAATATACAAACAGATTAATCGACTATACAATCCAATAAAAATCAAAAAAAATTATTACTATTTAATGTACAAAAATTGAGTTTGAACATATAGTAACTCGATCATTTTAATTTTCATCTAATTTGATGAAATAGTACAATCATCTTTATTTTTTTAAAATTCATATATGAAATATTCAAAAAACTATTTGCTGGAAAAAATTGATAAAAAAAATGATTAAAGACATAAAAATGATATCAAACAACATTAAATTATTTTAAGTTAATTGAAAAACTTGTTTGTCTCTTTTGATTCAAAATCCCAAATAGAACAGTAAGAAAATGAAAAAAAGAAGACAAAAACGAAAAATAAAAATCTGAAAAAAGAAGTGAAAAAGGAAAAAAAATGAAAGTGAAATAGAAAATAGAAATAAAAAAAAAAAAAAAAAAAAAAAAAAAAAAAAAAAGATGAAGAAAAAAAAATATGAGAAAGAAAAAAAAAGAAAACGAAGAAAGAAAAAAAAGAGAAGTAGAAGAGAGAAATAAAGTGGAAAGGAAAAAATAAAATAAAATAAATTAAATTAAAAAAATATAACGATTAAAAAATGAAAAAACTAGCAAGAAAAAAAAGTTAGAGATATAAGAGAGTAATATTTTGAAAATTTGAATGTTATGAATATAATAATGTTCATAATTGAGTTTGATTTGGAAAATGAATCTATTAATTTAAATAAGAGTAATTTATGGGAAAGGGAAAATATTGAAACAGGAATCTAAAAGATTTCAAATAATAAAAGGTAAAGTAAAAATCAGTTAAAAGGAAAGTAAAAGAGATGTGGCATGAAAAAAGAAATCTTATAAATGGTAACTCACCACACTTAAATAATGCAATATTTGCTACACAGTGTAATTTCATTAAAGTGCTGCTATTTTTCATAATTTAAGTCTTAAGTATGCTATTTCTTGTAGTTTTTCCTTAAAAAATGGATCTAAATACAACATTTTATCTTTTTATTGTATTTCAAAAAGAAAAGAAAATTGGTTTAAAATAAATCTAACAGATGGATAACCTATTGGAAAATATATTCCATCTGTCAGATAACTTACAGAATATTGACAATCTGTTGCAACAGATGGATATATCAGTTTGCTTTTTCAACAGATGTGGCGTCTGTTGCAACTTGCTAGTCATCTGTTTATTAAATTTAAGCGATAGATGGGCTAGGAAGAATAAGGTATGTACAGATGAATCCACTATCATAAGGGTGTGATTTAAGTAGTATTACTAATAAGGTCACCAGGACAACACACACAAAGTATAATATTTGTGTGAATGCAGTTTTAACCGATTAAGCACTGATCATTCAAACAAGATCATGCATTGTACAGTTAAGTTTGATGGCTTTGAATTGATAAGGCTGAAGGGCTCAGAAGATGGTGCTAATACCTTGTTATGAATTACTGACGGTTGTTGCTCATGTTTATGCATGTCAAGTTTTGAGAAGGGATCAATATTTGGTGTCATTACAGAGAACCAATAGTGATTGGACTTAACTTTAAGAGTGCATTGGACTCAGAGAACACCTTCAAAGCATTGCACTGCATCAAACAAGAATGAAAAAACAATAGAAATTCTCCTGGCCTAAATTTATATGGAAAGGTTGATCGAGAAGATGATTATACGCCAGAATGAACCAAAGGAGAATGCCTGCGAGGAAAAGGGGAGTTGATGAAAGACTATATCATCTGAGAGCTAATTGAAGAAGAGACATAGGGTAGAAAGTAACTTCTAGCAAATAGTCAATGAAATTATCTTAAAACATAAGAATCTGAATCAAGTGCAAATATAAAAGTGTATTTGGTAATGTAAATTCATTTGTTGTCTCTCTGAAAGAAAAATAATGTCGATGGACATTTTTCTAGCGAGCTGTGACTAGGTAACGTGGTCGGGATAATCACCTAGATAGAAGATAGCTGAAGACTAAGAAAGTAGCCTTAAGAGCATCAAGATTAAAATAACGTACAATAAGTCTAGAAAACTCGTGCCAACAGAAACTGCAGTTAAAGTAAGGAATCTAAGCAAAGGTGGCAATTTCTTTATTTTAAATGAAATCTCATGTTTTCTTGTTTATGGTTTTGATTAGGCCCATTGTTGTTGACCTTATCGGAACCAAAAATGTGATTGGGAGGAAAATTGAGTTTCATTACTTTCTTAGCTATATGGATTAGCTGATTGTGTTTTATAGCCTTAGCATGGTTTCAACATTTCTTGGAGAAGATCAGAGGCTTGCTCTAGTTTGTGAATTTTGATAATTTTCAAGCCTGCCTCCAGCTGGCTGATTCTATATTCAAGCTGGTCGTTGCCGTCTTCGATGTTGGTATAGAGTTTCTGATCTCTTGTGAGCTCGATCTAGAATACTACCTTCACAGTTGTGACATTAAAGAAAGCCTTTAGAACACTTTTTTCAAAAGCCTTAAAGGATGCATGGAGGGCTGTTGTGTTTATTTTAGGTCAAAATATGTTGATGCACACTGAAGATGTGGTCCTAACAGTTGAACAACACACTTTTATCAAGCATTGTTTAATGCAGCTTGCTCAAACAATTTGATAAATTAATAAGGAAGGAGTTATGTAGCATGTGATCTAAACCTACTCTACCAAACCTATCAAATGTTACGTAACTCCAGGCTCATTACGCCATCAAAAAAATTTGACCGAGTTAGTGCACAAATCAAACAAGCTCAATCTCTCAGCCTTTTTGTTGATCGCTCTTATCCAATACAGATGACAAGATATTTGCTATGCAAAAGTCTGCACCGTTGCCAGAAATGCTTGCCAGGGCACAAGTCATCAGAAGGCATCAACAGTAATATCTCAATATCAAATAATATTGAGAGATTCCTAGTCATGCCTTCTCAAGACGTTTGCTGTGGCAAGAATTTCTTCAAATGATAAGATATCTGCCATGCATAATTCTACACCTTCAGCAATAATTCTTTCCAGAGTAAAAGTCCTCAGAAGGCATTATTAGTAATCTGTCAAAATCCAGGAAGTCTTGTACAAAAGTCTTCAAAATACATTCAAAAAATAAGGAAGTTTTTAGCAATGACTATACATAATTATGGCATTAACAATATCACTAGATACACTGCTAGTTCAAAGGAAAAGGCAGAAATATTTTCATTTGCATTCCTAGTTCAAATGTAAATAAAAATATTTCTTCCTTTTCTTTTGAACGAGGAGTGAATCTGGTGAGGTTTTTGATGGTAATTATCTGTAGTCATTGCTAAAAACTTTCTTATTTTTGAATGTCTTCTGAAGACTTTCGTACAAGACTTCCTTGATGTTGAGTGATTATTAATAATGTCTTCTGAAGACTTTTTCTCTGGCAAGAATTACTACTGATGGTGTAGACTTTTGCATGACAGATATCTTGTCATCAGCAGAAATTTTTTCCATAGCGAAATTCTTAACAAGGCATGACTAGTACTCTCTCAATATCACTTGATATTGAGAGTTTACTATTGATGCCTTCTGAAGACTTGTGCCCTGACAAGCATTTCTAGCGACGGTGTAGACTTTTACATAGCGGATATCTTGTCATCTATATTGAAGAAGAGTGATCAGCAAAAAGGTTGAGAGATTGATCTTATTTGATTTGTCCACTAGCTCGTGCAAAGTTTTTGATAGGGTAATGATCCTAGAGTTACGTAACGTTTGATAGGCTTGGTAGAGTCAATTTAGATTAAACATTACGTAACTCCTTGCCTATTAATTTATCAAATTGGTTGAGCAAGCTGCATTGAGCGACGCTCGATAAAAGTTTGTTGTTCAACTGTTGGGACTATTTCGTTAATGTGCATCAACACATTTTGACCTAATACAAACACAGCGACCCTCTATGTATCCTTTAAGGCTTCTAAAAAAAGAGTTTGTAGGCCTTCTTTAATGCCACAACTTTGAAGGTAGTGTTCCTGATCAAGCTCACAAGAGATCAGGAACTCTTGACCAACTTTGAAGACAACAACGACAAGCTTGGATACAGAATCAGCAAGCTGGAGGCAAGCTTGAAAATTATTGGAATTCACAAACTAAAGCAAGCCTCTGATCTTCTCCAAGAAATGTTGAAAGCATGCTAAGGCTATAAAACACAATCAATTATAACCATATTTCTATGGAAGTGATGATACTTAATTTGCCTTTCAATCACGTTTGTGGTTCCGATCAGGTCAATAACAGTAGACCTAATCGAAACCACAAACAAGAAGGCATGGGATACAATTTAAAATTTAAAAATTATCGTCTTTTCTTAGATTCTTTAAATTAACTGCAGTTGTTATTGGCATAAGCTTTCTAGATTTACCGTACATCATTTAAACCCTCGATGCCCTTGTGTCTTCTTTCTCACTTTTCTGCTATTTTCTATCTAGGTGATAATACCGACCACACTACCTAGTCACAGCTCCCTAGCAAAGTGACCATCTACACTATTTTTCTCTTGGAGAGACAACAAATGAATTTACATTACCGGATACACTTTCATATTTGCACTTGATAAAGATTTCTCATGTTTTAAGATAATTCCATCGGCCAGATTCGCTAGAAGTTACTTTCTACCATATGTCTCTTCTTTAATTATGTCTCAGATGATATAGTCTTTCACTAACCACCCATTTTCCCTCGAAGGCAATCTACTACCGTTTCTACTGGAATATAATCAGCACCCTAAGCAACCCAACCATATAAATTTGGGCTAGGGCAATAACTATATTGGTTTTTCATTCTTGTTAGATGTGTGCTAGGCTTCAAAGGCCTTCTCAGAGTCCAATGCACCTTATAAGTTAGTCCAATCACTGTTGAATCTATTTACAATGACACCAAAACTAATCCCTTCATAATGCTTGACAAATAAACATGAGCAACAACCGACATTAAATCTTAACAGGGTATTTGAACTATATTTATGGTCCTTCAGCCTTATTAGTTTGGACCTACCAAAGTTAACTATAAAATTACAAAAATCTTATTTGAAAAATCTATGATTAATTGGTAAAAACCGCATTCACAAAATTAGCGTACTCTATGTGTGTTTCCATGATAACATTATTAGTAATACATACCTCCCACATGTGAAGTGGTTCCATCTGCATGCAGCTTATTCCTTCGAACACATCTTTACTGCAGCCTCTTGTGATGGTCGGGCCAAAGTTGATCAACACTCAGTTCCTTATATCTATAAAGAAGAGGAAAAAAAATAAATGTCACAGAAAGATCATTATCCATCTGTTGTAATAGATGTAGAGTTTGTTGAATCAGATAAATAGTCTATTGCATCAGATATGGAGTCTGATACAACATATATAGAGTCTGTTGCAACAGATGTAGAGTCAGTTGCAACAGATGTGGAGTCTGTTGAAATACATCAAACTAGCCTTGCTGGTGGTTTGATTTATTCCAAAAGTTGCTCCGTTTGTTGCAACATCAACAACAACATTAACTACAAAAGAATAACAAATAAAAAACATCAACAACAAAGAAAAAAACAATATTTGTTCCAATAACATCACTAACAACAAAGAAGTAACATCCTACGTTCTAACACCGTCAACAACACCACAACACAAGTTCCAGCAATGCCAACCCCACCAACAACATTAATAACAGGATCAACAACAAAGAAACAAATAAAATACATTCAAAAAAATAATACTGCCAACAAAGCTTTTAAACTTCTCCCAATAGATGACTTTTTTTGCATATTGTAATAAAAATTCTCGATTTATTTACTCAACAATTAAAAGTTTCTTCAAATTTTTAAATAAATATGATATGGGTAAATGGTAATTAAATAAAAAAAATAGATGTAAATAACTTGCAAAGAAGAAGACGAGAATGAAATAGCAGTAATGAACCATACCTTAATGTCAAAAGGGGACCAAAATAGTGATTTCAATTAAGGAATCTAAGATATCAATCGGTTTAGATCCGAAAGGATCTTTATGAGAAAGCAGAGTGAAAAAAAGTTGTGATAACCCTAAAGAGGAGAGAAAGAAAAAGATGAGAGATGAACAAAATAAATTTAGGGCTGAAGGAGTGATGAGATAATTCTAATTTATAGATGTACTAACCTTAATATTAAATGACTAAATAAAGTGTATTTATTCAAATTTATATTTTCAAAGCATAATTAATAAGGCTAATTTGGTAAAATAAACCCCTAATTAATATTTTCTTAATGGGTGTGTCAAGTCAATAGGGGTCAACTAATATGGAACTGAGGAAGTATTAGGGGTTTCAATATTCCTTAATAATTTGAGGGGCACGGGGAAGAAAACGGGTGACATTGAAAAGACAAAGCAAGACTACTCAATGAGATTTTTGAGTTATCCAAGAAATATTTTTACCGCCTTTAGTAGTACTATTTTATCTACTCGGAAAAAAACTTGCTCAAAATTAAAAGAAAAAAAAGATTTTCAAACAAATATGTCGTCTGTTGCAACAGATATAAACATCTATTTGAAAAATCACAATAACTCAATTATCTGTGACAATAGATGAAAATGTCCATTTGATAACTAAATCAGATATATCATCTGTTACAACAGATATCAATATCTGTTTGAAAATTTCTAATAGCTCAGTCATCTTTAACAATCGATGCAAATGTCTATTTGATAATTAAATTAGATATATCATCTGTTGCAACAAATATGATTATCTGTTTGAAAATATCCAATAGCTCAGTCGTTTGTTGCAACAAATTTCATTGTAATTGATTTAGATGGAACTAGGGATGAATGAATGAGCTCACAGGGTCAACAACAACTTCAATTAAGTCGCTGCAGTTGCATGGAGTTGGTATTACGTTCATCCTGACCCGAGTCATCGATCGATCACTCTGGTTGAAATGAGTTCTCATTAACTTAATATTAAGATTAATAGTACCTAAATTTATTTAGGTGGAACTAGGGATGAATTAATGAGCTCACAGGGTCAACAACAACTTCAATTGAGTCATTCCATTTGCATGGTGTTGGTATTGCGTTCAACCCAACCCGAGTCGTTGATTGATCACTCTGAGTTGAAATGAGTTCTCATTAACTTATATTTTAAAAACAATATCTTTTGAAATTTTAAAAATTAATTAAGATCAATTCGGACCAAATTAACAATTTCAAAACTTGTCTTTCTTTTCCAAAATTACAAATCATCCCATACAAATCATCCATTTGTGGAAAAAACTTTTCCTTATTTCAAATCTCAATTTCTCGCTCCTCTCTCTCTCTCATAATACAGACAATAGCTACTTAACATATTGCTCAACCCTTCAAAACAGATTGATTTTCTTTCCATTTCCAACCACATAGTTATTATTGTCGACTTCATTCACGCTTGTATATGTGGTTTTCTCTATCTTCGTAGGTAATAGAGTTTGATAAATGTTCTATATTTGTTCTTTATTCTAAAAATTAGGATTTTTTAGTTAATGATGAAAAAAAAGACTTTTGGGTGTATTATCTTCAAGAATGGGTTAGCAATTTTCTATTTTGATGCTAAAAAAGTAGGAAGCACCCGAGATAATCCTAGTTTTTGTCTCAGTATTTTGTCTATTGTCGTGGTATTATTGGATGGTGTTTGTGATGTTGTTGGTGGCTGTTATTGGTGGTGTCGGTATTTGTGTTTTTTGTGGTGGTGTTGGTGGTCTTGGTGTTTGTATTGGTGGCATTGGTGGTGGTCTTGGTAGCATTGGTGGTGGCATTGGTTGTGGTGGTGGCGGTCCATCTGTTGCAACAGGTGGAAAAGCTATTGGGATATATTAAATAGGTCTTTAAACAGATTCCCCATTTGTTCCAACTGATGGGTTATCCGTTAGAGTATTTTCTTTGTAATGTGGTGCAGAATAATTTATTGAAATTTGTCTTATCTTTTTTAAAAAAATTATGCAAACATCAAATGCAATGTGTTTTTTTCTATTGTTTGTAGCTAAAAGATGTCTATCAAAAGAAAAGAAATAGAAAGTGGAGAAAGTGGATCAATTTTTTATCAGCAAACAAAAAAGGCTAGAGTACAAATTGATTCAGAGAAACTTTCAAAACAATCTCAGTTAGGGAAAAATGAAGCTGAGGAAAGTGATTACTCCTTCTCACCAATGGGGCACGAAATAATATCGAAATCCCAGCATGATTCTATCTACACTATTAGTATTGACAGTGTTGAGTTGCGATGTCGATGAATAGCCCTAACACAGTATTTGGTGATCTTGTACTTAAATATCAGTTGGGGAAACCATTTGACGAACTTAGGAGTATTATGAAGAATGAAAACATAGATGGACTTTTTAAGAAGAGCGGCTTTGCATACTTTCTTAAGTTTTTTGAGGACCACACTCTCCATTTCCCAATGAGCATGATATATGAACTTCTCAAGTGCAAGATCAAGTATGCGGGGATAATAAAGATTCAAAGGAGGGCAAAAAAAGATGGATGAAGTCTGGATCAGCTATTGTGCCATGCCGGTTTCTTTTGGATTGAAAGAGTTTTACAAAGTGATGGGCTTGAGATGCGATCGTTCTGAAGAATATTTCATCAAGGAAACACCCCACAAAGGGTCCAACAAATGCAAGGTATAGAAAGATGGGTTGTTGGGCATTGTTGGACCTAGATACAAAAGGAGGATTTGATGGCAGATCTAGAGAATAAAAGCATACCAAAGCACAACCGGGAAAAATTATGCTTAGTTTGATTTGTCCATTCCATTTTATTGGTAAGAGACATTAGGAAAGTCATAGAACATGATTTCTTGGTGTTTGCTGATGATATTGGGAAATTCAACGATTATCCCTGGGGATATGATAGCTACTACTTGACTGTTGAATATTTACTAACAAAGCTATTCCCAAAGATGATCACATTACATGGCTTTCCCTGGGCTTTCATGGTAAAATTGATCACTATTTTTACTCATCCATTAATTTATATTGAATATAGTTATTATGACTTTTTTTTGTGCTTCATGTTTACAATTTTTAGGATTGGGCATGTGAAGTCATTCCGCCCCTCCAAAAGCAGTTCAAGGATCACCCGAGTAGAATTTCTCATCCAAGGATCCTTAGGTGGTTAGCTACAACAAAGACCAGCAAAAAATATATTAAGGAGGTTGATCTTTTTAACCCTCCAGATGATGTTGTACATCTTCTTTCAACTAAAATATTTTTCCTCAAAGAAAGATATTGAAATAGATGCTCCATCAGTTGCGACAAATGGGCCATCTTTTGCAATATATTACCTGTCAACTGTAATTAGTGCTATAGATAGATAAGTTTTTATGATAGACAATTCATATTTGACAACAGATTAACCATCTGTTGCTCTGGTTCCCTGAAACCGACTCAACAGATTACCCATCTGATGCAAATTATGCAACCAATGTGTAATCGGATACAACATATTGTCAATTTGTTGTGACTTATAGATCAGCTATTTTGGCAGCTAGATAGTCGTTGTATAAGTTGGTTATGTTAACATCCATGTAACTCAACTGACTGTAAATTATTATTATATAATTTAAATGCCTCTTATCTTTTTTCATAGGTTGTGCATCCTTGGACGTGCCTATCATTGATCAGTTGGGGATGACTTCTTTTATTACTCCGGGTCTTGTTGATACAAAAGAGGACCCAACGGTAGAGTTAATAAAGAAGGAATTGGCTAGAGCAACATCCATAAGAAGAGTAGTTAGGCAAGGTCAGCCTAATGTTGAAGCTTTTCATGACCAACCTCAAACTGCAACAGATCCAGGTGCTTCTTCTGGGGGTGTTGCTAGTGGAGTTGTTTATGATGGTACCAACTATCCTAAGGCTGCTTCTTCTGCCAGTTATGATTATGAGCATGTTGGTGCTTATCATAAAATAAATACTTTTGAAAACACCCCTTGCATAGGTCCCTCTCACCCCTACACCGGTCCCTCCCACACTTACAGTGGTCCCTCTTACCCCTCTTCACCCTCATGTTCTCATTGTAAATGCAAAGTGTGCAGAGACAGAGAGGATAAATTCCTTAAAAAGCTAGAGGCTATTGCTGAAGTTGCTGAGAAGTTAAACTCCAGGAGGGGTGTCATACCATCCAATGAGGTGAGGGAGCTATGTACTTCTACAGTGGTAGTTAGGAGGAAGAGAAGAAAAATTATACAAATTCTCTCCATTTTGAAAATAGCAAAAATTGTAACTCCTTCCACTCCAAGAGTTGTTAAAGTTCAGGGGCCGCTGAAGAAGGTGGACATATTCGAGGTACTTAGTAAGAAGAAGAACAAGGAACTGCAAGAAATCATAAATGGCAGGACAAAGGTTCAAAAGAAATACACCATACATTCATTTGCCGCCAAAGACTTCACGAATATGATAAATATGCATTAGTGGTATGAGGACAATGTCAATTTACTTTTGCTAACCTAGCCTTGCAATCTATTCCATGAAGAAGAATCTACGCAGTAGATATGTAATTTTTGGCAATAGCTTGGTATTCTGTTGAAACATAATACACATCTGTTGCATAAGTTTCGTTGGCTGGGTAATCTATGAACTAATTTAGAAAATCCTCTGCATCGGATAATTTCCACTGTGTTTTTATTCCTTACAATTACTAACCTATTTGAAAATTGTATTCTTATACCACAGTATGTTGATGAAATTTTCTACCTCATGAGGGGCAGGCAATTACCATACCCAAATGCTTATGATGCTGCCGATAGGATAATGGACCTCAACTTCTACAACCATTTCAAGGATAGGTATGTTGATCTCCGTATGTTAGCTGATTCTTGTGGCCCGAGATTTGATAAGTTAGTTTCTACATTCCAATGGGATAAAGAATAATTAAATATGTTAGAGAGAAGAGGTCATATCCACACAGCAAGAACTAGACAAAGGAAAAGAGAATCCTTGCAGTCATGAATGTGGAAGTCAAACATTTTCTCGCTATTGAGATACTACTCTACTAGGGAAATATTAAGGTTTATGACTACAACGTACCTGTTTTCAGCGAGGGCACGTTTTTAGCCCACATGCAGCCACTGTTGAAGTTGTTGATGCAGAGTACGCTGATAGATCATTTGCCGACTAAAGTCTTGATGAAGGAATCATAGGATTTTGAAGGTCAAAATAAGAACATCCAACTCCTAAAAAATAAGATTGGTGTAGCGTGTGGGCCGTACTCGCTTGCATACATCGAGTGTTAGCTGACCGACCCAGAAATGACTGGTATGTGCGATATCATTATGGAAAAGATGCAATGGGTCTGGGCTTATGGAGTACTAACTAAATGGTTGGGGCCCGTGTATAAAGAAAAATATGTACAAAGATGGAGACGAACACAATAGCAATTTTTCATTTCAAGCCACTTCACTTTACATGTAGTGGCGATAATTTTAATACTGACCAAGTTGAATTTTTATAATGCAATAGGTAGTATATCTATTGTAACAAATATAATACCTGTTGTGACAGATTGATTATCTATTGGAATAGGTTGGTAATCTGTTGCATTAATAGATGTTTCCCAGTCTATTTGTCGCAATAAATATCCAGTCTATTGCAACATATAATCTATTTATTACAACTGATAGGTAATCCATTAGAAAAAATCAAGAAAGTAGGAAGAACTGTTATATAATTTCCAGCAGATGACCTACGTGTTACATCTTATGTTGCAACATATTTCTAAATCCATTTGATAAGATATGTCGCCTGTTGCAGCAAATGTATTGTCTATTGCGATATTTAAATCTAGTATTCCATTTCAATTAGCATGTTCAAAACTAAGGATTAAATTATATTCATAGATAGCATAAAATAAGTTGAAGCCTTCAGAAACTACATGAAATAACTCAACAAATAAATAAAATTTAAAAAAATCATTATGAGTACAAATGATCTACTCTACAAATAAATCAACAAGTTAAACTAAGGAGGATAGGTTATTACATTGACAGACTCATGCTATATAGATTTACTCAATATGGACAAGTTGTTCTTCATCCGGTGCTGTGGAATTTGGCTTTGGTGGTTGTGGATATTTAATGTCGCCTGCATATGGCTTATGAGCTTTTGCTTCTTCGTATTTCCATAAAAGAGCAGCATATCTTTTGCTGAGTAATCCAGTGTCAAATCCATCATTTGGTACTTGTAATCCATCCATAAAATACTAAGCGTATGCAATAACAAAAACACCGCAATCCATGCGTTTTAAAAAAAAATATAATCCATATCTTTTCATTCATGCAAGTGTTGTGAAATTTGTGAAATGAAACTAAATCACGACACCTAAACTTACAGGCTACCAATGATTTGTTGAGCAATTCCTTCAACATATTGTACATTAAATGGACTATCCATTTTATCCCAGTATGCTTCAATCGTCGTCCAATTAGTACAAACCTTTTGGTCCAAAAATCCACTCATATCAATGTAAGTAGAAAATATTTTAGCCAGCTTTTTTATCTCAGACGACGGCCCGAAACATATCTTTCGTGACATTGATTCATAAACTCGAATGTGCCTCTTTTTTAGAACGATGACAGCCAACACCCAATGAAATTCATCACCACAATTGATTGGAACATACACTTTGTCGACCAAATGCCAAGGTAAGCCAGTCAAAATTCTAAAACCTTTGATGATGTTAATTAAGCATTCCTCATTTTGGGAAAATTTCTGCTATTGCTGACAATACCTATCATAGGTATTATTGATGTACACTATGTACAAACAATTGCCTGTATTGTATCTGCATTGTTCTTGTGTTTGCAACATGACCTTCTTTTAGAGGTAGTAAAAAATAACATGGATTTGTTGCGCATATTATCAAACATTTTAGATTATGTGACAAAAAATTAATATACAGATGCAATTAAATAAAGTATTAATTAATAGTAACATGTATGGTATTAAAACCTCATCATTCCAAAAAGTTTGGGGCTGTGACATCAAATAAAACCAATTCTTCATTTCAGGATGTGCAACAACAAAGTCGAACATATCAAAACCAAGAATCGTATAAACTAATATTTCTAAAAAATAATTTATGTACCTGCCGGTGTGATGATTTAACAGCCCATCGGTAATCCATTATGAATAGTCATTGATCAACTGTGTTAGTTTTTTTGGAGCCTTATTCGAGATGTTGAACCCTTCAAACGGGTAATTCTTCCGTTCTCCCGAACTGACAGACTCCACATTTTCTTCTTCTTTGGATGCAGTTGATGGATTATCAACTGTGATGTTATGCTCTTCAGCAGTGGTTTCTACTATTACATCTACCTGAAAATTCAAAAATTATCAATGCTAATTACAAATATACAACAGATTTTCCATATATTACGACAGATGAGCCTTATGTTGTAATAAATGGATCATCTATTGGGCCAAATTCAAACAGGTAATCAGAGTAGTATGATAATTTCAAAAATATGACCCATCTATTGCATTATAAGACTCATCTATTGCAACAGATAATGCATCTGATGCAATAGGTTAGACTACAGTTGCAACAAATGTATATATCTATTTGATAAGATGTATCAGCTATTAAAACATGTGTATGCCTGTTTGTTTGTTGGAACAGATGATGTACGTTCACCTTCTTCGGCTCATGATGCTCTTCTGTGGCGCTTGCACACTGAACAACGGTTCAAGACAAAGACAGAGGCATTGTAATTTTGCTTTTTCGATGCTTGGTGATGCCTTGAAAGTATCTTTCCTTCTCCTTTTAGTTGCCTTGATCTCTAATGGAGTGTATGGATATGAAATCCTCTTTGATGGAATGACACCCTGCTTAGATGCTATTTCCTTTATAGAAGCAGTTAGTGTATTAATAGCATTAATCACTCTATCGTGTTTTGCCTTGCAATCTTGACATTTGCATGCGGAACATTTGTTAGATATGGCAAAATCTGGAGAAAAATATGTACAACTATTATGAGCATAATCATAATGGCTTTTTGTTTCAAAAACTGTAAAAGGAACATTATTAGCCCCAACAGCAGCACCACTACCATAACCATCATCAACAGAAACAAGCCCACCCTCCAAAATTATTTTTCTTCTGATGGTTGTTTCTCCAAACAATTCCATTTTTATTCCATCAATGACCTTAGGGTCCAATAAAGTTTGCACAGACTGTAAAGTTAGAAACAATGGCATCTTCAAACATCGGTTGGTCAGAACAAGCTACGGATGGACAAACTAAAATAAATTAGTATATATATTAGAATAATGATAAAATTATTTAAAATAATCATTAATTAAAACAAAAACTTCATTGGAATTGGACTTACTACTTCCTTCGGGGGGTTGAAAATGTCAAGAAAATTTACATTTTTATCAGTTTTGGCTGATAACCATCTCAGGATTCTTGGACGGGAAACTTCTTCCTAGTAGTTCACTTGTTTTCTCAAATAAGGAATGGCTTCAAATGCCCAAGCATATAACATAACGCCAATAAATCAAAAGCATTATTGAATAAAAAATAATGAATCATATCATGACAAAAGAAATATTTACTATGAAGGCCCATGGAAAGCCATATAAGTTGACTATCTTTGGCATTAACAGAGTCAAAAAATATTGAACAGTCATTTTGAAGCTTTCATAACCCCAAGGATAGTTGTTAAATGCCTCAAGATGCTCAGAGAGATTTATTAAACCTAGGCTTATGTTGTTGTTAACGTCTCTCGCCCAAAAATTTTAATGTACAAACCAAACCAAGCAAAATGATTGCTTGAGCTTCTTTGAGAGTCCTTTACCTTTCAACACTTCTATCAAATTTTTGTTTTTGAAGCTGGGACCAACAATGGACACCAGGTCCTCACGATCACTCCACTTGCCTTGGCCTTTTTTGGGTGTGCGGGGTGATTTTTTTGGGTCAGAGTAGGTATAAGTTGAAAAGGAGAAGGAGAAAAACATTTTAGTCCGATAACTATGGGAAACTCCTTCCAACCAAAACAAACAGGCATGCCACAGTAATTTATGCATAGCTCATCTATCTTGTCTTTGTTTTCATGCATAAACCTACGCTTGAGAAGATTGTATACCATTTTCATATGGAAACAAGTATTAGTGTTCTCCAGAAAATTAAGATATTGCCCAAAGCAGATTTCCCTGAAATAACTATCCAATTTTTGTTCTTGAAGTATTTTTTTGAAGACGATAAATGATTTTTCCATGGCTGACTTAATCATGAAATCACCCGTTAAATCTGTGGCACCATCGCACTGCATTTTCATAGGATAACGATCAATGCTAAAGGTTTTGACCAACTCTCTAGTGGAAGGGCTATTAGCTTTGGATAAACTCTTTTGAGACATTAATCCTCCCCGTGTTCAATATTTTCTGCTCCTGATTGAGATAACGCTTGTAAAGCAAGCTCATAGAGTGGTGGATGTAGCCGAGATGCTACACTTGTTCCTTTACTTGGACTTAATTCGATTTCTTTTCTTTTAGGAGCGTTAAAAGGAACATAAAATTGATTATAATTGATTAATCCATCGATAAAAAGGGATAATAGTAAATCTAACATGCACAACAATAAAATAACAGTTCCAACATACCACACATCTATTGCACCAGGTATGTTATCTGTTGTAACATATAACCGACTTGTTGCAACAGATGAGTAAACCATTAGAAATAATAAAAACAGATCACTAATCTGTTGCACCAGGTATTTTATCTGATGTAACATATAACCGACCCAATGTAGATGAGCAAACCGTTGGAAACCATAAAAACAAATCACTAATCTGTTGCACCAGGTAGTTTATCTGTTAAAACATATAACCAACCTATTGCAAGAATGATTAATTCATTGGAAATAGTAAAAATAGATCACTAATCTATTGCACCAGGTAGTTTATCTGTTGCAATATATAACCAACCTATTGCAAAGATGAGTAAACTATTGAAAACCATAAAAATAGATCACTAATTTATTACACCAGGTAGTTTATCTGTTGCAACATATAACCAACCTATTATAACGGATGAGTAATCCTTTAGAAATAGTAAAAACAGATCACAAATGTGTTGCACAGGTAGTTTATCTGTTGTAACATATAACCAACCTATTGCAAGGATGAGTAAACCATTGGAAATAATAAAAACAGATCACTAATATGTTGCACCAGGTATTTTATCTAATGCAACATATAACCAACCATTGCAACTAATGAGTAAACTATTGAAAACCATAAAACAGATCACTAATCTGTTGCATCTAGTATGTTATCTGATGCAACATATAACCAACTATTGAAATGGATAAGTAAACCAATAGAAACTATAAAATAGATCACTAATCTGTTGTACCAAGTAGTTTATCTGTTGCAACATATAACCAACCTATTGTAATGAATGAGTAATCTATTGGAAACCATAAAAATAGATCACTAATCTGTTGCACCAAGTATGTTATTTGCTGAAACATATAACAAACCTGTTGCAACGGATGAGTAATCCGTTGGAAATAATAAAATTAGATCACTGATCTATTAAAATATATTACTCATCTATTGAAAAATGAGTCATCCATTGGATCAATATTGTTTAGATTTCTTCCAAATAGAAGAGTCGTCTATCGCATTAGATAAATGATCTTTTAGATTGTTCATTTGTTGCATCAGATTTTAATTTGTAACATCAGATGTTTTTATCTATTGCATTAGATATATTCATCTGTCGTATCAGATATTTCATCTGTTGCAACACCATTTTTACCAAAGCAAATAACAAATCAACCCAGCAACACCAATACATCACACACACATACTAAGAACATCAACTGTGAACAAAAATTACCAATAAATCCGAATCAACAGTACCACAACAAGAAGAAGAAATGCCAGAAATTAGAGTTTTATTCAGTCCACATTTCAATACTAGAAGAGTAGTTGGCTTAAGTTCCTTAATTTCTTCATTAGTTTTTACCTGTGAAAAAAGAAATGGGACAACGAAGAACTCGAAGTTGTTGTCGCCAGAGAATTCTTCACGTCGATTAACGATTGAAAGTCAAAAGAGAACTCGCCCAACTATTTTTTGCCAAAGGTTGATGTTGTCAGGGATTGAGAATTTTGTAGAACTGTTGGTTGGGAGAGAGTTGAGAGAAGCTGTTAAGAGAGATAGGAGAGACACTGGTTGATTTGGATTGAAATGGGGTGTGGGTTGATTTGTATTTTTGAAAAGACTAGAAAGTTTTAAATATATTATTCAAGTCCATAATTAACTTAATAAAGTTTCCTAATGTTGTTTGACCCTTTAATTGAAAAATAAAATGTCGATATTTAAAGGTATATCTTGAAAGAAAAAGTCAAACAACTGTATTTCAAAACTGGATGCCTTTAATATAAAATAAAAATGTATATATGTAAAAGTGGACAACTTGAATGAAGATGTAAAAAAAAGAATGCTCGTATTTGAAAGTGGGAGTCTTGCAAAAAGAAAGAAAGAATTTCACATTTTCTTGGTAAAAAGTTCTGAAAGATGAAGAAGACACAGTCGTGTCTTGACTTTAGTTGGTACCAATAATTAGTCGTGTGCATAAGAATTTTCCATCTCCTTCCTAGTTAATCGTGATCAACTTCAGGATAACTCCTATAGTTTCAAGTGATACCTCAGACATACCTAAATATCGACAATATTTGTTCGTCTTGCTTCAAACAAAGATTTGAGCTATACTTATTCTCATGTTTCAAGTGCCTTTTCCCAAAAGAAAGTTCTATTTCGCACATATTTGAGTAAAAAAATATCTTAGTTTGCAGATATTAATAGTTTTTTTTTTTATTTCGGGACATATCAAGAAAAACACTCACACTCAGAAAGAAATTCAATGCATGCAATTGTAATACCATAGACTTGACCATCACGTAAGTATTTGCTAATATGAGAACACTTGAAATAGGATCTCACAGGGCTTGTTATCGGCTTGTAATATAAGCTTGGGGATGTGTAAAATAATATTTAGGATAAAAGTGATTACTTTCTCAATAAGCATTGCATTGCATTTGTGCTTTCAATCTTTGTTGTGCTTTGGCGCATGATCTTCTTAGTTGTGTTGGGTTGTCCCCTTTTTGTATGTGTTTCGACTTCTTTTGAATCTTGTGTTAGAGTTTTTTCTACTTTTTTCAAAAAATTATACATTTTTTTTATTTGTTCTCTCTCTTTGTTTTTTCTTTTTATGGAGGGTTTTACTCCTTTTGAAGTCATTTTTTTGTTCATCTGGACAACATATTCTTTGCTCTTGAATCTTCTTCCGCAATTTGGACGTATTTAGTGTGCTCAAGAAGGTGAGGACAAGAGAGGGATAGTGCATGTAAGCACTCCAAAAGGTATATGCTCAGATGCGGTTGTCCAAAAAAAAGGTTTTAGGCTCAAAAGAGGAAATGCTAGAGATTAATGTCATTTGGTGGGCTGTGAAAGGCACAATCGGGCCAAAGAAGGCCAACGATCCTTTCCAAACCAAGTGTAACTCAGGATTTCGCCTCAATAGACATTTAAGTAAAGTTCTAGATCAACAATGCAATGCAGTGAATTATACTAAAGCTCGCCACACAATGCATATGAAACAATGAGGTTGACTTCGTTTTAGTCTTAAATATATGCAAGAGAATTGTCAAGTGTTATTTAGGTGTGATGAAAGGTACCAAAAGAACCTATGGTTTATCATAAAATCGATCCTTTTCATCATAACAATTTGTTCTCTCTCATGCACACTCCTAACTGTATTGTTACCAATTAAGTCAATTTTATTTATTTTATTAAAAAAAAGAATAAGACCGAACTCACTACAAGAATCTTAACTTTTTGTTGTGACTAATGTCGCTGCTAAAGTATGAAAAGTCGCCACTAATAATTTTTAGTGGCGACATTAAGGTCGTAGCAATTACTTCCGTGACTAAAAATTTTTTGTGACGACATATGTAAGTCGCCACAAAACATACATTCTATGGCGACAAAACTTGCCACAAAAAAGCAAGAAACTACTCCACAAAACAAAGTTCAAAAAATTGATGTTGGGATAGTCACCACTGTAGATGAGGCTTTACCCGCGACCATTGTCGCCACAAATGATTTAGTGGCGATCTTTTGTCGCCATAGAAGGTTGAATTTTTTAATTATTATTAAAAAATGACTTTTTATGGCGTCTATGGGTCTCAACTAATACTCTCTTTTCCCAAAAAAAATATAAATTATATATTATCTGCTTCGTCGCCAATAATACAATTATAGTAGTTAAAGGTACAAAGACGATATTAAAATATATTTCTCCACAACAAAATTATATAGTTTTTAATGGGTAACAAATCAGTGTGATATACATATGTGAAAGAAAATCACAACATATCTTCAAACTTCTCATGGCTAACAATTCCCATCATTAAATTACTTGTCCATGAAATAAAAAATAAAGCGAAGTTTTAATTCTAACTTGTTAAAATGCAAGAAATGATTTGACAAATCTTAATGTTGTTTTGTAAAAGAAATGACAACAATATCTTTGAATTAAAATATTACAAAATACATTAAAGATTCCGGAATGCACAAACTAGTTTTCCCCCTGTGGTAATCTCCCTCAATAGTCATCTTACAAATAGGGATAAAAATATAGTTATCAGACTGGCTCTTCCAAAATGATAGACTTTTAAATTGTCAAATGATGAGTTATATTAAGAAAGCTTAGGAACTTTGAATCAATAAAAATTTTGCCCTTTTCTGTTTTCTAGGAAATGAACTTCCTTTTTAACTACTCTTACAACAACAACAACAACAAACCCAGTGTATTCCCACATAGTGAGGTCTGGGGAAGGTAAGATGTACGCAGTCCATACCACTACTTTCAGAGAAATAGCAAGGCTGTTTCCAATAGACCCCCGACTCAAAACAAAGAATAGTAGTAAGCAAGTTCATAGGAAAGCATAAAAAAATATAACTGCACCATGACTGAAAACAAACAGCAAACCCTAGGATACATAATACTAGAGTTCCTGAAAATTGATGGATAATGACATATGATTAGCCATTTAGGAGTCTGCCTGCTAATACATTGAAAAGTGCACATATATAACAAAAACAAAAATAGATATCACAAGAGAAGAAAAGCAAAGTCAAGTAGTATGCCTGGTTCACGAGTTTGTACTTGAACTTAAAAATTGTGGTCAAAAATCATCATAAGCAATTCCAAAAAAAAGAATGAAAGAGTTGATTAAAACAAGTAGACTAGAAGCTTAGAAAGATTTAAATTCATTAAAAATAATGAAAGAGATGATTATAAGCCTACTTTCTACACCTTAAGAATAGAAAAAGAATGCTTCCCCTAAAGAGATTGTTCAGAAATGCAATTTTAGTATATCAGATAATGCACTTCGCAAACACCTAATTAACTCCACTGACTATCGTACTAGAAATTCTAACTTAGAAGCTATTTAACTATCTAACTTCATCCAAACTATGGGAAACTCAGTGGCCTCGCTGGAACCATTTTCATTGCTTAAAGTTAAACTTAAGAAAATCAACCAACAACATGAGGATTTTATCAGTGCATATCTTTCATATAATTTATCATACTGAGTTACCTTTCAATTATGGTTTTTTAAGGCACTACTACAGGAAAAGCTTTTTAAGGAAAAACTCGCAAATAAACTCAGAAACAATTACTCAAAGAAAGGAGTAGAAACTTTCAGAAATTAAAAAGTAACCTGCTATCAATAGACCAATGAAAACGGAGAAGCAAGTTGAGAAATCAAACCTTTCAATTGCTAAGAGAGTTGTATGTATATACCGAGAAACAACAGCTACAATGTAACTGAATTGAAGTTGCTCCTGGCGAGGGGATATGGGTTCTCTCTCTCTGTTTCTGAATTGTCACTTAAGTAAATAACACTTACTAAAATAATGATGCACAATTGATGGAAATAAAACATATTCAAGACTAACTACAGATAGAAACAACAATATAGGAGAGTAATTGAAATACTGCATATTAACTTAAAACATATGGGTGGACAAAGACCATGGCATCTCAAGTTCAAATCTATTTCTGGTTTTGTTTTAGGTTTGCAATGCAAATTAAAACTAGCTATCTTATAAGAAAAAGATTTCTTATTCCTAGTGAGTAGTGCATATCCATCTGTCGATTTCCCTTAACAGTTCACACTAAAAAGAAGTCATATTTTAGTTGGCTTGCTGTAGAAATTAGCAAACATAAGAAATGCAGAACAATTCAACTCTTGTACCACAATAAAGAAAGATCACAATTCAACTCTTGTACCAAAATTGACAAAAAGGACAATGAAACAAATAGAAAGATCAAGGCAATAAAAAAAGAATTCGATGTAACCAGTCAAGGAGATTTTCTCTAAACATAAAATCAATTAACTAATAATATTCAATCAGAGGAAAAATCAATCACTCTAATTTCCTTTTTCAACTAACACAATTAAGAATAAGGTTCAGCCAATGAAACAAGAGAAAATTAAAGATAATCAATTAACAAAGAATTCCTACTATAAACAAGAAGATAAAATAAATTCGAAAAGGAACCAACATTGAGCATCAAGGATTGTCGTATGCTAAACAAAAAGAGAAATTCCACCAAACAAAGTCATCTAAATACTCTGTCATTCCGAATTTGACTATAGAGAGTAATCAATTAGGATGGGAACATGTAATCAAACCAAACTAATCATGTCAAAATCACGTAATTAATTTCTTCAAGTGACCGACAAAATACCATGACAGTATATTTGACTAAACAAACACAAATCCACAAGAATTGATAAAATTCTCAATCAATCCATACCAATTTAATCATGAGATCTATCAAAACTAAAAAAAAGGGTAGAAGAAATTTTTGACAAAAAAATAAAATAGAAAGACGAACCTTAAGCGGATTCACATCCTACCTGTAAATCCGCCATGCACTTGAATAATTTCATCATTGTTGGTTAGAGAAGAGACGACGAGTGGGGGGATGGGAGTCTCCAGCGGGTGACTGGCGGCTGGGTAGTGATGTGACTGAAAGGACCGTAGTTGTGGCAGGTGGGGCGTCTGAGGGGGCTGGAGCGGCGATGAAGTTTCCCACTTCTTTGATGGCTAGTGGGTGAAGGCGGAGAGGAAAACGGAGAGGCGCCGTAGGGCAGCGCTGGTAGAGGAGAGAAAACAGTAGTGTCGCTATTCGCCGGTGGTTCATGGCGGATTTGGGGGAGGCTGAAGGAGGTGATGGTGAACGAAAGGAGTTCTTCGATTGGAGATGTCTGCCGGCGGTGGAGAGAGGAGCAGCGGCACTGGTGTTGGTTAACAGATGGAATACGATCGTCTTTGCATGGCTTTTGGCGTTGGTTCCGTTTAGAGAGAAGGGAGAAAAGAGGAATAGAGAGAGAAATGAGAGAGAGGAGGAGAAAGGGCGGCTATTATCTTGAGAATAAGGATTAGGGTTTGTGTTTTGGTGCTAAAGGGAAAGAGTTAAAGAATTAATCTCATTCCTTGGATTAAATTTGATCCATTGCTGAGATTTAAAGTAATAAGATATTTAAAATTAGGCAACAATTAAATTAAAGAGTTGAAATTAAACTAAAATGGGCAAAATTTTATGTTACAATTTCCATATATCGAGTTCAAACAATGGCTAGAATTTAAATAAAATTGAGAAGATAATTGAATTGATTTAGCACTGCTATTTTAATAAATG
The DNA here is from genome assembly GCF_002878395.1 of Capsicum annuum. NCBI lineage: Eukaryota > Viridiplantae > Streptophyta > Magnoliopsida > Solanales > Solanaceae > Capsicum > Capsicum annuum. The sequence goes on from NC_061119.1 coordinate 5,679,902, forward strand.
TAATAATAGAAGTAATAATAACTAGGCATTTAAAATTTATGTTACGCAAAATATTATATAAAATAGCAATAATAATAATAATAATAATAAAAGATAACGCCTTTGTAAATTGTGAGCGTGCATATTTGTGAAAAAAATGATTTAATAAATATTAATAAAATTATGTAAAATATCGTGTTTCAATTGATAAATTGTAAAATATATCCAGTCAGATCCCTCTATAATATCACCTCATTATAACCACTAAAAAATTCTATTGTACCTATATAAGTGGGCAGAATAATAAAGTAGAAGTATTAGTGGCGACAAAAAGATGGCCACAACAAATCTCCCTTTAGTAGCGATTAAGTCGCCACAAAAGACTTTTAATAGCGACAACTCATAGATTGCCACTAACCAAAATTTTATTGGCAAAATTACTACATATTTGTGGCGACCTACACATAGTCGCCACTAAATATGTCATAATTAGTGGCGACTAAGTCGCCACAAAAGACTTTTAGTAGCAACAATTTGTAGGTCACCACTAACCCAAATTTTATAGGAAAAATTACTACATATTTGTGGCGACCTACACATAGTCTCCACTAAATATGTCATTATTAGTGGCGACTTTAACGGTCGCCCCTAAATCCTATACCTTTTGTGACAACCTTTATATGTCGCTACAAAAAAAACTAACTTTTGTGGCAACTGTTTGTGTCGCCACTGAAAGTCGTCACAAAAAACTGTATTTCATATAGTTACCCAAATTAGGGTTGCCTACGTATCTTGTGAAAATAATAATCAGGTCTGCATACTTAAGGAAAATTTGTGAATTTATATGTGCAATGCATGATTGTAAAAAAAAAATAACGGGCATCTTTAAAAATAATATGAAAGATGATCAGAAAAGAACAGTTTTTAACATCAAAATTATTCTGATCAAATGATTGAGAAAATAGATGTCAAGCATGGGGAGGGCTTTGACACAACTTCAGCATGCTGATAAGATTGAAAAACTCAGACAATGAAGAAATTATAATGTTATTTCGCAATAGTTGGTAGAATTGTTATGATTAAAAGAATGTTGAACCTTCGATTTTGAAAGTGAGGATCGAGACATATGAAATTTAATTGCTTATGAAGTTTGAAAAAAGAAATTGGGTATTCTTGCACAAAAGTCAGGCGAGAATTCAGAGGTAGGCTAGCTACGCACTAAAGTCAATGCGATCTGGATTTGAGGATCTATTAAATTGTGCTCTCGAAGGCTTTTGGAAAGCATCTTTGAACTGTTCCAGAAAATTGCCCTAGATTGAATATCGGAGAAATTATTCTGAAATATTAAAGAGATCAAACCCTAATTCAGGGTTACCTATGTATCTTATCAGGACAAGAATCAGGTTAAAACGTAATTCAAACCTTTATGCAGTTAGAGGTAATGTTGCTAAGGTGGATTTTTTAATGGATCCATAATACAAATCAAAGGTTAGACAACTCCTTCTCACTAAAATATAATCAACTTAGAGCAAATAACTATGTACAAACACAATAATACTTCAAATATATACAAAGACTATAATAATGTGTTACTTGGGTTGTGGACCCTTCGGACATAAAGTTGTCTAACGATGCATGCACTTAAAAAGTTGTTATTTAGCTGTATCCCATGTTGACTAAGAGTGGGTAGACACAGACTTGAATTTTCTATATTAGAAGACACGTGGTCCCACGGCAGTAAAACTACCGCTCACCCCATGTATGTGCCTACTCTCTAAAGTAAGGTAATTTGAAAGAATTTTGGGAAAGTACAATGTACAATCTGCGTGTACAGTGTGTGTGAGTGTCAATTTTTGAAGTGGAGAAAATAAGAACGAAATGTCAATTTAATAAAAGCGATAAACAAATAAATAAACTATACAAAATATAACAAATAAACAATTTATGCCACATAACAAAAATGAATCAAGACAATTAGTATGAAAAAAATAAATATAAAAACATAAATATTTACCTATATGTGTAATGGTAAGAATCTTGTATTTCCCAGCAGAGTCGCCAAACTATCATACCCGATTTTTACCTAAGGTCAAAATGAGAACGATATTATGGACTCTAAAAGAATAAACTTTGTATAGAGTCGCCACCTAATTTTTAAGGAAAAATAGAAAACCTATTTATTTATTAATGAGTATGAATTTATTCTAATCTACGAAATCAATTTAGATTTTAGGTAAGAGTTCAAATTATTCCGAAGAAAAGGGATTAAGCACCCTTCAAAATCCTCAAATGTGGTACACGATCAGGCTTAGGTTTATTAAAAAAGGAAAGAGAAAAATTAATGTTAGTATATATAGATATACAATATGTATTGAAATAATATAATGTGTATGCTGTCGTAAAATATATATATAAACAAAAAATATAAATATATATGTAAAAATGAAATTGAATAAAAAAAAATTATTTTTAAGGAAAAAGACTACGAAATATTTATTAATTTAAAAAGTATGAGTTATTTAATTAAATATCTAAATCAATTTTAATATAAATATAAAGACCTAAATTTTCCTAGAGTGGGATGAGAATCGCGCAAAAAATAAAAATATCAGAAAAATTATATTAAAGAAAAAAACTATGTAATATCTTTCAATATATAAGCATGACTTAATTGATAAAGTATTTAAATTAATTTAATTTTTTTAATATAAATATTAACTGCCTAAATTTGCCTAAAAGCGTGGTGAATATTTGTATTGAAGCACTCCCACCCAACGCCCCAAAAAATAAAATTTACACTATAATTGATATTTTGTACAAGGGTAAAAATATAAACAATGCAAACACAAATTTAAACTCTTCGTTAAATGTCATTCCCGATGAGTATTCCCAATAACTTGTATAAACACTACTAAATAAAATGTTAGTAACAAATAAATTATTATCAAAATAAAAATGTTAGTAGCAAATAAATAATTATCAAAATAAATTGAAAAGATATCTGTGCATATATAAATATAAAATATAATTTTTCGTTAAAAGAGTGGGTTGGGATCTAATTTTAGGTACGCCATGCCTATGAAGTGGTTGCTCAATTTATTAGCCATCCTAAATCGTCTTGCCAAAATACGAGTCATAAAACTTTTGCGTTGCTATAAAAATTTCATCATCGCCCAAAATATCTATTTTTATTATGTAATTATATACGTAATATCCATCTTTTTATTTGCAAAGGCCTCAAAAATCGATGGAGAATTTCTACATCGGCTAAATTTATTTATTTTATTACGTATTTATATACGTAATATCCGTCTTTTATTTGTGCAGGCCTCAAAAATCGATGAAGAATTTCTTCATCGGCCATGTTTTAATATTTTATATAAAATAAGAAAATTTGAAAAACTAAAATCCATCTTTTGTAATGGGATGGCCTCAAAAATCCAGACGGAGAGATAATTTCATTGGCCAAGTGTCGGTCCTTAATATAAAAGAATAACTTTGATAAAATAAATTCTGTCTTATGTAATGGGGTGGCCTCAAATATCCAGACGGAGAGATAATTTTATTGGCCAATGTAGTATCTTATTCATTATCAATACAACCTCAAAGTTGGTAAATAAAAAGAACGAAATTGCCCAAATTAAATTTCCAAAAATACAAACCAGTGGAAACTCTATCCAGAGTAAATCAAAAATTATTCCAAATTAGTCTAAAATAATTCTAATGAAAAGCAAAATAAACTAAATGCAATAGCAGTAGCAGTAAGGCAACTCAGAAAGCAAGAACAAACTTTTAGTGCACTTAGTAGATCAAAGCATACATAAACATGAATGTATAGGAAAAGGATAGAAAAAGAGGTAAACTATTCACTGAAATTCATGAAACTTCATCAAAGCACTGCTCTTTTCGAAAAAAATCAGAACATAAGAAACAAATTATAACCAACCAAACTAGATATGCAATATTACATAAACTAGTGAAAACTCAATTCAAGGGAGTGTTTTTTGATGAACAACAATAATAAAAGGAGAAAGAGGTGGCATTGCTTCCAGGACTTTGACCGGAGCAACGTCATACGTACAAAGCTCTGGTTAGATCTGGCCCAAAAATGGTACAATAGTAATGAGGAGGAGCAGTAAGGTAGGGAGTTTTTCGGCAGCTCGCCGGCCATCACTCTGTCAAGGCAGCAACGAGAAAAAGGAAAATGAAAAGGGGACAATGAGTGGCGGTAAAGGCCACAATGGCAGTTTTTAGGCTTGAGTTGTGCCTGGTGAGGGGGGAAGAGAGAAAGATTTGTGGGACTTATTATTTTTCTCCGGCCAGGATGGTTGTTGGCGGTTGGAGGAGCTAGCCCACTGGTGACCAGCTATGGCTAGGTGCGGCAGACATAGAAAAAAAAAGAGAAGATGCGTAAGTTTTGAAAGGGAGTGAGAGATGCACGGGAGTTTGAGAGTGTAATACCCCGTATTTTTGTGCTAGAATTCTAACCGTCTTTCCTACACATCTAAGCACTAATCAAAATAATTTTTATATGAATATAAGTTTCACAATCATTATCATAGTCTATGAAGTGGTTTATAGGTGAAAAATGTTCATAGAAATGACTTAGAACAAAGTTGAGCCAAGATCATTTAATTAGTCCAACATTTGGTGTTTGATTCTATAAGGGTCTACTTTAAACATGTATAATATTTTTTATACGTGCAATTTTTCATCTCAAGACCCACCAAATTGTAGATATTGAATTATCTTTCCAACGATACCAATTTCTCAAAAATCCGATAACCGAGTAAAAAGTTATGACATTTTTTGTGTGAGGCAGAAAGCCGATGCGATCTTGACGCATCACATCGACTTTGCCTCGACACAAAAAACTAACGCGGATCCAAAGCTATTTTACATGCCAATTCAATTCCAAAAGGGCCTAGGGCTACTTTAGTCAATTTTCCTCACCCAAATCTATGTAAAACACATAATTTCACCTCCAAAGAAGAAAAGATACCTCATTATTCATCTTTTCAACACAAATAGCAAAACCCTAAGGCTCATACTTTCTCTCCAAGAAACTCAAAATTCCTCCATTAATTCTCCAAGATAACCCAAGATTAAGGTTTTCTAATACAAGAAATCGAAGAATCATCTTCAAAAGCATCATAGAAATTCAAGATTCAAGATTTCTCATCTAAGATCATCAATTAAAGTATGTGGGGTTTGAATAAGGATAAATCTTTCATCCTTGTGCCCAAAACCAATTTTAATTACAAAAGTTGTATGATTTTAGGTGATTTCTCATGAAATTGAAGTTAGAATTTATACCCAATTTTTATTGTTTGAAGATTATGAGATTTCAAGTGATTAAATATTGAATTACATGACTATTTTCATATATTTATGCATATAATGCGATTTTTCAAGTTTTCCCAATTGAGTTTAAGCATGATATTGAGATTCTTGAATTCAATATTTTGATATTTTTGAAGTATTTTCAAGAACCATATTGACTATGATGTTTTGCTATGATATTGCATGAGTATGCTTATATTTTCATGCTTATTGCTGAAATTTCAACATTTTGATTTGATTTATCAATAAGTACATTATAAAGTCTGAACCTTTTGGTGTTTTAACATAAGTTTGAAGTATGGGTTTTAAGCCCTATGATTTAGTCTTGATATTTCAAGAAGATTATGATTTTAAGCCTCTTTGATAATTGTTTACCAAGTTTCAAGAAAGAAATTGATCTTTTCATCCTAAGCTAAGACAAGGAATCCACATTATTCACATAATTTGAGATTTAAAAAAGAGAAGCATAATTTGTCTTGATTATAAACTCTTATGTTATTTTAAGGTTGATTTCCTAAAAGTTCTGAGCAATAAGTATGGGAGTTGTATTTAGAACCGAGTTGGGTATGATTCCAAGTCCTCCTACCCCAGAACTACATGACATCGTTGGTTTCTAAATTTTCCCATAGTGGGCTAAGATAGCAATCACTTAGGTTAAGATTCTATTCCGATAGCAAGGGTAGAACAACTTTACCTAACGTGGGCAAGACGTTGGACTCCATGTCAGCTCACATGGTTTATGTCAGTTAGAAGAACCTCCCAAAAGAAGTCCCCTACTTTTAAAACAGTCTATTAGTTTAAAGCTTTGAGATAAAAGCATATGTTCTGGAAGCTAAGGTTTTTAAGCTTCCTAAAGTCTTAAGATAAAGTATTTTCCCTTATAGAAAGTTGTTCTTAAAAGTATTTTATCTTCAAATAAAATGTTTTCCCTGATAAAAGAGTTTTACAGAAAGTTGCTTTAAAGTATTTCCCTTAATGTTTTAAAGTTTATAGAAAGATTATAGTTACAGAGTTCAGCTTTCATATTTCAGATTTATGTCTGAGTCCTTTCTATACTTAGACAGTATGATTTAAAGAGAGAATACAAGCATAGCTTTTAGAACTAAATGTTGTGGCTCACGAAATTTATAAAGCATGTTTTGCTTATTATTGCTACTTATTTCAGCATTTCAAATATTCCATCTTATGTGAGTCACTTACATTTAGCATGCATTATTTTATAAGTGATAAGTATGAGTTATGTTTTTACTTATGCATTCACCCCCTTATACGCAGTACATCTTCAAAGTACTTATCCACATATATGTTTATGTGTTACATTGTCTTATATTGTATGTAAAAGTTTTAGTATGCACATTCAGATTTAGATAGTTGCAGATTTCAGCCTACGAGATGATGAGTCCTCCTACTTCGAGGACTTCATTTATACTTATTTGTATTATTTACTTTCTTATTCATACGTATTGATTAGTGATAGTTGAAGTAGCTTCCCAACTATCTATAGTCAGCATTAGTAGAGTCTTCACAGACAGTTAGTAGAGTTGATGTATTTAATTTTAGTTTTCTTTGTAAAATCAGAGTTGTAATCATGTGGATTCAGTTTTGTATTGATCAGATTCAGAAAAGAGTTACCTTTTGCTGATTTTGTACAGATTTATGCATTTTATTTAGTTGCTTATAAGTTATGCTAGAAGAAGGGTTATCTTAGGGTCACTTGTGACCCTAAGCATTGTGTGACATCTCGGGACCCATTTTTGGGGCGTTTCAAACTTTGTATCAGAGCACAGAGTTCAATTGTCCTAGGGTATCTATGAAGACGTTTCTAGTAGAGTCTTACAGAACAGTACGGAGACGTCAGTACTTTTGTTCGAGAGGCTACAAGGAATTTAAGAAAAGTTTCCTTTCTTTCGTACTCTAGATAGTATAGTAAAGTTGTTCTCTCAGAATCATCTTCTTTGTAACACCAAAATTCCTCTTCTATGTATTATTCTTGAGATAACATAATTAGCAAGTTCTAATTCCTCCCCTGATAATGCTCTCAGATTTTCTAGCAGAAGTTTCAAAAGTCACACAAAGGGCTTGAGAGAAGCTCCCTAGTGTATTGAAAGTTATGTTCTCATCTATATGAGTTTTTCATTTAAGAAAGAATAAGATATGCATTCAGATTTCTCATTATTCCTTCAATACAGATTGTGCTCATAAAAGGAGATAGTATGAACCTAGATTATTGAATAGAGTTTTCATTGAGAGATATTGCAACCTAGAGTGTTATGATTCATAAGTAGATTGAACCTTCTTATAGTTAAAAATGTGGGTTTAGAAGTGTAGTGACAAGAAGGGTGGCAAGGGCAATTATTAAATATATATATATAGCTGAATTTTTACATATGATTGAGTTAGTAATTAAGTGATATGTCCTTGTGTGTTAGTTTAGTGAAAGGTAGAGAAGGAGTTATTAGTAAAGAGAATTTTTGTTTTCTTGATGTATGAAAAGAGTTATTGATGATATTTGTTGTGTTAGAAAAGTATAGGTTATTGATGAAAGTATGTGTTGGTTGAGTGTTGTTAATTTAGACTTCCTTGAGGTTATAAAAAAGGAGTTTAGTTGAAGCTTATAGAACTATGAGAGAAGTTAGGTGTATAGATTGGTGAATATTAATGATGTGTAAAAGGAGGATATGTTAATAGATTGTAAATAAGATAGCATATACGATGATGATCAATTATTGTTGTTATAAAGTTCTAGGGGACTAGTGTTTCTTGATGTCTTATTTTATAGCTTTCAAGTGAGAATAGTATGTGAGGTTAGGTTGTAAATTATGTTTAGCACTAGACATTGAGTTTGAATAGCGGATGATTATAAAGGTGAGAATAATGATGGTTTTGTTATTGATGCTAGTTATATGAAGGTTATCTAGTAGGCTTGAACAGTTCATGCAAGAGTGTAAGTTCATGTATTCCTAATTTAGTATGATGTAGAGGTGTGCCCAAGGTTATATGGGGCTTGATTATTCTCAAAGTTTACTAAGTTTTGTATGTGGCTAGTAGTACCCCTAAGTTTCTAAGTGGAAGGAGGCTAGTGATACAGTATATGGTGTTCTTAATAGCTAAGTTAAGGAGTATGATTGATAATGTTGGGCCTTTTGATAGAACCTTAATTCTCATGGCTTAGAAATATAAGTTGAGAGGTATGATATTTGTATGCTATGATGGAAGTAGTATGGTTCGTTAAACGTTTCGTGATATACATGTTAAGTGTTAAGAATCTAAGAAGGTGACTCTGCAAGTTGTTATATGACGACCTTTGGGGCTATAGAAATCTAAGAGTTTTATATCAGAAGAAGTTTTAGCAATGGGTCTTACACTTTTAGGTGTAATCTTTTGGGTTAAGTTCTATTATTTACGTGTATTGTTATACCCCCGAGGTCTAGAGTAAAGTGATTTCAGTTTCATCTAGAGTTTATTTAGTGGTTCACAGACTTAGAGTGATGGCGTAAATATAAGGGGGAGATGGTAGAATTAGTATCCAAGTCAGACTTTCCGATTCTAGTAGTAATGCCAGAGTATTATAGAATTTCAATAAGAAAGAATGATGCCCAACCCATTCTCATCTCAGTACAAAGTTTCGTATTTCAGTTATCATGATATGTACTCATGCTTTGCAGTATATTCAGTACCAAGTACTTACGCTACACTCCTAGTGATCATAACAATTAAGATTATGACATGGGTGTTCTCAGTTTTGACCTCTTTAATGGATTTTCATTATCTTGATGCCCTATTCCTCAAGCCTCAGTAATATGTCAAGTTATACATAGTATCCCTTCATATTTTAGGTCTCATATCCTAACCTTTTAGTGACTCCTCTTTATGAAATAATGATGGTGATGAGTAATTCTGTTAATGAGAGAGAGTAAGTATTTCTTGTTGATGAAACATCGTTGTATGCTTGTTTTAGCTAAGTCCATAAGTGTGAAGTAAGATTGTGGCCAAGTCTTTGATACACGTTATGGTTAGTTGAAATTTTTATATGTATGTTCTTGGGGTAGTGCGTGGGAGTTATTGTGATAGAGGTTTAGAGAATATGAAGAGTATGCTATTATGGGTGTTTGTTTAGACGTTCATATATGCTTATAACAATAGGATTGAAAGTCATGTTGGTGTATAAGTGGATGAATGTAGGGCACATTAGTTTCCAACTTCCCAACCCTAGAATGTAAATCCTTAAGTGAACTCATGATCGGGATTGTCAATAACACATGTCGTGTAAGTTTAAGATTTTTTGGGTGAGGTTTGATGGTAAAAATAGTGAGTCAACGTGATATGGCGACGACACATCGTGTATCACATTGGTAGGGAGCAACGCGACATGTCGTATATCACGTCGGTAGTCCAGTTTAGTTATGGTGCATTATGTAGTACCCCATGATTTTGAGTTAGGCTTGACCATGGTGAGAGGACTTAGTTTAGTTTAGACCTTAGTAGATAGGTTTATCAATTCCCATGTGAGAATTAGAAGTTGAATCAAGTGAGTATGGTATTTAAGGAAAATATTATAGTGAGGGAGTATTCAAGAAGATTTGCTAAGCTTGAAAGTAAGAAGTTGCATTGCTTAAGGCCAAGAAATTCTAACCTAGCTTATAATGTATATGTCTATGTTCCAAGCTATAGAGTTCTATCAATGTTGTGATTCCCTAGTCAGAGGTCTTATTTAGATCATGCCCAAAATTCTTTGCTCCCTAATATCGTTAGAACTTCCCAAAAGATTTTTGAAGAAATACCCTATTTGGGTGTAAGCATTCAGTATGAATCAGTCCGTGTAGCCAACAGTCCAGTTTAACAGTCAGATAGAAAAATTTCTATACTTTTCCATTTTCTGACTTATTCTATTCTTACTACCTGAAGTTTCCTGAATATGTGCATTCCAAGAGGTAATGGGTTTGCATCCATGAAAATTATGAATTTAGTTCATTACACACAACATTCATCATTTTCAATTTCTGATATTAAAGTCATGATTCAGTTCGTGAGTAACCTGTGTATCATTTCAGTCTTTTCCTGGTATTTCAACCAAATCAGTATCATTCGGGGATGAACGATCCTAAGAGAGGGATAGCGTAATACCTGAGTTTTTATGTTATAAACCTCTCATCTTTTTCTCTTGAGATCGGATACAGCATAAAGTAATGGTTACTCATAAGTTGACATTCTTGTTTCTATCTTAGCCATATATCTATTTTAATGAGAATTCATGCACTCACAGATCATTTCAAAAGCTCATTATGTTAAAGATTCAGTGATTTAGTTTATTTCAGTTGTGCATGATAGTGTATAGCCTCAGATTCCTCAGTGTTTTAAGCTTACTTAGCCACATTCGAGGACGAATGTTTCAAAGGGGGAGATAATGTAATACCTGTTATTTTCATGCTAGAATTCTAATCGTCATTCCTACACATCTAAGCTCTAATCCGAATGATTTCTATGTGAATATAAGTATCACGATCATTATCATAGTCTATGAAGTGGTTTAGAGGTGAAAAATGTTCATAGTAATGACTTAGAACAAAGTTAAGCCAAGATCATTTGATTCGTCCAACATTTGGTGTTTGATTCTATAAGGGTCTACTTTAAATGTGTATAACTTTTTAAATACATGAAATTTTTTACCTCAAGACCAAACAAATTGTATATATTTGAATTAGCTTTCCAACGATACCAATTTCGCAAAAGTTTGATAACCGAGTTAAAAGTTATGATATTTTCCGTGTGAGGCAGTAAGCCGACGCGGTCTTGACGCGTCGCGTCGACTTCGCCTCGACACGAAAAACTGACGCAGATCCAAAGCTATTTTACATGATAATTCAATTCCAAAAGGACCTAGGTCTCCTTTAGTCAATTCCCCTCACCCAAATCCATCCAAAACATATAATTTCACCCCCAAAGAAGCAAAGATACCTCATTATTCATCATTTCATCTCAAATAGCAAAACCCTAAGGCTCATACTTTCTCTCCAAGAAACTCAAAATTCCTCCATTAATTCTCCAAGATAACTTGAGATTAAGGTTTTCCAATACAAGAACTCCAAGAACTTATCTTCAAAAGCATCATAGGAATCCAAGATTTAAGCTTTCTCATCTAAGATCGTCAATTAAGGTATGTGGGGCTTGAACAGGGATAAATCTTTCATCCTTGTGCCCAAAACTAATTTTAATTACAAAAGTTATATGATTTTAGGTGATTTCTCATGAAATTGAAGTTAGGGTTTATACCCAATTTTTATTGTTTGAAATTATGATATTTCAAGTGATTGAATGCTGAATTACATGACTATTTTCATATATTTATGCATGTAATGCGATTTTTCAAATTTTTCCAATTGAGTTTAAGCATGATATTGAGATTCTTGATTTCATTATTTTGATATTGTTGAAGTATTTTCAAGAAGCATATTGAGTATGATGTGTTTCTATGATATTACATGAATATGTTTACATATTTTGCTTATTGCTGAAATTTTCACATTTTGAGTTTATTTATAAATAATTACATTATCAAGTATGAACCTTTTGGTGTTTTAACATAAGTTTGAAGCATGGTCTTTAAGCCCTAAGATTTAGTCTTGATATTTCAAGAAGATTATGATTTTAAGCCTCTTTGATGATTGTTTACCATGTATCAAGAAAGAAATTGATCTTTTGATCCTAAGCTATGACAAGAAATCCATATTATTCACATAGTTTGATATGTAAAGAAGTGAAGCATAATTTTTCTTGATTATAAACTCTTATGCTATTTTAAGGTGGATTTTCTAAAAGTCCTGATCAATAAGTATGGGAGTAGTATTTAGCACTGAGTTGAGTATGATTCCAAGGTCTCATGCCCCAGAACTACTTTCCACCGTGGTTTCTGAATTTGCCCATAGTAGGCTAAGATAGTGATCACTTAAGTTAAGGTTCTATTCCGATAGCAAGGGTAGAAAAACTCTCCCCAACGTGGGAAAGACATTAGACTTTATTTTAGTTCACATGGTTCTTGTTGATTAGAAGAACTACCAAAAGAAGTCCCTTACTCTTAAAATAGTCTATTAGTTTAAAGCCTTGAGATAAAATTAAAGCATATGTTCTGGAAGCTAAGGTTTTTTAGATTCCTAAAGTCTTAAGTTAAAGTATTTTCCCTTATAGAAAGTTGTTCTTAAAAGTATTTTATCTTCAAATAAAATTTTTTCCCTAATAAAAGAGTTTTACAGAAATTTGCTTTAAAGTATTTTCCTTAAAGTTTTAAAGTTTATAGAAAGATCATAGTTACAGAGTTCACTTTCAGATTTACGAGTGAGTCCTTTCTAAACTTAGACAGTATGATTTAAAGAGAGAATACAAGCATAGCTTTTAGAACTAAATGTTGTGGCTCACGAAATTTATAAAACACGTTTTACTTCTTATTGCTACTTATTTCAGCATTTTAGATATTCCAGTTTATGTGATTTACTTACATTTAGCATGCATTGTCTTATAAGTGATGATTATGAGATATGTTTTTACTTATGCATCCACCCCATATACTCAGTACTGATCCACATATATGTCTATGTGCTACGTTGTCTCATAATTTAGGTACAAGTTTTAGTATGCACATTCAGACAGTTGCATATTCCAGCCTGTGAGATGATGATTCCTCCTAATTCGGGGACTTCAGTTATACTTATTTATATTATTTACTTTCTTATTCATATGTATTGATTAACAATAGTTGGGGTAGCTTCCCAGCTATCTATAGTCAGTATTAGTAGAGACTTTATAGTCAGTCAGTAGAGTTAATGTATTTGATTTCAGATTTCTTTGTAAAAGCAGAGTTGTAATCATGTGGATTCAGTTTTGTATTGATCAGATTCCGAAAAGAGTTACCTTCCATTGATTTTGTACAGATTTATGAATTTTATTTAGTTGTTTATGAGTTGTGCTAGTAGAAGGGTTAACTTGGGATTTGTTAGGGTTTTTGCCCTGATTTTCTTTTTATATTTAATTTTTATTTTTTCTTAGAAGGAAAATAAAAGTTACCATAGTTACTTTTACTTTTCCTGAAAGAAAAAAATATAATTTTTTTTCCATATTTTGCTAACCTCTTTCTTGGAGGAAAGGTTTTGAACATCTATAAATAGAAGACCCCCTTCTCATACCATAACACAATAGTATCTACAATGTAGTCTTTAAAGAGTCTTTATTTAGGGGAAGATTTTCTCTCTCATTATTTTTATGTTTTTAATATTAGATTTTATATGTAGGCCAATTGGCCAAATAATATAATAATATTAAGTTTTTTAGTATTGTTTATGTATCTTCTGAATTGTCACCACAATGGTTTGCAACTAATAGCTTCCACATGACGCCCTTTCGATTTCAAACCCAACAAGGGGTATCAGAACCGTATTCAAAGGTCCAATGGTGTGGTGAGACGAGATTAAAATGGTTCAAAGTGGTTTCAAAATCAAACTGCAACCAATTTGGTGATAATGAAGATATATGTCCAAAAGCTACATGTGGAGATAATTGTTAATCATATTTTCAAAAATCCTGTTGTCCCACATTTGAAAATAAAGCTCACTTTTAACCGGTCTCCATTTTTAACCCAAAAGCTCAATTTTTAAAGCATGTCAAACAGCAGTGATATATGAAGAATATATATGATGAACGGAGATCATGCACAAGAAGAAGGTGGATCAAGTGAACAAAATCAAGCCAAAAAGATGAGATTTGTTAGGGTTTTTGGCCTGATTTTCTTACTATATTTAAGTTTTATTTTTTCTTAGAAGGAAAATAAAATTTATCATAATTACTTTTACTTTTGCTGAAAGAACAAAATATAATTCTTTTACATATTTGGCTAACCTCTTTCTTGGAGGAAAGGTTTTGGACATCTGTAAATAGAAGACCCTCTTCTCATACCATAACACAATAGCATCCATAATGTAGTCTTTAAATAGTCTTTGTTAATTGGAGATTTTCCCTCTCATTAGTGTTTATGTTTTTAATATTAGATTTTATATGTAGGCCAATTGGCCAAATAGTATAATAATATCAAGTTTTTTAGTACTGTTTATGTGTCTTCTGAATTGTCACCAAAATGATATGCAACTAATAGCTTGCGCATGACGCCCTCTCGATTTCAAACCCAACAGGAGTCACTTGTGACCCTAAGCACCATGTTACGTCTCGGGACCCGTTTTTGGGGCGTTACAGAGAGAGTGAAGAAAAAAATCTAATTTTTGGTGTGTGTTAAAAGTGTGTATGTGATGTATTTAAAAAGGAAAAATAAAAAATAAATAACATTCAAATCTACTTTTTTGCAACATATCCCTTAAATTAGAGATAGTGGGTAAAACAAAATCAAAAAATTTAAAACTTGAGGAGACCTTGATTTAACTAATTTATTGTTCTGTGTATTAAAATAATTAAATCGAGTCACTTTTGCAGGTCGTACAAATAATAAATGCCGATGTATAATTACAGAAAAATATAAAAAATAAATAAAAAATATAATTATCATAAAAAAAAAATAGATTATGCTATAAATAATTAAAATTATACGGTGGAATAAAAAATTATAGTGTTGTGTTGTGTACGCATGCAAATGACTATGCAAAAATATTAAAATAATAATAAACTGATAAAAAAATCTAAAATTTATGAAATTAAAGATAATTATCAATAAATTGTGTAAAAATTAAAATATGACAAAAAATAAAGAAAAATCATTAAATGATGACAATTATCAATAAATTGATCAAAATTATAAAAAATGTGTGAAAATTTATATTTTGTGCCATTTAACGATCACAGAGCTTAAATGAATTAACTTCACGTTTGGAGAGCCAAAATTGGGTGTCAACAGTTGTAATAAAAGTCCATGAATATGTGCAATTGCATAAACTAAATCGTAGCAATATAATTTGATAATTTATCATTGAATTTTTATATGTTAAACCAACCCTAATGATAATTTTATGAATGATTTTCTTCACTTACTTTCAAAGGGCGCTATACAGTTACTATGATTGGTACGACTTCAACAGCAATGACAATGCTTTCCAAAGGAAAGGAAAAAATTGACGTGATGATAATCAATGTGCATTCATTGAACCTATTTTCTATTGAACTCTTAGCTCGAGCTGTAAACTTGGATATAATTTCACTCTTCCCCTAATGTATCTACTATGCGTATAGTTAGTTATTTTAATTGATAAACTACAAAAAAGTTACTTATAAATTCACCATTAATATGTCGCTAAATAGTTTGTAGCTAAATGAATTTTCTAATATTTTATAGCTAAATGAATTTTCTATAATTCATCATTAAATAGAATTAGCAATGATTTTTTGTTATTTAGTGACACAAATTATTGATTGGTAATTTCTATAGCTTTTGGTATATGATAAACAATTATTTTGTAACATTAATGTTATAATAAATAAAGTTTAGCCAATATGTGTAAACTTAACTATCCATATAATGTTGAATATATCCAATTCAAATTAATCTCTATCTTCTTAAAATAATTATGCAGTAATATGTGATGAACATGATGAATTATTAGGAAAGAAGGATTGGGACAAGGGAGCTTATCTTTACAATAAAAAACCAATTTATGGGGGAATTTTGAAGTACTTATGGCAATTTGTATTGAGAGAAAAAATAAAAAGAGAGAAAGTGAGCGAAGGTTCAGAAAAAAATGAAGATCTGATGCATGTTTAAGATATTGGTAACAATTATATTCATGAGACTGAAAATGATGTTGGATCGAATGGAAAACACAAGCTGAAGAGAAAGAGAGGTAGAAAAACCTTGATTGAGACTAATGTAGGAGAAGGCCAAAGAAGTACTGTTAATAAGGAGGTTAGGGAAAAGGTTTGCATAGAATATATGGACTGATTATCTTCATGGAAAATTCATGAAATTTGTGCAGCAGTTACAAGTCATTTTCTCATTGCTTTGGGTCTCTCATTTTCGATTTTTATTGGCATTACTATAGTGGGATTTCAAAAAAATGGGCAACTTGGTGAAGGAAGTAAGATTTCACTATTAATTACATTCAATGACAATTCCATTGTATGGAGTGATATGAATTGTGTGAATTCATTAAGGCATAGTAGTTGTAGTGTTTACGTGTAATCAACTTGATTTAAGATATTATAGTTATTAAATTAAAGTTACATTCTTATGGAATATGTAGATTGTTATCCAAAAGACATTCTTGAGGTAATGGATGTGCCTAATCTTACCACGATGCAAGTAGCGAGTCATCTCCAGGTATATCTTTAAATAATTTAACTGGTAAATTTTGTATCATTTGTGAGTATTTGTTTCGAAAGAAGTTATTGCCAAAAAAATATTTTCTATGAAGTTTTTTTTCATGTATTTTGTTACAAGAAAATATTTGTCTTGAAAAGTTTTTTTTTCCCATTAAGCACTTCTATGAGAAGTTATTGTTTTAGGATCTATCTGAATATTTATTTTATATCAAAAATAAAATAACAATAATAACATATTCAGTAAAATTTTAGTAGTGAAATTTTTTTCTTACAGTGAATGTGAATCGAATAAGTGATCTTATGATCTTTGATGCTCTTCCAACTGAGCTATTCCAGCTTTTGTATCCAAAGCTGAACAAAAGATCTAATTTTTTCACTTTTGGTAGTAAATAAGTAGACATTATTATCAATCTAGTACTCAAAAGTCTTATCAGGACATTCACTATTTTAATAGTATTAGTGATAGAATTTTGATACATGTTTAGTGATGGGAGTTGGTTATTAGTTGTCAGGTTCTATTTTTTTGTAGTTTAACGAAATAATATTATTGCCAATGTTTAATTCATGTTGTTTCAATTTTTTTTTGTTCACCAATTGCCATACACCCAAAATATTTTCTATTTGAAATGATTTCAATTGTTTCAAGAACGTCTAAATAAAAATGAGTTCAAATGATAAATATAATATATATGCAAGATTTATTTCTCTTTTCATTTTTTTTAAACACCTCCCAAAAATGTTGTACCAAAAATTGGAGAGTTTCGGAAGAGCGAAAATCTGTTCCTTACTCATCAGGTCAGGCATCTTCAAGTGGTTCTCAACATTTACTTTTCTTTAAAAGCTTTGGGACAATGCCTCGTCTTCATGCTGATGTTTCAAATCATCAACATAACCCAAATCAAGTCCAAAGAGGTCCGGGGTTTTTATTACCGACTCAGAGCACAAACACCATTTTTTCTAGAGGAGAGAGTTCAATTCAACAACTCTATCACCCGCAATTTCAGGTAACAACCCCACTAACTTAGCATTGGCAATTCATTCAATAACCCATTTTTTCTAATCCAAAATAATGTTGGTGATGGAATACAACAATATGGACCATTTTTTGGAATGTCGGGTTCACAAGGACTCCAAGGTCCAATTATTGGAAACATTAATTATATGCCCAGCCTAGAGTTTAATCGTGGAAGTCATCACACTCAAAGTAATTATAGTTTGGATCTCAATAATATGGCTAATAAAAATATTGGACCTCCGAGTGCTAGTCTCCCTAATGAACAAGGTAGTGAATTTCAGCAAGTTTACTTTGATGATCACGTTTGTGCTTCCACCTAATTTGGTATTACATATATTCCGTGTTTGATTAATCTATTAGCCAAAATAAATATATTTTAAATCATTTTTTTTGTATTATATATCAATATCAAATGCGAGATTAAATTTCATTTTCATGTCTTTGGTTGAAATTATAATCTCTGATATTTCTGTTCAAATCAAATGAGTTCTTAGCAAATTGGAAAGTGATTTGATGAAACTATATATATGTGTATATATATATACTAGTTTCTCCATACGTGTGTTGCATGTGTTTATGAAGTTAGAGTTATGTAGTACTCTTATATATTTTTATAAATAATATTAATTAATTTAGAATAAACTTTTGCATTAATAAACATTAACATAATATTTTTATTAAATAAAATTTTAACAGAAAGTTCAATTTGATTTGTTTGATTTAAATCTCAATATATTTAAATTAGGTGCACAAGGTGAATAACTTAAAGGAGCCAAGAACACTTTTTTTTAGGAACTAGGGTATATTTACGTACAAGGTTATCTACTTGATCTCATTTTACTTATCGTTATAAATATTTATCAAACTAACCATTAATGACTGTAATAATGTATATAAATTGATTAATGACAATGTTATGCTGGATTACCTAGTATAATATAGGGAAAATTTCAAAAATAACAATTGTAGAGCCTTAATTATAACTTTTGTAGCAACAATTTTAAAATTAAGAAAACTAGCAATATGTATCTTGTATTTTTGTAAAAGATTGCTATAAAAATACCTACACAAAGATGTTAAAACATTCCTTATTAAACTCTAATTAGTTAGAATTAATTAAGGGATAAAACTGTTCCTTATTTTAAGCAACAATTAATTAACAGATTCTTTTACCTTTTATGACTCTTTTAATTTTACCTTAACCGTTAATATACATATTCAAATTTAAAAATCATTTTCCATATTCATCACGTAAACGTAGATTCAAAAAAAAACTGAGAGATTGAAATATCGTTGATGAACGTCTGTATGTTACGAAGAATATTTGAATAAAAAACTCGACAATTACATGTATCGATAAACAAACTTTGAGATCATATTTATGTAACTGCAAAAATATTTTGAAAGTTAATAACAATATAGGTTAACAATCATGAAGTTGAAAATTTTAGATTGTATTTTGAATTTTATAAATTATGGGTTAAATTGTCGTTATCGACATTTTTTTTTCAAAATCAATTTTTTTTTAACGTCATGTATGTATGAAACTAAATTACAGTTCTTATACGCTAAATTTGAAATTTAGTTGATGATACATATTATTCGACTAAAACATTAGTATTGCGTTGGAATTAATTTTTCTGTTGTGCATATACAAATTATTAATTGTATGCAGTACATATTATATAATTGAATTTGTAGATAATGTTTTGTAGTGTTGTGGATATTGACGATGGGAAGCATACCTATTCTCATTAAACACATTAGTAGTATGAACAACATTGAAGAACAATATGAAGAGTACATCAGTGATGCAGTATTGTTGAGCATAAACGCTTCATATAACCAACTCTACGCATTACTAGCTTCGCACATGGATGTTGATTTGACATGCAAAAGCATTCAAATTGAATACCAGTTAATAGATATTGAAGGTAAAATACGTATACGTAATGCCATGGTTTGAAGGTCTATATTATACAGAAAAAGGAGACAAAGGCAATGAGTGTTTTGCCTTTGTATATAAGTGTTTCAGAAAAGGGTAGTTTCAACACATTTGTTAGTTCATCAATTTGTAATGCTAATAGTATGAATCTGTCTATCACTGAACAAAACGTGGTAAATACAAGTACTGAAAGAGCATTTATAGTTACTACTTCAGATTAATGTTTGGATGTATTTGAAATGGATAAAAGTAAAGCAATTATTTTTGACCCACATCACAAACATGTTGAGGTTGAAAAAGTTTATATCTCGAAAAGGGTGTTAAAATCTGTGATGAAGGATTAAATGATTTGGGAGAAGTTTTAATCACGATCTATTAGATCAAGTAAAATCTGGTAAGTTTGTCATGTATATAAATTTTTTTGTTTCCATGTTGGTAAATTGTATTGCAACATATGTATTTACAATATAAATATATATTAAATTTTTCATTTTTTTATGTTGGTAAATTATATTTCAGCGTAAGATTTTTTTATTTTTTTGCAGTTACATATTATTGTGCAGATTCAGTAATTGTGGTTTTTTATTCTGTACATCTGATATGAACAAATCTGTAATATTTTATGTTAAAGAATTCTTACAA
This sequence comes from Capsicum annuum, assembly GCF_002878395.1. Lineage (NCBI taxonomy): Eukaryota > Viridiplantae > Streptophyta > Magnoliopsida > Solanales > Solanaceae > Capsicum > Capsicum annuum. The sequence goes on from NC_061119.1 coordinate 5,700,130, forward strand.
GAACACACATGTCCGATAAAGGATAAGATTTATCCTAAGTTTCATGATACTAGTAAGTTGATTGGAGATATAGTGAAATCAAAGTTTAAAAGACACAAAAGAAAATACAGTGCAACTGCTATCAGAAGTGACATGAAGGAAGACCTGGGTATGAATTTGACATATATTATGTGTTCGTGAGCTAAGGAACAAGAACTTGAAGATTTGAGAGGAAAACCATTGGCTTTATATTGAAAACTACCTGCATACATTCATATTTTGAACACTATTTGCCCAAGTACACATATACAAATGAAAAAGCATGAAGATAATGAGTTTTTGCATAGTTTTGTTGCACTAACTACATTCATACAAGGGTTCGATCCTTGTAGACCTGTAATAGTTTTTGATGCAAGTTATCTCAGTAGAATGTACAGTGGCACATTTATAGATGTCTGTACCATGAATGGAGTTGGTAAGCTATTCTCGACATGTATTTGACTCTATAAACAGCTATATGTGTTTACAGAATATATATATGCAACATATTTATCTTTGTACTATGTATTTCTTGTGTTATCAGATATATGTATTTATATTAAAGTTATGAATTATGCGTATGAAATAAATGGCACACATATTTTGCAAGCTATATGTGTTTATAGAATACTTATTCAATTTCTTTTTGGTGTTGACTGGGAGATAGATATGGTTCCATCTATATGTATATATAATATAGCTATGAATAATGTTTATGTGTTAAATTCTAGTTACACTTGTTGCCAGTTGTATGTATTTATTGAATACATATTTATTTATTTTATGTCTGTATAGAACATACTATTAATGTATTTATTCCATGTTCAGGCCATATATTTCCATTGGCAAAAGGAATACTAGATTCTGGAAATGATGCATCCTGGACATGATTTTTTTAGAATCTAAAGGAAGCATATGGTGAAAGAGAACATATGTCTGTAATTTTCGATCGTAATGCAAGCATTTCAAAGTTGTTGCTAATGTGCAAAATAATGTACCACATTCCGCTCGTATGTGGCATCTATGGGGTAATGTAAATTTTTTTTTTTTAGAAAGTTACATGATGCATGCATTGTCGGAAATCTTCTATACCATGACAAAATCATACTCAAAGTCTAAATTTCATTAGTTAATGGATAAAGTGGAGGTAGTTGATGTTAGGGTAAAGAATTACTTGAAATTGGCGGGATAAGATAAGTGGGCTGCAATAGTTCATAGGGGATGAACTTTAAAATCAAATATTGCCGAGTCAATTAATGCCGCACTGGTATCATCTAGAGAACTTTCAATATATGATTTTTAGAGGAAGTTAGATTGATGTTTGATAGATGGAACTGTAAAAACAGAGTGGAGGTAATATACACATGCAGGGATCTTATTGAAAAATTTCAAGCAATTCTCCAACAGAATAAAGTAGAGTGTACACGTATGAAGGTATGATGAAATAGATATAATCATTAAAAGTTATATGTTCTTGAATTTTGATTTGTTGTATGAAGCATATCTTCATTTACAAATTAGTAACATTTGAACAAATGTATTTGTTGTAATGAAAAAAAATATGTGTATCATACGTAGACATATTAATATACATCTGCTTCTTTGAAAAAAATACATTTGCTAAACTGTAACAAATTGTACTATGAACTTTTTTTAAAAATATTTTTTATGTATTAATATTTCCAGGTTATACCAGCCTCATAGTATATCTATACAGTCCACGACAAGGAGAAACATTTTATTGTTTGCCTAAAGAAAAAAAATGTTCTTATTATGCATTCCAACTGGATGTGACACCATGTTTGCATGTTTTTGCTGTACTTGATTCCAAGAATCTTGAAAAAGGATCATATTGCTCTAATCTATACAAGCCAAAAACTGTGTTGAGAACGTATGATCTTCTTGTATATATTCTACCACATAAAGATGACTGGGTGATGCCTCAGGAAATATTGGAGGATGTAGATTTGCCCTCGAAATACAAGCAGCCCCATGGAAAACCTACAAAGAAGGAGCGTGGTAAATTAGAAAGAGATATGTTCGGAAAGAAAAGCAAAATTTTTTGTAGTTCATGTGGACTAAAAGGTCACAATAGGCGTTCATGTATGAAATACAACAAATGATAAGTTTGATCATTTTTTTAGTCAAAATTCAGTTGCTTTATTTTTTTCAATTTGAATTGTGTCATTTTGAATTTTGAACTTTTTATTGATACTAATAATTTGTTAGTGTTCAGATGTTGCACTTTTATGAACTTGAGCTTGTTAATTTGTTATAGTTCAAATGTTTAATTTTATATTATTTATATATATAGATATATTTTTTGTATTAAACGTTTGCTTGAATATGTAATAAAAGGAGACATACTTATTTTAAAAAAAATTATGTTTGCATTAGACGTAAATAAAAATTCATACTAAAATGAACGTTAGTATTAACCATAATGTGTATCTTTCAAAATTACAAATGAACATCAGAAAAATACATATGTCTGTATGTGTATTAAATAGACACGTATATATGGAAATCTAAGAAAAATACATATGTATTATATGTAATAATGTGCAATTGAATGGCATATGTATTTTAAAAATACATTTGCTCACTGTAATGATCATATTTATGTAAAAAAATACATTTGTTTACTGGAATGACATATTTATATTAAGAATATATTTGTTCACTGTAATGGTAATATGTATTTTAAAAATACATATCTTTACTGAAATGTGCATGTGTTAAAAATTGCTTTGTTCAATGAAAGTGCATATGAATGTTAAAAGTACAAATGTTCACTGGAATAAAAATACAAAAATACATATGTTCACTAGAATAAGCATATGTATTATTACAAATATACACATGCATTATAAAAAAATACGTATGACAAACTGCATAGAACCGTTTATAAAGACATATACTAACCATGAAAAGTTGAAGATTAAACGATTAAACGATTAAACATCAAAAACTTAACATAACAATAAAGGAACATTAAAATGTCATCCTTGACCATTAAAGTAACATTTGAATCCCATGAAATATTCAAAAAGAAAAATATTTATTCACCTAATCTTAAATGTTGTTAACTTCAACAAAATAAAATACAAATGAAATATCATGCACTTCAGTGCCTTTTGTTAACTCAATTTTTTGAAGTGGCCTCATTGGTGCTTCATCATCACTTTTTGCCTCCGCTTCTGCTTTCCTAGTACCATAATGCCACAACAGTGAAGTGTATATTATGCGAATAAGAGCTGGGTCAAAATAAACAAATGGAACACCTTCACCAAAAGTAAGGCACTCGGCATACGTAACCATATATAAGCCACAGTCCCTGCAAATACATACATTAATAAGTAAGAAGTTGTTACAAGTTTAATGCATATGCATATATACAAGTAATAAGTATACTCATTACTTACAAGCTGCCACTTAGTTGTTGAGGCACATTCTCCACAACTGAAACACCAAATGAATCCATCTTATCATTCAATTTGTAATTAAGATAATTGTCGATGTCAATATCCTTATTCTTGTAGAATTTACATGCAATGAGATATCTAGTATAACCTCCGCTAACTTTCCAATTTCAGTAAGCAGCACAACATCATGACCAGCAGCTGACAAAGAATCATATACATATATGATCCTATTATTGAAAGATATAACCGCAAGAACCCATTGATGTTTGGCCTTTACGTGAACAGGAATGAACATATAATCAACCGTATGCCATGGAACTGTAGCATGCATGCAGAATTTTCTTATGTACTCATTCAGACGGTATTCCTTTCCACCAGTATTAAGAGATGCATCATCCACAGTGCTGAACTTATATGAGCTATTTCGATCATACTTGGACTTCTTTCGAAGATAGTAGAAGCATACATCAATTTGCTGCATTATAAATAAATTTCATAATTAATAGTAAATAAACAAATTAAGACACAAAGAATCCAACACTACTGATGCAAATATAATGTACATATCAGTGAACAGATAACAAACTTCATGTGTATATACAAATATACATTTTCAACTATAACAATATAGGCAGTTACAAATATTCATATGCAACACAGATATTCATACAAATATTCATAATACATCTACAACTCATCAACATAAGAATACATCACTTACCTCATCTGACCATGTCTGGCTAGGAGTACCCATAATGTAGAACCAACTCTTGTCTTCAACAAATTAAAATTCCAAAATTGATAACTTATATTTTTGCCTTGCCCTTCAAATAATGTTCTTCTTTGCTGTTTCTATTTATTCATTATATATATTATTAGATCATTTACATAATCATAAATTACAAATGTAATTACAATTAAGTTATAACCTATATACCTCTTCGAATGATATTTAAGAAGATCTAATGAAAGCCACGTAATGAAATTGTTGGTGACCTTAGTGTCTTCTATATTGTTAACTGGAAGATATGAAGGGATTCTTTTGATCGAATATTCTCCGTTGCACTTCTGTGATTCTGTTATTATTTAGACATACAAATTATGTAAATATAATTAATTACATAAGATGATGTAGTATTATTACAAATAAGTATACTGCTGAAAAAAAGTGCAATTATATCTCTTAAAACTGCCACATGTGTATTTCATGAAATACATTTTAACAAATGTATTTTTTACTACTTCAATGTTACATATCTAAGCTATCAAACTTCAAAAAAAAAAATTTCATAAAAATATAACCATATCTCATTAAAAATAAATACAGTTGATCCAAAAATAAAACTGAACATCAAAATACAAATTCATAATTCATTATCTATTATAAAAAAATAATTTTAATATATAAATTAAACAAATTTGTCAACTAAAAAAATTATATTAAAAGTACTAATCATCTGGTGAACCAAAGTTCATTGTGAATGGTGATTCCTTGTATCTAGATGGTCGCCTAATCCTTGAAACATACATTGACGTTTGTTGTGCTTCACTTGGCAATGGATTTTCAATTATACTTCATTCAAGATTGACATACGTATTAAGACTGGGAAGAAGCTCATCAGGAAGAGTGAACTGAGAGTCGGGCAAATCTTGATCGACATTGCTTTCATCATTTACTCCATCAGGAATGTGGACTGGAGTCTTATGTTGCTGATCTAACTTTGATTTATCCACATCATTAACCTCTGACTCATCTTCTGTTGGTTTATTTACATTCATCTCGATAGCAAATTTTCTGTTCTGTATAAATTGTATAAAGATCTAGTAAGGTTGCATTTTCAAAAAAATAAATAAAAGAAAATAATGTACGTATTGAAGATACCTTGAACTAATCTTCAACTTCAACATTGGCTTTTTTTTATGAAGTCAAGAACAATGCTTCTAAGGACCTCATCTGAGAATGTGAATTGAGATTCTGATATTTGTGCTTCACTAATACTTTCATCAATCGGCTTTGTGTTCTACACAACATGTTCATACAAATTAAATAAAATCATATTTTTCAATAACTAAAAAACTAATCTAGATATATTAAGTATACAGGAAAGACACATACATCTCTTGCTTCATGCACATCTATATCAGTTTTTTCTTTCAAAAAATAATTAAAAAAATAAAAAAAATTAATATTCATAAATATAAGTATACCTAAACAAAAGAAAAATGTTCTAAAAGAACATTGTCATTACCCTCATTATACCCATCAATCTCATTATACACATCATTTATATTGTTGCTTTGATATCCTGCCATCTCTTCGATAACCTGTTTTAATGTTGTTCTATGTAATGATAAATTAGAATTGTATATAGAAAATAAGTTGCATATAAATGTACCCAATTTACTTACCAATGTGCCTTCAGGATTCTTATTAAACTCGTGAATAAATTTTGGAGTCGCATGATAGGGTGATGTATTCTTAACATTTTCATCCGTTGGTGGCTGATCAGATTCTTTGCCTTTTGCTTTTTCCTTCGCTTTTACAACATGAAAATACAAATTAAAAATAAATAGTAAACTAAATATTTAGTTTAGCTCTGCATATGCATATATGATTTTACATATCACAAAATGAAAAATACATATTCAATATATGATAAAGATAATGAATCCTACATATGAATTTATTCAAAATACATAATATGCATGTTGTATTTGTATTTAACATAACTAATGTAACATATGACTATGTATTTATTATTATACATATTGTCATTTAGAAAAATATATTTTATCAAATCAAACAGGCTCAGCAAACTGTATATATATTTTCAGACAGAAAAAATACATATGTTGTATATGTATATTTGCTGTATTTGTCTTCAACTACAATATAAATATATATGTTGAATATGTACTTAACATAGCATGTGTATATTTTATAAAAATCGTGTACATCCGAATTGTTGTACCTTATTTTCATTAATTCATTCATTATCTGATCAAACCCGGACGATAGTAGGCCACAGATATCATTAAACTCTTGCCAAACCTGAATTGAAAGAAAATAATTAGAAATACAATAATAAATTAATCTAAAACTTAAACAGAAATTACCTATTCTCAAAACTTATCAAAGACTTTCTTCGAGACAACGACGTCTTCATCTTTGGAACTGAACGAAGATGGAGCAGGCGACTGAACCAGAATAGATTTTTTACTATCAGGTCGATTTATGTCTTTGCTATTTCGACATAGCATAGCTTTTATTTGAATTGGCTTGTGAATTGGAGTCCTACCAAAAGACATCTTTGTAGCAAAGGGTAGAGGGGTCCTTTTTGGTGTCTGCTCATCTATACCTTTAGGATGTGGCTTCAATTTTTTCTTTGTAGGTGAAGCTGATGAATCCACATGATATTTTTTTTGTGGTTAATTGTTTTTGTCTTTGTGGAGGATCCCGAAAATCATCATCCAAATCAATGTCATCTCCATTATGACTAACAGCTCCAGGAACAAGCTTTTTCGGTATTTGAAAAGATAAAATCTCCTTTCTTGTTGGCTTGATATTCTTAAAAATAACCTACAATTTAAATTACATAATGAAAAAAATAATTTAGATGCTAAATTTAATTACATTAAAAAATAGTAAATCACAATCCAATCCCAATAATGAATAAACAATGTCATATGATATTTTGTATATATACATATACCATGTCAGAAAATGTATTTACAAAATAATCAACATCACATAAAAAAGATAAAAAGTAAAACTAACCTTGTCATCTGTATCATCAAACATACTTCCCATAAGAGTTTCATATCGTGGGCGAGGAGAATTTGTCAACGAATTCAAAAGACGTGGAATTTGAGAGTCTACCTTGGAATAAACATTACGAGGCACATTTGAACGACACTCATACAACCAAATTTGAATAGCCAGTGGCATTCCAAGAAGCATATAGAACTTTCCTTTTGGCTTCAACTTTTATGCAAGCTTCTAGATAATTCTTCAAATGCAACCGATTTGCAAGGATAATCACTGTAGCGACCACTCTCAACCAAATCAAAGTGGAGGCATGAAATAGCTATGGTATTAACTGAAGATAGTAAGAATGCATGAATAATACAAATTGACAAACTTTTGCGCATCTTCATCGTTATCATTCCCCTAAATTTTGTCAGAAATAGCCGCAAATAACTCTTTTTCCTATACGAAACTCTCACCATCAAAATATTGATCAATAGTTCTGTTTGGACTCTCTTCGTCAAACAAAAAAGCATCTTTATTTGAAACACAATTCAAACCAGTCACCAAAGCAAAGTCTCTAGTAGTGATATAAACAGTTGTTCCCTTTGCGCGAATGACTATGGCACTTGTAGAACTTTTCATAGTTTCAATTGATATAATACATCTCCCTAATTGAGCTTGGACGACACAATCTTTCTTCTTCATGAATAAACCAAATATAGCTTTAGTATAAAATATCTTGTACTGATTCTTCATTAATATTGACTTAATACGGTCTTCAATGTCATTGAACGTATGACATCCTATATGAGGAGATAATTTGGGAAATACTCCTGTCATGTATATCTGATCACGCATGACCTATACTACAAAAAAATTATAATTATATGACAAAACAATGTCTTATATGTATTTATGAAATACATCCTTAAACTAGTTTATAGAAACAGTGTCTTATATATATTTATTATATACATCTTATAGTTAGTTTATACATTCTATACATAAATGTATCATATGTATTTTTTGAATACATCACTAGTCAATATCTAAGTTATCATAACATCAAAATACAAAATTATCTCAAAATACAAAATTATCTTCACCTGATGAATAACAAATACAACTATATATGTAAAAAATACATTTCAACAAACAAGAACTACATATCACATTTAAAATCTAATGACTACCAAATACAACTTAACATCGAAAAAAATTCTTAGAGGTAAACATAAAAACACATATCTAAACTGTAGGTACTTTTAGAATACATATTAGAATTATATTTCAACAAACACATGTATTTTGTGAATAATTGAATTGTACAAATATAATCAACAAGGAAAGAATATAATAACACACATACAAATTATATAACAAATGTATTTTCAGAATACATATTACACTTTTATATAAAAATATATATACAAAAACCTTGACATTGATCAATACAATATCTTACACAAATTTTAGATATCAAATACATATTTAAAATATATTGTATGTAACATATACAATTCATACCAATAACAAAATTTTCGAATAACACCATACCTCCTCCACTTTCTATTGTTCAAATTAATAATATTATGCAACGACAATTGCAATTTTACTACATTCTCCTTTTTCATCCGATTTTCTCCTTTTCATTGATTTTTAAAATTTTGTAGGTTTTGGAAATGAAGATTTTATCAATTCTTTCCTTTTCATTATTTCCACAATCTTTTCGGGATCGTTATGTTTCTTAGATCTCACCTCTTCAATGGTAAATCCTTCCTTAGACAGAATATTAGTAGAACCCAAGTTAAAATCTTCGTCTTGTGTTAAACCAAGACTAAACGATGGTAGTTCATCGGAAACTAAATTCTTCGGTTGATTTCCTCTAACTAACTACTACGATTTTCATGTTGGGCCATTACACATTAACTCGTATAATTTTAGCAGAAAAAAAATGGAACCCAAACAGACGAGTTTCGTAGACTAATATTGATAAAAATGGCGATAATAAACACCTGAAGAGAAATTAAATGGAAAAAATAACATGCATTAAAATTGGTAAAGTGTAACACCCTGTACTTTCGGGCTAGAATTTAGACCGTCGTTCTAAGCGTAGACCCAAACTAGAGGATTCATTGTGAATATATGTGTGGGGATCAATCCTATAGTGTTAGAATACCTTTGAATATGAATTAAAGGCAGAAAAATCTAATACGAGTTGAAAACATTTCTAGCGATTAAGTTTTAGTGGACGTTTCAACTTGGGTCAATTTACATTAACCATAACTTCTTGTATATAGCGAATAAGAGGGCATACTATATATCAAATGAAAGGTATTCAAAATATATTTCCAACCATACTAATTTTTCTAAAATCCAATACCCGAGCAAAATGTTATGACTTTGAAAAGTTGAGTGCATCGCCTAGCAAATCGCCTGAGGCTACAGGAATTGTTGTGCCATAGGCAATGCGTCACCCAACCCATTTTGGGTGATGGTAAATGCGGCGCCCAGCCTATTTTGGGCGATAAATAATCCGTGGCATTGCCTAGATTAGGCCATAGGCAATGCGTCGTATCCCCTATGGCCCTATGGCGGAAAAATATTATTTTTAAGTCATTTTAAGGGCAACCAAGTCTTTTTACACTCCAAAACCATCCCTAATCATCCTTTAATGAAATTAAGGTCATTAGTAAAGTTTTAACTCCTCAAAAATCCCAAAAATTCATTTTTCAAGAGCACAATGGGAGAAAACAACAAGGGTTTGGACAATCAAGCCTAAAGATCCAATCTTTTCGAAATCTCTTCGTGTATTCTTCACAACTAAGGTACGTGAGATTTTTGTAGACCTACTTGGGCATAATAAATTGTTTCAACAACTTTTAGCATTGTGAGATTTTGAAATCTTAAAGGGGTTTTGGAATTAACATTGAAATTTGCATTATGAATTCTTTTGTGACATTATTGTTTGGTCTTTAGGCCTTTTCCACCAAATTGATTTGAAATCATATTTATATATGTATGAGGCTAAATTTGATAATTGAATTGAGAGCATAACTATTTACACTCTTTCTCATATCATGATACCTCTTGATTTTTAGAATGTTATTTAGAAGCATGATTTTATATGTTCATGACTATTATCGAATGATGTAAGCTTGATCTTTAAATTAATGAGAGGGGTTTTGCATACAGGTAAATGTTGAATATATAATGGAAGACCACCACATGTTTGCTGAAATGATCGAAAGAAATGATTTTACATAGTTTGATAAGTGATTTGAAGAATGAATCTTCTTCAATTTTGAAATATGGTGGTCTAAACTTTATGTTTTAAATGAAGAAACAGTGATATGATTTTTATGGCTCAGAAACATGACTTCTAAGTCTTGGCATGACGATATCAATTCAGATAATGCCATAGTAGAACTAAATAGAACAAAATTTGGAATTATTTTTCCAGATTTTCAGATTTTGAACTTGGAATGACACATGTTCAGAAAAGGCTAAAAATGGGCATAAAGAGATGTTAGGTGGTTACCCAAAGAAGGAAGAGTTCAGAAAACTCATTTCCCAAAACTGTGTTTTGTTGATACGGGATTATTATGTCCCCTAGAGGTATTATACGCTGGTCTAGTGCACTGTGACATATAAGAATCAGAAACTCCAACTCTTGCGGCAAACTTGGGTTTGGAGCTTGGCCACCGAGTTAAGGGCAGAATCTATATAGCTCATGGGGTGTTATAATTGTAAGGTGGACCACCTAACTCAGAAGTAATACAAAGATCAGAACTGCATTGATAAGAATGTTTAATGAACATCAAAGAATTCCACATGTGTTTTAAACTATATCATGCCAAATGTTTTCATGACTTGCTCTCATCTATTTTATATATAAATGCAACATTTTGGATTTCTCTACGTACCTGTACAATTGTATTGACCCCCTATCTTTCAAGGTCTGAGGCTCAGTCTAGAGGTCCTGCTAAACTGTAGAGTTGCAGTTGGTGAGCCTCCCTTACTTCGGAAGGCCATTCTTAGAGTATTGTTATTTCATTATGGTATTGGTCCACCGGGGGCCTTGTCCCAGATTTCAGATAGTTTTTTTGGTTTTCGTATGTACTAGATATGTCGCAGACTGAAATAGATGTTCTTTAGATGTGGATGGATTTCGTATTATTAAATTGAATTCAGAGTATGACCATGATTACTTTTATTTCATTTCCGCATTCTTTTCTTTATTATTGAGTATTGTGCATGATTATCAGAAATAGCAGGACGCCCCGACCTCCATGGTTTAGAATGCTCATCACGGCTAGGGTCGTGGCTCGAGTCGTGACATAAAGTAGAGTAAAAATAGGGATCTGAAAAATTTGAGTAAATTTCACGCGCTTCTCAAAAAAATTGATAAAATATTGCTAGTTTTGTTATTAGTTGTAATTTTGCCAAACTATTGTTATTTCTTGTAATTAATGTCTTAAGGTTGCTAGTTTATGTAATTTTTCCTATACTATATATAATGAAATATTATATTTTCATGTTACCTCACTAAATCAGTTATAATATCTTATTTTTGTCTTCACAATCTTCCTTTAAAATTTCCTGGGACATTGTAATGTTTCGACTTAAAGATAAGAAATGTGTTTTTATATCAATTTTTAAAATTAAAGTTTGATTTAAATAAACATAAAATGTTGAAAATTTGTTTCAACCACTATTTTGTACATGAAAAAATAATTAGGTAAACAATAAATCTAATACAACGTATAATCTTCTATATATAAGATGTTGGCCAAAGGGATGAGATTTTCTTTTTTAAAAGAAAAAATATCAAACAACTGATATAAAAATTATCCATCGCCTATGTACTTAAACTAAAAAATATATATTTTATCAATGAATTATTTTTCAAAATATCATCTATTAAATTATCATGAATCTATTATAGCATGAGACACAGAACACTTAATAAACTTAATTAGTATACTCCTTTTTCAACATACTAAGCTTTGGTATGTTAGTTAATTTGGAGAAAACATTAATTGATGCACATTTTATGTATCAACATATAAACTTCAACATATGTTTATTATATGCATAAAGTAGAGCATGAATACACAATTCCATATTATGTATATCCACAAGCTAAAGTGGTATGTATATCTGATAGTTATAATGGTATTAGTATTATTCCCTACCTCCCGAACATCAATTGCAGGCAAGTTACCTCTGTCATTAAATGTAATGATGTAATGATACATATAAGTTTTAACATATTATTTTTCTTTACTCCCACCCCCACACCCCCACGAAAAAAGAGAGAGCATCAAAGATGGGATATTTGCCATAATTCAACAGATATCAGTGTCAAAATCCAACAACACAAACATATACATTATTTTCCTCGTCATGAGAAGTATCAAATTTGTATCTTCTATATGTAACATCTATGTATGCCAACTGATTCGCCAATGGAATAACAACTATATATAACTTTCGAATGCATGCTATTTGAAATTATAAGATGTAAAAAAACCATATCTTATGAGGTCATAAAAAAATAAAACAATCTTCAGAAATCAAATACGCTAAAATCACAATAAAGGAAATATTAAGAAATAAAAAAGAAGGATTAAGAATGATGAACTTGTCTTTCTTGTTGTTTTCTTCTTAATTCATTATTTTGACACCGTACTTTTCCGTTTAAGAAAAACGTTGCTGCTTCATGTAAAGCAATTTTGTACTGTTAATTAATATACAAAATGTATTTACGTAATTATTTTTCTGTTAAAATTTATGGCTTATTCTTATAAGTCATAAGTCCATTCAAACAGGCTCGAAAGTAACCCCCACAATGGTATTCACAAAAAAAATATTGGCCATATAAGAACTTCTTTTAGATATTGTTACATTAAAATTCATGTTTTTTATCATCATCATCTTAAACTTTGTTGTTGATATAATAAACACCACACATTAACTTTTTATTTAAATCTCATATAAACTCAAGTCGTGCAAAAAGCTGAATGGTTGTAGTTATATTGATCAAATTTTAGAAATTTGGTTTCTAAGGTGAAATTGACACAGAACTAATTTCTTAAGCCATCTCTTTTAGAAAGTTTTAAGAGTATAAATTTTGAAAGAAAAAAAAACTCTCAATGCGGTTTCTTTGTGTGTTTTTCATACCTATACATTCTATGTGTTGAATATCTCAGAAGCTGGATCATTTCATGATGCAGGTTTTGAGATGTCTATACATGATTTCATGCAGTACTAGATGGATTCATATCAACTGTTAGTGAGCCCTCCCTCTTTCAAAAAAGCATTGTTTTACTTTGGTGGACTAGTTCCAATCGGAATCTTGTCTTCATTCACACTGATTCATGTGTTTTGAGGCATCAGACACAATAGTAGATGCCAGATTCGGTTATGTTCAGTTTATTATTATGATTTATAATTTTCAAAATTATGGTTTAAGACCTTTCTTTGTTTATGAAATAATTGGATTTTTCTTCAGTCTATTACTCATGATATAAAAACATTTCTTTCGTACTTATGAATTATAACACCCCAGGTGTTATGGAGTTAAAAAAAAGCTACAACAAGCCTACATAACCCATATCTTGAGCGTAAAACATTTTGGGAAGATTGGGTTAATTGAGGGAGGTTTGGGACCAAAAATGAGGTTGTGAGTCAAGAAAGGGGTGGTGTGCAATGGCTTCGCACTACTAGGGGGTCCTCAAAGCCTCACTGCCTCTCACCCACACTAAGCCTCGCGCCGCAAAGATGCTTCTTCACATTGTGCTTCACGTTGTAGAATTTCTTTCCCTAACTTGTATTTTATATTGTGGCATGAATTTATTCAATATTCATGTATTTTGGATGATGGTTTTGAAATTGAGTTGAGGGTTTTTGGTTGGTAGAACTTACATCACTTTTTTCATGTTTTTAAAGGTTGATTCTTTCTTTAATTGATTACTTTTGGAACTGAATTGATGCATTATTTTAATGGTTGAAACATGTGACATAGGTTTAACCAATTTATTGATTTTTTGGTAGAGTAATGGCATTAACCTCAACCCACATTGTGCTATTGGTTTTTAATATGGATTGTTACATAATTTAACCTATCTTTTCAATCATTGTGTTACATTAAAGGATAAATGGATAAAAAGAATTTGGATGCCCTTGGTGGCTATGGTTTGAATTTTTATACCAGTAATTAGAGTCATTTTGGTTATATGGATTGGTTTGGTATAAATGAAATAGCTTGTAAGCATATTGGTATGACGATACCAAGTTAGAAAATGACTTAATGTAAGATTCCATGGTTAATGGTAGGTTTATGTTCAAATTATTTTAATTTGGGATAAGAAGAAATTGTGTAGCTCACTGAGAAGGTGTACTCCATGAAGGACCAACAATGAAAACCACGTTTGTCGACATTGGTGGGGTCTATATATCCATTGTGTCTGATGAAAAAATTATATTTTTCGATGGCTATCGCATTTATGTCTTTGGCCATTCCTCGGTACATACAACTAACATGGATTGGAGCCCTTCTAGTAGGAAGAGTTGGACCCATATACCCCGTGGGTGTCTAGCATTTTAGTATGAGCTACATTGTTTAGGCTGATATTTAAAATATAATGTTTTGTGACCTTTGACCCTATCCCAACATCCTATATATATGTATAAACATTGTGCATGTGGTTTATGACTAGATTTTGATAAATGTTTATCCCTTTTCCCTTAGGTTACATGCCAGTGCTCACCCCATTGGCCATCCCTAGACGGTACATTATTTTATGATGTAGGTTTTGACGACTTTGTTATTGGTCCTATGAAGATTTGCGTGGTTTGGTACTCTTGTTGATCAACTATGAAGTGGTGAGCTTTCATCCTTTTGAAGGCCTTATCGTTACATTAGATTTCCTTTATCAATCTAGTATGATAGATTTCTTTTGTCATAGTTAGGGGCATATCCGGACTTGGTAGGTATTCATGGAATACAGGCTTTTATGGATAGTATTGAGATATTATTGTGCTTTTATTTTGACTCTTATATTCTCGTTTGACTTATCTATCCCTCTTATTAATTTGGTTGTTTTTTGCTAATTAACTTTATTGTTCTTTTGATGTAAGGCTAAGGAGGTTGTCACTAGCCCATGATTGGTTTGAGATGCCAATTACAGCCAAGCCTGGGTTCAGGTCATGACAAGATTAGTATTAGAGCATGATTCAGGGTCACTACGAGTCCATAAAGTCATGTCGTGTAGAGTCCGTTTTAAGCATATGTAGCATGCCACACATATAAAGGAGAGGCTATAAGGAATTTAGGAATATTTTCCTTTCTTATGTTTTATTTCGGGTAATAGAGTCTAGATATCCTGAAACTTCTCTATCTCATGGCTTACTTGTATTTCAGATTATGCCTCTTTGAATATCTGACGATTGTAAGAACTCAGCTGGAACCTCTATCCTACCTAAGGCAAATGCGGAAACTCATGTGAGGCAAACTCTGTCTAGGGTCCCTATTCTTAATTTCACCACTCCACTCGGGGTTCCACTGGTCCATAATAGTCCTGCTCGGTCTTACTAAGCTAGTGATACTTATGCTCAGCCAACTCAGGGAGATATATCAAATGCAGAGTTGCATCAGTCTATCTGTATGCTTTCCCAAATTGTGCCATCATAGTTGCTAATCTGATTATGTTGGTCCTATTTCCAGTTCATCAAGGGTTACTCGAGTTAGCTAGTTTATAAGGTTGAATCTCCAAACCTTTATAGGCTCTATAATTGAGGAGGATCCTCAAGGGTTTATTAATGTAACAAAGAAGCTCTTTAAGGCGATGAATGCTACCGATTCAGAAAGAGTGAAGTTTGCTTCTTATCATCTAAATTGTATAGCTTACCAGTTGTATGAGGAGTGGGAAGACCAAAGGGGTGATGATGCTGTGCCAGTAGAGTGGCAAGAATTTTCAGGTGCCTTTCTTGATCACTTGTTTCCTTCATAGTTGAGGGAGGCTAAGGTGAAGAGTTTGTAAACATAAAGTAGAGTAAGATTAGTGTTAAGGAGTATGCACTAAAGTTCCAATAATTATCCCGTTAAGCTTGTCCAAAATAAAGAAGATTGCGTTTGGTTTGTCCCAGGAATTAGTGTTAGATTGTAAGGTAGCTTTTTTAAATAATGATATGGAGTGTTTTATATGTAAAAGGTGGAGGATAGATAAGGAAGCTATTAACAATGGGGAAAAGGTAGAGCAAGAAATTCAGGTACGCAGAGAAGGGTGCAAATTAGCAGAATAGTAGTAAATATGGTAGGCAATGAACTAAGAAGAAGAACTTGGGAAATTCCTATTTATTAGATAGTGCTCCTTATCCTAAGCCTTCGAGTGATCATCGTTTTCAGACTAGTAGTGGTCCTAAGGCATAGGGTGCCCAATTTCAGGTTAGTGAATCTCTGTATGACCCACCTTATACTCCCGCCATTTTTATGGATAACTTCACCATGGATATTGTGAGGAGGGGAGGAATTAGTGTCTTAATTTTGGTCATCCTGGTCATCTATAGAGAAATTATCCTAGAGCTTGATCTCAGTTGCCACTTCTTCATCTGCTACACCTAAGAACGCCACTTTATGTACCGATAATGGGCGAAATCGCCTCTATGCACTTTTTACTAGTCATGAATTGGTGGCATCCCTAGATATTGTCACTGGTATGTTACAACTATTTTTTCATGGTGTTTATTGTATGTTTGATCAATGTTTTATCCTATCTTATGTGACCCCTTATGTGGCTGTACACTTTGATTTTGGTCCAAAAAATATTTTCAACCCCTTTTCTGTTTCTACTTTGGTAGGAGATTCTATTGTTGCTAGAATAATCTATAGTGGTTGCGTCGCATTTATTCACCATAGAGAGACATTAATGGATTCGATAAAACATGATATATTTGATGTTTATGTAATATTTGGGATGGATTAGCTCCATTCGTGCTATGCTTCTCTAGATTGTTGGACTCAAAAGGTCAGTTTTTATTTTTCCTAATTAATCTGTGATTAAATTGGAGAGAGTTCCTTAGTTCCCAAAGGGAAATTTATTTCTTATATTAGAGATCAAAAAGTGATATCAAAAGGGTGTCTGTATCATCTAGTTCGGGTTAAGGATTCTAACTCTAAAAGTCCCTCTTCGCAATTTTTCCAGAGGGTTAGTGAATTTCCTAAAGTTTTGCCTGATATTCTTCCTGGCATTTCTTCGGATATGGAATAGATTTTAGGACTGATCTCCGATCGGATATGTATCCCATTTATATTTCTCCTAATAGGATGGATTCGATTGAGCTAAAAGAACTAAATGAGTAGTTGAAGGATCTTCTTAATATGAGTTTTATTCGTCCTAGTCTTTCTCTTTGAGGTTCTTCTGTATTTTTCGTGCAAAAGAAAGATGGGTCTCTTCGGATGTGTATAGATTATCGTCAGTTGAAAAAGGTCATAGTGAAAAATAAGTACACTTGTTCTAGGATTAATGACCTCTTCTATCAGCTTCAAGGTGCTAGGCGTCATTGGGCTATCAAGATTTGAATTTAGGGAAGTCGATATTCCCAATACGTCTTTTAAAACCTAGTATGACCGTTATATGTTTTTGGTTATGTCATTTGGATTGACTAATGCACCGACTGCTTTCATGGATCTTGTGAATTTGGTGTTCAGGAATTTTTTGGATTTAATTGTTATAGTCTAAGTGATAACATCCTGGTGTTCTCTAAAAGTGTGGAGGATCATGCCAATTACCTTCAAATTGTATTGCAAACTCTTAAGGACCAAAAATTATATGTAAAATTTCTAGGTGTAAATTTCTGTTAAGCGTGGTGACTTTCTCTGGCATGTTGTTTCTAATGAGGATATCAAGGTGGATCCTCAGAAGATTAAGGCAGTTAAGAAGTGGCCTAGACCTATGTCTTCAACCGACATTAGGAGCTTCTTGGGTTTAGTCGTGTACAATAGGAGGTTTTTCCAAAAAAATTAATCTATTGTTGCTCTGTTCTTGAGGTTAACCCAGAAAAAGGTTAAGTTTTTGTGTACTTGTAAAGGCAGTTTTGAGAAGTTAAAGGATTAGTGTAACGTCCCGAAATCGGATCCGAGACGTCACACGGTGCTTAAGGTCACAAGTGACCCCAAACTAACTCTTCATCTGGCATAACCCAAAGAAACTAAATAAAATACATAAAATAGAAGGAATAATGCGGAAACAACACATAACATAGTCTGACCAACATGAAAGTAAATTTACACGGTCACAATTCTGCTCATAAATATACAAATCTGAAACTGAATACACTGACTACTAGTGACCGTCTATGAAACCTCTACTAGCATTGACCAAAGATAGTCGGGTCATGACTCCCAACTACCCCTACTCAATACGACTGAATACAAAAAATAAAATACACCTCAAATCTGAACAACTCGAGTCCCTGAATCAAAAGGACTAATCACCTGCCGATCAAGAGCTGCGACCCAGCTGAACATGATATGTGCACTACAGCTTGTTCCTACATTTTGGTAAGAATGTAGCCCATGGAAATATATGGGTCAACACTTTGAAATGTAGTGAGTATGTGGAGGTGCATGCAACAATATAAATAGTATAATCAATTTAATGCAAACATGCATACGGACAATGATGACTCAGTTAGCTATAGTTATATCAAATCATACTTTTCGTAATTTCATAATAAATAGTTCATATGATAAAATCTCATAATCCACGTAAATCATTATAAAACATAAATAATGATAAATCATCCTACATCATCATAAATTATCATAGCGTCAAAAAATCATCATAGGTAATTAAATCATCATAAATGACCATAAAACATCATAAACATCTCAACTCTTTGACTCAAATCTCGGAGTGACTCGGTAATTCAAGAAACTTAATCTTAGGGACATGGAAATTTCCTATAACCAACAAGCCCACGTGAGCTACGTGGAATACCAACGTTTGAAACCCCCATTTGCGGGAGCGTCATACTCTTTGCCAGGGAGTATGACCTTAAAACTGCAATCATCATAATTGGGCTCTCTCGCGAATAATATCATCATCAAACAACCCTACGGTGGCACATAGGTTTGGGGAAATACCAAATTTCTCTCTCGGTGCTAAGTACTACTCCCTGACAATCTCAGAACGCATTAGGAAATCCACCACAACATCACAAGGGTCTATCATAAAGACCAAATTAAATCTCTTTCTCATTTATCAAATCATATCAATTTGTGGATTCCTAACTCAACACATTTTAGCTTAAAACATTTTAATCTTCCTCAACATCAACAAGGTATCAATGCATTGAAGCATAACCGACTCGACATTTGGACAAGGATATGAAGAATTACTTATAATTCAAATCTTTATAAGTTCATCATCGAATTATTTAAATATAATTCAAGTTACAGAACCATATCAATCCATTAACTAATCATAATTGGCAAGCTTGAACAATTTACATATATACATAATCAAAATCTCAAGGTAGGATATCTTGGAAATAAATTCATTTTCCAAACTCATAATAATCCATACTAAAAATTAAAGATACGGGCACAAGAGCGGAAGAATTATTCTTGTTCAAAGCCCCACATACCTAAAAATGGAAGATGAATATGAACTTCCGACTCCGGAACTTTATTCACAAAAATAAAGGGTGCTTCTCGAAGCCCTTAACATGATCAACTCGAATCCCAAATCAATTTGAAATTTCTACGGTTCAATCAAGAGACATAGAAGGATGAAATTTGGAGTAGTAGGGTTGGGGTTTAAGCCTTAGGAAATTTTGAAGAAAAATGAGATATTGAATGCTCTTAATGGATTTGAATCCATAGTTTACCGGGATGAATTGGAGTGGAAATGAACAAAATACCCTTAAAAATCAAATAATGTCAAATCTGTCCTTAAGTGGACTGTTTTGATAGGCTGAAGTAGATCGACCATAACTTTTTTCTCCGATGGAAAAAATTGGATGAAACCAATTTCATTGGAAAGAGAACTCTCAGAGCTGTCTGTTGATATATACTATTCAGTCAGATCATTATGTACAAGGAGTATGATCATTTGAAGTTGACCCTAAAATTCGCCTGGCCACAATATTTTTTTCCTGCATATTTACTGTTCACCACTATTCACGGTTATATCGGAATGATCATAAATCATCGCTCGAGTGTCCGTTTTGGATGATCCACATATCATTGGAAATGGTATTCGATGCTCTACGAGATGACGGGTCGCATATCCAGAAATTTCACACAGAAAAATTATTAATCATGGTAAAGAACATAATTCAACACATTTTCGTCCGAGATCTTAACGGACTCTTGGAAAGATAAAAAGGCTTTAACGACTCGACACATTTGGGAGCGAAATATTTAACGGGAAAACTCGGGGTATGACATCATCTCCCCCTTGAAAATATTCATCCTCGAATGTCGCTCGTTGGGTTAGGAAGACAAGAAAAATTGAGGATACGCAACTAAAATAGCTTGATGAACAAGTTTATATTTTTCTAAGCTTTGGAGTAATTTCCGACGTATAAACTAATGATAATCACAACGACATAGTTGATTCTATTACTAAAAGAGTTGGATCAACGAAAAATTATTAACTTCAATTTAAATCTGCATTCACAAAGAAAGAGATGAAAGATCTAGGATATGAAAACTCGGGATATCACAATATCTCCCTCTTGGGATCGGTTCTCCCAGAATAATACTAATTGATACATAGGACACTTTATGATCGACCCATGACTTAATACATGGGTCGGGAACAAAAGCGAAGGTTAAATAGAATTTGTTAACTCGCTTCGACTCAAATAGATTATTCTTGAAATGGTTATGCTCACGAAACTTCAAGTAGTAAGATTGGATCACATCGGAAGATGGAAGAAATATATGAATCCGTCAGAATAACTATCAAGTTTAATTTCTAGGTGCACGGACCTAATCAAGACACGCTCTCATTCAATTAGGACATGATTCAAAATCTTTCCAACGAACTTTCAACGCTACGAGGAAGTAATTGGGTTTGGGATATGGTCCAAACAATATATATATATATATATATATATATATATATATTGAAATAAGGATTTATAACTCGACCCCAATTTTAAGAATGGAGCGTAGGTCGATCAGTCTTATATAAAAATAAAATTACTAGACCCCATGCAGTACAACTCCTTACTTTCAAGCTTATCAATATGCTTCGCACACCCTTTCTCCGCAATACTATTTTCCCCAAATACCATACTTACTTGATTCAATTCATAATTCTCACAAGGCATTTGCAATCTTGGCTATTCAAATCTAACTAAGCTAAACTCTCTCTCCTCATTTTCAAGCTTAATTTGGAGTCACCAATTCCTCCACCTAACACCGTAACATAGCACCATTTTGAATTATAAATTTACACACATCCATATTGATACAATTCCTCATCTCACAAATAATTCTTATTACCACTCAATCAACTTTAATCCACTTAATACTCACCATTGTCAACCAACATATTCATATCAACAAGTCTTGAAGCTTAAGGAACTATTCATAGGCATATACGCAATTCAACTTATAGCAAGGCCAAGGCTTGCAACTAATATCCTCAGACAGGAGATATATTCACAATACATGAGTGCTATGCAAGATCAATTTACAAGAGCTTTTAGCTTAGACTTCTAAATCAACAAAGACACCAAAACTTATCGATAATATAAACTTTAATCTCTGTCCATATATGCATACATGATGTTCAAGCCTATACATGATGTTCAAGCCTATCTTTATAATTATGTATACACTCCTAATCAACACGCATAAAACATCTTTTTCAAATTCTACAATCCTTTATTAAGAGAACTTCGGGGCACTATTCTTAAGAAAACACTCACTAACTTTTCCAATTAACTAAGCCATGCACAAGACTTCACTTCAACAATTCCCCACCTACAAACCTAGATAAACCATCACACAACCACTTTCACAAACACAACACGAAATGCTTCAAATAACTATGACATCGATCAAAAGCCTAGCCTCAAGCTTACTCCACACTTGTCACCTTAGCTAAAATGAACCTGCCACAATCTTTATCAACAAAAACCCGCTCACTCTCTCTTATCGTAACCACTGTTCATCCACACTCCCCCAACAAATAGAAAGTCATGAAAGGGTAGAATATGAAGGGACATTATGTATGAATTGGTCCGGTTATTGAGGCCGGAGAACTAGGGCATCAAATGCATGAATTCAACCAGAATCAAGATAAAAGATTAAGGACATCCAGGACATAAATTGAATCGTATTGGTCGCTAAGGGTGTTACCAGTGGACTTAACTTGAACATACAATAAAACTTAAGCACATGCATTATGAACCACGCAACTTGAGTTTGGAGTTTATAGCTTATGGAATGTCGATTTTGCCCGCTAGAAAAATTAGGACTCCATATTTCGATAGTTAGGAGAATGCATGATTTCCCATGATATGCATGAACACGTAGTATGATCGGGGGAATAAAACATAAGGCATGAAAAAATATCGAAGTCATTGAAAAGGCTGGGGTAAAATAGGATCAACACCACTCCTTCTCACCACCAACTTGCAACCCACCGATACACCTATCTGAATCTCGCAATCTTAACTTAGTTAATTTTTTTTCTACTATCTCCCCCTTAGACTTAAGCCAACAGTCTGAGTCAAGGAATCACCATACAAACTCTAGTCTATGGCATTCGCTTTACTCCAGGGTCCATACACAAGATCCATAACTTGACCCGCATAACTACACCCGCGAGCACAAAACCAAATCTTAACATAACTCCCAAATTCCCACTAACTTAGACAACTTCAAAAGTTATCATACAACATTTCATGCACTCCGCAGCTTAGATTCTAGCACTTACCATGGATACATCAAACATTCGCTAAACCATACTAACTTCTTTGTGCTTTACTAACATCACATCTCAAGCTAACACCCTCGTCAACCTCTAATGCGCAAGTTAACTCCCAATTACACCATATACGATATATCATCATTCATACTTACCCAATCAAGGATAACACTAACCGCTTAACATTTAATAACTTTAAAAAAATCCCCATAACACCTTGAGCATACTACTACCTCAACACACAATATCACACTTGATCACAAACAAATAGACTTAAGCTATCGTACATACGGTTCAAAACTACTAAATCTCCTCCCCATCACTAACATCGTAGCAATTAAATCATTATATTAATTTTTCTCATCACTCGCTATACAAACTTAACAACTCACTCTAACTACGATTAACAACAATCTCAACAACCATTTCCATCTATCAAACACCTCAAACATGCTAGTCCACCAAAACCTCATAATGACAATAATCATCCATAATTCCATGGCCTATGCCATAATAATTTATTAACACCGCCTTCTACCACGTTTCCAACCCCCTGGTTCCAACCAATGCAAAAACAGCAGAGTAAATAGCCAGCTGCTAGTGAATCGAAACAGGCCTCACACGGCTTCACTAGACTTTGGTTTTGCATTTTGAAAAAGGAAATAAGTATCAAAACAATTATGCTAGTGAATTGAAATAAGCCCAGCACGACTTCCCTAGACTTCAAGTTTTTATTAAAAGATGATCAGAAAATATTTTCAAGAAATAAAAGCATGGTACACCATAATCAAGGATCCGAGAATATGTGTCTCGCTTTACCTCAAATGAACGACTTAAGAGGGATGAGGGTACATCTTGAAAGCTATGGAACCTTTGCTAGTAAGCCCAGGAATATAATCAAGAGAGGAAATTGGAACTAGTTAATCACCCTGTCTCAACATTAGTACACAGATAAGGAAAATATGAAATCACATTATGAATTCTAGGGAGAAATCCAAAAACACTTCCAACGTAGGCTTAATGCACAACCTTCAAGAACGTACATATGACACCACAATTTTTTTGGAACTCAAGAGCACTAATGAAATAATTTTTTTTCTAGCTCACTTACAAGCCCATAATATCAGAGGAAATTATCTAAGAAAGCACCATCTATAAGGATTTACGCTTGACTATATCCGGTATTTTAGAACAAGGCAAAATGTCCCAATTTATGCGAGATATGAAACCATATGAATTCCTTAAGGAACCTTTCCCCAGCACAATCTACGACTTGAAAGAAAGGGAACATTTTCCTACATGCCTCGTAGCCTCTCGAAGAAAAGTATAGACGTCTCTGTACCGGTCCATAAGACTCTACTAGACACAGCTTCATAGACACCCTAGGACACTTGAACTCTGTGCTCTGATACCAAGCTTTCAGCGCCCCAAAATCGGATCCCGAGACGTCACACGGTGCTTAAGGTCACAAGTGATCCCAAGCTAACCCTTCATCTAGCGTAACCCAAAGCAACAAAATAAAATACATAAAATAGAAGGAATGATGCAGAAACAACCCATAACTTAGTCTGACCAACATGAAAGTAAATTTAGACGATCACAATTCTGCATATATATATACAAATCCGAAACTAAACACACTGACTACTAGTGACTGTCTATGAAGCCTCTACTAGAATTGACCAAAGATAGCTGGGTCATGACTCCCAATTACCCCTACTCAATACGACTGAATACAGAAAATACAATACACCTCAAATCTGAACAACTCAAGTCCCTGAATCAAAAGGACTAATCACTTGCCGATCGAGAGCTGCGACCCAGCTGAACATGATATGTGCGCTACAGCTTGTACCTATATTTTGGTAAGAATGTAGCCCATGGAAATATGTGGGTCATCACTTTGAAATGTACTGAGTATGTGGGGATACATAAAATAATATAAATAGTATAATCAATTTAATGCAAACATGCATACGGACAATGATGACTCAGTTGGCTATAGTTATATCAAATCATACTTTTCGTAATTTCATAATAAATAGTTCATATGATAAAATCTTTTAATCCACGTAAATCATTATAAATTATAAATTATGATAAATCATCCTAAATTATCAGAAATTATCATATCGTTAAAAAATCATCATAGGTAATTATATATCAACATAAATGATCATAAAACATCATCAACATCTGAACTCTTTGACTCAAATCTCAGAGTGAATTGGTAATTTAAGAAACTTAATCTTATGGACACGGGAGTTTCCTATAACCGACAACCCCACGTGAGCTACGTGGAATTCCAACGTTTGAAACCCCCGTTGGCGGTAGCGTCATACTCTTTACCAGGGAGTACATCCTTAAAACTGTAACTATCACAATCGGGCTCTCTGGCCAATAATATCATCACCAAACAACCCTACGGTGGCACATAGGTTTGGGGAAATATCAAATTTCCCTCTCGGTGCTAAGTACTACTCCTCGACAAGCTCAGAACGCATTAGGAAATCCACCACAACATCACAAGGGTCTATCATAAAGGCCAAATCAAATCTCTTTCTCATTTATCAAATCATATCAATTTGTGGATTCCTAACTCAACACATTTTAGCTCAAAACATTTTAATCTTCCTCAACATCAACAATGTATCAATGCATTGAAGCATAACCGACTCGACATTTGGACAGGATATGAAGACTCGACACGTGATATTTTCAACAATTTAACTTATCAAAAACCATCCGAAAAATACCAAGACTCCTTGCAATTTCGATATCAATATACCCAATAACTCAAATAGTCATAAGGAAGCTCAAAATTTGACACATGGCTCGAAAATACTTGGAAATACAAATAATTCATTCTTAAACTTAAAACGTGGATGCATGTTCAAAATATATCAATTCTTGATAGAAACACCAAGAACCGCAATATTAAATCTCAATTCATAGAACGAAAATAGTCAAATACTCATGTGATTCAAAACTTACAATTCAAATCTTTATAAGTTCATAATCGAATTATTTAAACATAATTCAACTTACAGAACCATATGAATCCATTAACTAATCATAATTGGAAAGCTTGAACAATTTACATATATACATAATCAAAATCTTGTGGTAGGATATCTTGGAAATAAATTCATTTTCCAAACTCATAATAATCCATAATAAAAATTAAATATACGGGCACAAGAACGGAAGAATTATTCTTGTCTAAAGCCCCACATACCTAAAAATGAAAAATGAATATGAACTTCCGACTCCGAAACTTTATTTACGAAAATAAAGGGTGCTTCTCGAAGACCTTAACATGATCAACTCGAATCCCAAATCAATTTGAAATTTCTACGGTTCAATCAAGAGACATAGAAGGATGAAATTTGGAGTTGTAGGGTTGGGGTTTGAGCCTTAGGAAATCTTGAAGAGAAATGAGCTATTGAATGCTCTTAATGGACTTAAATCCAAGGTTTACCCGGATGGATTTGTGTGGGAATGACCAAAATACCGTTAAAAATCAAATAATGTCAAATCTGTCCTTTGGTGGACTGTTTTGATAGGCTGAAGTAGATCTACCATAACTTTTTTCTCCGATGGAAAAATTGGATGAAACCAATTTCATTGGAAAGAGGACTCTCAGAGATTTCTGTTGATATATAGTAGCTCACCCATATCATTATGTACAAGGATTTATGATTGTTTGAAGTTGACCCTAAAATTCACCTGGCCTCAGTATTTTTTTCCTGCACATTTACTGTTCACCCCTATTCACAGTTAGATTGGAATGATCATAACTCATCGCTCGAGTGTCCATTTTGGATGATCCACATATCGTTGAAAAGCTTATTCGATGCTCTACGTGATGAAGGGTCGCATATCCAGCAATTCCATACAAAAAAATTATTAATCACGATAAAGGATAGAATTCAACACATTTTCGTCTGAGATCTTAACGGATTCTTGCAAAGATAAAAAGGCTTAAATGACTCGACACATTTGGGAGCAAAATATTTACAGGAAAACTAGAGGTATCACAATAAGTTAAATTTTATGGCTGTTTTGACCCTACCCGAGGTTACTGATGGGTTTGTTATGTATAATGATGCATCCTATATGGGACTGATTTGTGTTTTGATGCATCATGTTAAGCTTGTATTCGTTGCTTCCAAGTCTCTTAAGGCTTATGAGAGGAATTATCAACCTACAATTTAGAGTTAGCGGCTATGGTGTTTACTTTTAAGATTTGGCACCATTATTTGTATAGGGTACATGTAGACATCTATTCAGACCATAATAGCTTGCAGTATGTGTTTAACTAGAAGGAATTAAATCTCAAGAAGAGGTTGTGACTACAATTGATAAAGGATTATGACATGAGCTTGCACTGCCATCCAGGTAAAGATAATGTCATTCCTGATGCTCAAAGTAGGTTGTGCAATTGGGAGTCTGCTTCACGTTAAAGGGGAGAAAAGAGGATTGGTGAAGGATATTCACTAACTGTCCAATGAACTTCAAATGAAGTGTGTTTTCAAAAAATTAGATAAAACATGAAAGGACAAGTCCTCTAAATTCACGGAGCGTCCTTAAGGATATAATTCTCCTCAAGTACCCGAAGTTGCAGAATTTTCCTCTCAAGATAAGATTTCCTAAAATCCAACTGTAGTGTCTCTTCAAACTCACTCAACGATTAGATGATCACATAGAGTATTTTAAAGATGAGAAGGAATTAAAAAATCAAAAAATTTTCGTATGTAAACTTGTGGAAAAATACAGGTTTATATAGCCATTAGGTGACCTTTGCAAAAGGTGGTAATGGTTGACCAGAAAGGTGTATCCATTCTAAACAGTCATGTTTATCCATCAGAAAGAGTTTGCCTTTTCCGAAAAACCACAACCATCTAAACAGTCATACCTTTTCCCAAAACAGTGTGTCTTTTACTTAAAGAGTTATTTCTCTTCGAGCAGCTGCAACCATCTTTTTTGTATGTACGTTAATGGAGGTTCAAAACTAGTAAAACTGATTGCATTTTTTCCTTTTGTGTTTCGAACTTTTCAAATACATTTTGTCCAAAAAGGTTAATCTCATCAAGCGATCATTTTCCAAATCCAAATCGAAATTCGAAGCCAAACCCGAAGCTGAGCCAAGCGGGCAACGACGAAGACAAGATGAGGCACCTTGTGTTTCTTGCCTATCATGTGCAGTAAGTGTTCCTTAATATAAACACTTGAAAGTTTCCTTATCCCACCAATGTGGTAGAATTAGTAGACTTTTCCATTTTTGAGTACACTTTTCATTTTTAGTGTTATCTCAATATTTTCTCCCTCCACTTGGTTACCACTATTTTCCATTCACACATTTAATAATGAACCCAACAATCCACCACATTAATGGGGAATGACTATCTTTTTGTAAAACTTTATGGAGAAGTATGTGATTATCAAGCAACGACTAATTGCATCTGGACAAGTTGGTTTCCCTTGGAATTTTTCGTAGTGAACATGCATCGGATGAACTTGGTCAATCGTTAGATTTTATATCTTTGAACCATCGAGGTTTAATGTTCACCTAGATAACACATGTGAGACAACCAGCCTTTTACCATTTATGGTTATCACAGTTATGCTCATTTTAGCCATGAACATATCCCGATCTCATGAGAGCTTAGAGAATAGGTCCTTACAAACATTCTCCTTGAAGCAGCTTCCATTTCACCTTTGAGAAATCTGTGTTACTTCTGCGCTAGGTGGTGTACCCTACAACTCTAAAAAATTCCATGGGCTATATGTAAACCATTCAATCGGCAGCGAAGCCCCTAACCCTAGTGTGTCTCAAGGGTCGGAGTCTCTGAATCTACTATACCACACGGTCATCGCCAGCGTACAATAATAATATACTTGTATCGGGAAATATGGTTTCAGGCTAAGAGTTGCTTAAACTCAGGCCTTATTTGGGTAACGACCTAACCCTCTCTAAGCCCCTTTTTAAAACTCTATCAAAACACACAGTCTTTGAAAACATACTCCGAAAACATGCTCTGAGAACATAATTTGTTATGGCAAATATACATATGGTATCATCATACCATTGAATTGAAAGTCACATCTCTGAGCCATTATTAGTCTATCGTAAATCTCTATTTTGAAAACACAAGTTTTGGGACCACTATTTCAATAATTCAATTCAAAGAAACTTTTTCTAAAACCTCATGTAAATAAATGCAAGGAACTCTTCTTTGTCAAGCATTTCAGTAGTACAATATAAGGTGGTCATGTCAAAGTTCTCAATTCACATGCAGTTCTTCCTCTTAAACTCAAGAACACATTTATATCAACAAAACACCCACTAAAAAATTTCAAATCATGCTCAAATGCTATAATATAGTGAAAACATCTTTCATATCACAAAACCATAATCTTTAATTCAATACACGAGAGGGAGTTCATAAGTTATACTCTCAACTATCTTAAATTGCAAATTCCATACATATACGTATACATGTAAATCAATTTAGTGAATAGGGCCATAAGGTCAAAACAATAGTAACATTAAAACATTCGGAGTACGTAATTTAGAATATAGATTCCAAAACCCCTTTGAAATTCATGCATAAAAATCTAAAAATCATGCTCTAATGGTTTTAAGCCCATGTAATTTTTTTAGGATAAACCCCACGTACCTCTATCGAGAAATTTGAAGGATGCTTCTTGATGTATACGGCTTGGGGATTCCAAATCTTCAATTTGTTTTGAAAACCCACGGTTGAATCTTGATTTATTTAGATTATCAATATGAAACCCTAGAGAGTGTTCTTGAATATTTTTTGTGAATGTATGAGTAATATACTCAATTGGGGTTGAAATCTCCTGTTTGGACTGACAAGGGTGTGGGAAAATACCCAATATACCCTTAATTAAACCGGTATTAAAATCTAACTTGGAGCCCGATTTCATGTGCCACCGCGACGCGCCACTGTCATGGTGGCTCACCAGAAATTTATGAAAGGAAATTTGGCCCACTCCATGATGCGCCACCATTGCGGAGTCCAACTGGAAATTACCCATCGTTATTTACACCCTCTCCACGATGAACCAAGGACAAGAATGATGGTGTTTTACGAATAGGACTTAAATTACCCATAACTCCTTCACCGAGTGTACATTTTGGACGCATCTTATGTCGACGAAAAACTTATTCAATCATCTACGAAATAAAAATTTGAAATCTAAGGGATTCCACAGGGAAAAAGTATAAATCATTCTAGAAGCCAGTGCTAGATATTTTAGGGACAAAATTTAGCTAAGAAAAACTTCGGAGCATTACAATATCTCCCCCTTGGGAACATTTGTCCTCGAATGTTGACGCGGGATACAGACAAGTATAATTTCAAGCACACTAAGGCATATAAAGAATAAGGCAAGGATTGTACCTTCCATTTCATCATCAATTGGATCAAAAGGCTTGGGTATCTAGATCTCATGTCAACTTCTGATTCACAAGTCGCTTCTTAAATTTTATGGTTAATCCACAACACTTTAATTGAGACTATCTCTTTGTTCCTCAATCTTCTAACTTGGCGATCCAAAATCTCTACAGGTTCTTTTTCATAGGATAAGTAGTTTGTCACTTTGATTTCTTCGACAGGAAATACTAAAGAATTGTCTCCAATGCACTTCTTCAACATAGATATATGAAATACCAGATGAACCGAACCTAAACTAGCTGGCAATTCTAACTCATACAGAACTCCACCAATCCTTCTCACAATCTGATATGGTCCTATATAGCGAGGACTCCTCTTACCTTTCTTCCCAAATCGTATGACTCCTTTTATGGGAGAAACCTTAAAAAACACCCAATCTCCAACCTCAAACTCTAGATCTCTTCTACTAACATCAGCGTAGGACTTTTGATGAATCTGAGCTATCTTAAGTCGTTCTATGATGACTTTCACATCCTCTATTGCTTGATGAACAAGATCAGGCCCAAATATCTGCATCTCACCTACTTCATACCATTCTATCGGGGACCTACATCTTCTCCCATACAATGTCTTAAAAGGTGGCATCTTAATATTTGAATGAAAAGTATTATTATATGAGAACTTTATCAATGGTAAGTGCTCTCCCCAATGACCTTTAAAATCAATCACGAAGGCCCTCAACATAACCTCAAGGGTTTAGATAGTGCGCTCAGCTTGGCCATCTATCTGAGGGTGAAAATCCGTGCCCAAATTCACTTGGGTACGTAAAACCTTTTGAAACGATCTCCAAAATTGTGAAGAAAAATGTGTACCTCTATCAGATATGATAGGAACAGGTGCCCCGTGAAAACAAACTATTTCTACAATAAACAGCTTGGTATAATCCTTTCCCAAATAATTTGTCCTGACAGGTAGAAAGTGAGCTGACTTGGTCAACCTATCTTCAATCACCTAAATTGAATCATACTGGTTTTGGGACCTTAGAAGTCCTGTAATGAAGTCCATAGTAATCATCTCCTATTTCAACAAAGGCAAAACTATCTCTTGAAAAGGACCACCTGACCTCAAATGTTCCACTTTAACTTGTTGACAATTCAAACACTTGGCAACATAGTGAGCCATATCACGCTTCATATTATTCAGCCAATAAATGTTTTTCAAATCCTGATACATCTTAGGAGAGCCAGGGTTAATAATATACCTCAACGTATGAGCTTCGTCAAGGATTCTCTTCCTAAGACCCTCTACATCTAGCACACACAATCTACCCTGGTATCTCAAAACACCATCACCACCAATTTCAAAAGGCAATACCTTTTATTGACCCACATATTTCTTGATCTGTATCAAGATGGAATCTTCAACTTGCTTCTCTTTGACTTCTGCATAAAGGGAAGATTTATCTATCTAATGAACAACCACTCATCCATCCTTGGAATCTAAAAGTCGCATTCCTAAATTTGTAAGTAGGTGAATAAACTTCACTATCTCCCTCTTTTCTTTTCCCACATAAGAAAGTCTGTACATAGGTAACCTACTGAGGGCGTCGGCTACCATATTTACCTTGCCCGAATGATAGTACAGGCTCATATCATAGTCTTTTAAAAGTTCCAACCACTGCCTCTGCTTGAGATTTAATTCTTTCTGTGAGAAAACATACTATAAACTCTTGTGGTTAGTAAATATATCAACATGTACCTCATACAAATAGTGCTGCCAGATCTTACGTGGAAAAACCATAGCTGCTAACTCTAAGTCATGAGTAGGATAGTTCTGGTCATGCACCTTCAACTGCCTAGATGCATAAGCCACTACCTTATCGTGCTGCATAAGAACACATCCATGTCCCACTCAAGATGCATCACAGTATAGAACAAAACCTTCAGTACCCTCCGGAAGAGTCAGAACAGGAGCAGTAGTCAACTTGTCTTTCAACTTCTCAAAACTATTCTCATAAGAGTCAGACCACAAAAACTTCACCTTTTTCTAAGTCAACTTAGTAAGTGGTG
Source organism: Capsicum annuum (assembly GCF_002878395.1). Classification (NCBI taxonomy): domain Eukaryota; kingdom Viridiplantae; phylum Streptophyta; class Magnoliopsida; order Solanales; family Solanaceae; genus Capsicum; species Capsicum annuum. The sequence goes on from NC_061119.1 coordinate 5,732,776, forward strand.
CAACTATGGAAGTAAAACTCTCAAAGAATCTTCTGTAATAAGCTGCTAAACCCAAGAAGCTCTGAATGTCAGTTGGAGTCATGGATCAGGGCCAGTTTCTCACTGTCTCAATCTTTTGGGGATCAACCTTAATCCCCTCACTAGACATAATATGCCCTAAGAATTCAATAGCATTCAACCAGAATTCACACTTGGAAAATTTTGCATACAACTTATGATCTTTAAGTGTCTGAAGGATAATTCGAAAGTGATTGGCATGGTCCTCTTCACTCTTAGAATATACCAAAATGTCATTAATGAATACAATGACAAACAAATCCAGAAACTAATGAAAAACCCTATTCATTAGATCCATGAAAGTTGCAGGGGTGTTAGTCTACCCGTAGGACATGATTAAGAATTCATAATGGCCGTATCTAGTTCAAAAAGCTGTTTTGGGAATATTTGACTCTCTAACTTTCAACTGGTGATATCCCAAACAGAGTTGTATCTTCAAAAATCATTTAGCACCCTGAAGTTGATCTAAAAGATCCTTAACCCTAAGAAGGGGATATTTATTTTTAATCTTGACCTTATTTAACTGGCGGTAATCTATGCACATACGAAGGGAATATTCTTTCTTTCGCACAAAAAGTACAGGTGCACCCTATGGAGACACACTGGGGTGGATAATACCTTAATCTAGAAGATCTGCTAGCTGTTCTTTCAACTTTTTTAGCTCTACAGGAGACATACTATATGGCATAATAGAAATAGGATGGGTATCTAGCAATAAATCAATACCAAAATCTATCTCCATATCAGGTGGTATTCCTGGGAGATTATCAGGAAAGACTTCTAAGAATTTATTCACTATTGGGATAGACTAAAGAGAGAGACTTTTGGCACTAGAATCTTCAACCCAAATAAGATGATACGTGCAACCTTTGGAAATAAGTTTATGGTCCCTGAGATAAGATACGAAGTGCCCTGTATGTTTTAGACAATGTCCCTCCCATTCTATCATAAACTCATTTGAAAAAGAAAAGGTGATACTTCGGGTCCTACAATTTAAGGAGGCATAGCACGAATGGATCCATTCCATACCTAAGATGCATCAAAACAAACCATATCAAGTTCTAGGAGACTTGCCTCAATATCCTATTTAAAAATAGACATAACACAATTTCTAAACACCCTCCTAGCCATAACAGAATCTCCCACCGGGGTGGAAATAAAAAAAGGTTCATTAATCACATCAGGCTCAAACCTAAAAACAACAGCCACATATGGATTCATATAAGACAAGGTATACCCGGGATCAAGTAATACATGCACATCACAAGAAAAGATTTACAAAGTGCAGGTGAATACATCTGGTGAGGCCTCTGCCTCCTTGAGGTTGGTCAAAGCATACAATCGATTCTGAACATTTTTGGTGGCTAAAGTATCACCCTTCTAAGGTGGTGGTGCAGATGAATTCTCCTGTGAATTGGCTCCTCCAACATTACTCATTGCTATCGAATAGTCTCTCAAAATATGGCTTGGCTGGCTGCATGAATAACACACCAAAGCACCAAACTGACATCTCCCTTGATAATTCCTCCCACATCTCCCATAGCATGGATAGGACCAAGAGGTCTGGGCTATACTTTCCTATGAATGCGTACCCTACATCCTCAGCCCCTGACTAGACTGAAAATTCTAGGTGCGCTACTCAGTTATGGGTCTGGACACTGGAGCACTAGCTGCTGACTGTTCATTACCCCAATCCTTTTTCTTTTTCCATTTGGCACCCTAATTACCGCTCTGCTACTGACTATGACTCTGTTTTGTCCCTCTGGCTCTCTTTCCCTGCCTGTCCTTTTTCCTAGATTCGGCTATCTTCTTATTTTTCTCCTGAACTTACTGCATGTGGAATGACAGTCTAGAAAAGTCCATATCCCTATTCAGCATAGCTCCTTCACACTCAAGCATCAGATCATCTAAAAAGCCAAAAACAAATTTTTTCATTTGGGCCTTCATACTACTCGTCATCTCAGGAGCATAATGGACCAGCTGGTTAAACTTTAAAGTATACTCCTGAACACTCATCTTACCATTCTTAAGGTTCATGAACTCCTCTACTTTAGCTTCCCTCAGCTCCAGAGGAAACAATCTGTCATGAAAAGCTTCCATGAACTCGTCCTAAACTGTGGTGTCAACACTGTCACTCTTTGCATCTTCCCACTGATTGTACAATTGGTTCACTACACCCTTTAGCTGGTATGCCTCTAGCTCAATACGCTCCACCTGATCAACATGCATTACTTTGAAAATCTTCTCTTATTTATCTACGAACTACTATGGGTCCTCTTCTACCATAACGCCAGAGAACTTGGGCGGATTTATTCTCATGAACTTGCCTACTCTAGTAACTTCAGAAGTAATAGATGCCAACCCAGTATCCTTCGAACTCTGAGTCTGTATGGCTACCAACTATTCCAACATGTGAATAGACTGTCTGAATTTAGCATTAAAAACCTCTTCTTCACGAGGATAAGTGTGATTATCCCCCGTCCGAGGAGCTTTGGGAGGACTGGTCAATTCTGAATTCAACATAAGTATGGAAACTTTAAATCAACTACATCTAAATAACATTTGAATCAATCAGTAAAATCTTTACTATACGAAAATCTGACAACTGTCTAATGCTAGGACAAGGCCCTCGTAGACCAAAACAAAAATAAGCGACATAATCTGAAAAGGTAGGCCTTATGGAATAGAGAAAGCTCACCACTACAAAATCTGATCAGCTATCTAAATTATCTACTTCTTATTTGGACCCGTAGACTGAGTCTTAGAACTTGAGAGGTAGGCGGTAGGGGGGGTCAATATAGATGTACTGATATGCAGAGCATATCACAAATAATCATTTAATATTCAACAGATATGAGAGCAATTTAAAACAATTCATAAGTAAATCATATAGTAAGAATTCACATAGGCATTTTAAAGACTCTATAAAAATCATCTCAACTCTAAGAAATATGTGTTACTTTTGTGCTAGGTGGTATACTCTACAAGTCTGAAAATTTCATAGGCTATATGGAAACTGCCATTAACTCGGTTGTGAAGCCCCCAACCAAAGTGTGCTACTAGGGTCGGAGTCTCTGAATCTACTATGCCACATAGCCATTGCCAGCGTACAATAATTATCTACCTGAATCGGCAAATACCGTTTTAGGCTAAGAGTTGGTTGAACTCACACCTTCTTTGGGTAACCACTTAACCCTCTTTAAGCCCCTTTTTAAGACTCTATCAAAATATACAGTCTCTAAAAATATACTTTGAAAACATGTTCTGAAAACATAATCTGTTATGGCATAAATACATATGGTATCATCATACCATTGACATGCAAGTCACATCTCTGAGCCATTATTACTCTATCGTAAATCTCTATTTTCAAAACACAAGTTTTGGGACCACTATTTCAATAATTCAATTCAAAGAAACTCTTTCTCAAACCTCATGTAATCACATACAAGGAACTCATCTTTGTCAAACATTTCAGTAGTACAGTACAAGGTGGTCATGTCAAAGTTCTCAATTCATATGCAATTCTTTATCTTAAACACAATAACATATTTATATCAAGAAACACCCTCTCTACTATTTTAAATCATGTTCAAGTGCTATAATATTCCGAAAACATCTTTCAAATCATAAAACCATAATATTTAATTCAGTACACGAGAGGGAGTCCATAATTTATGCTGTCAACGATCTTAAATCTCAAATTCCATATATATAAGTATACAGGTAAATCAATTTAGGGGATAGGTCCATAAGGTCAAAACAATAGTAACATTAAAAGATTCGGAGTACGTAATTTAGAACATAGATTCAAAAACCCCTTTCACATTCATGCATAAAAATCTAAAAATCATACTCTAATGGTTTTAAGCTATGTAGTTTTTTTAGGAGAAACCCCACGTACCTCTATCTAGAAATATAAAGTATGCTTCTTGATTCCTACAGCTTGGGGATTCCAAATCTTCAATTTGTTTTGAAAACCCACGATTGAATCTTGATTTATTTGGATTATCAATATAGAACCCTAGAGAGTGTTATTGAATATTTTTGGTGAATCTATGAGTAATATGCTAAATTGGGGTTGAAATCTCATGTTTTAACTGAGAAGGGTGTGAGAAAATATCCAATATACCCTTAATGAGACTGGTATTAAAATATAACTGGGAGCCTAATTTCAAGGGCCATCGCGAAGCGCCACTATCGCGGTGGCTCACTGGAAATTGATGAATGGGAATTTAGGCCACTCTACAATGTACCACCATTGTGGAGTCCCACTGGAAATTAACCATCGTTATTTACACCCTCTCTGCGATGCGCCAAGGACAGGAATGACGGTGTTTTAGGACTAGGACTTAAATTACCCATAGCTCTTTCACCGAGTGTCTGTTTTTGATGCATCTTATGTCGAAGGAAATGTTTTTCAATCATCTACGAAATAAAAACTTGAAATCTAAGAGATTCCACCGGGGAAAAGTATAAATTATTATAGAAGCCAATGCTTGATATTTCAGGGATAAAATATAGCTAAGAAAAAATTTGGGGCATAACAATTTGTCCTTGAACTATGAGGAGTCACCCTTAAGTCTGTTGCTTATAGGCTGGGCTTCTAAGTGCGATTAGGAGCCCGCACGTCTAAACCTATGATGTAAGAAATCATAGCGCAAAAGAAAGTATGTGTTAGTACTTTGAATATACTGGTATGCTAAGTGAGGTAGGCTGATATGCATGGGTTCATATGCATGAACAATAACTGACCGAGTAATACGAACATAACTGAATGAGAGTACATGTGTGAATTCATAAACATTAACTAAGATCATATCAATACCGGATGCTGAATTCTGAATACTGGTTACCCGATATCTGAGTTTAATGATACTATAATATTGATAACTAAATAACTATTTTCTGTCAGTATTGATTCTATAGAATGAAACTATGCTGAGTTCTATACTGAGCTTGTGTGAATGTGTCTGATAATGCTGATTTTATAGAACTGGAATGAGTTCTATACTGAGACTGAAACTAAAGTTGTGGGAGATAATCATCTAATCGACATGACCCAAATGAGGTAGCTGAGTTGGGGTCCAATCGGCAACCCTAATTAGAAGGGTGTCAGTACCATGCCACGGGTAAAGAGAAGTGATGAGTCACCCTCATCTTGAAGGGGCTCTAAATGAGTATAGTGGTACCCTTAACTAGCAAGTAGGACACCTCATCAACCCTCAACTAGAAGGTTGATGTCTCAACCTACGCTAACTACGTAGTTTTGGAACACAAGAACTACTTCTAATGATTACACCCTCTAATGGCAGGTGATTCCCCATCCATAGTTCACCCGGTCCTGAATCCTATTCCCAACTGAATAGATACTGAATCAATTTCTAAACTGTGCTAGGCTGGACTAAACTATTACTAATCGTGCTGTCTCTCTGAAGCAAATTAAATTCACTGTGTTCAGTTATCTGATGGAGTACTACTGATTCTATTAGCTGACTGAGTTAACTGAGTCCTAAACTTAATAATACTAAGTTAAGTTCTGAACTAAACACTACTGAGTTCTGGACTGAATACTAAACTTGGATTAATTACTGAGGTACTACTATTCATGATGCTACGGAGACTAATCTGTAACTACTATAACTCAAGGCAAGCCTATAGATGTTCAGGTATTGAATACCCTCAGGACTCAATAGCATGAAAAGTAAAACACTGCATGACATAAATATCACAATAGAACTTGTTACCAATAATGCATTCATTTAGACATTTTTGTATAACACTAGATATACATGCGGTTGTGTACGATTGAAATCACATAATAACATGTCATGCTTGCACTAGTCAATTCATATAAGCATTTTGTCAAACACTTGGGAGGCATGGGCATTTCACATGTCGATTAACATGTAATACTATCATGGATACTACATTCACTTGTAATTCAAGAGTTCAACATGAAGTACACAAAATTCAATCTATATCTAATTAGTTTTCATAAAACTTATGATAAATCATGGAATTGAAAAACCATTCAACAACACAGTCAAGATTACATTCAAATCCAACATAAAATCTACAAGATCAATTAACTTGTAGTTTAAAAGAGTTTCTTGTACTCCAAGGGTGGAAGGAAATCCTTGGATGAACACTTCACATACCTTGGTATTCAAATTTGTGAAGAATAATGGAGTGTTCTTGAAAATTGAATCTTGAAATTATATTCCCTAGGATTTGTTCTTGAGTAATTTGAGAGAAATAAAGAATGTTTTGCCGTAAGAATGATTAATTTCGTGTTTTTGGGGCTGAATAGGGGTGGGAAAATGACCCAATTACCCCTTTGGATGCAGTTTTTAATGAGCAGAAACCGTACCCAGTGATGCGCAAACCGACGCGCCACATCTATATAATCAATGCTATGGACGATGCACCACGTCGAGTCTGCATCGGTTCACTAGAACTTTACACTGAGAGCTGGAAAAAAATTAATCAATGGGATAAGCGACGCGGTGCGTCAAGATCGCGTTGATCCACTGGTTTGGACTTCTAAACATGCCTCAAACGATGTTCAAAAAATCCAAAACTTGTCAAAAAATATCTGCTGACATTCCTAATCATGAATCAACCTAAAGATCGATATTTCATGGTTGTAAAGGTCGGAAAATGAGATCGTCAACTCATGAAGGCTATGGTAATGCTCATCACAAACACTTAGATGAAATTTCTAAGTCTAGGACTCCCCTTTTCTAGCTTTAACAGACTGAGTTAAGCTTAGGATTTTTTGGGGTCTTACAAAAATACACGGAGCTTTTATCTTTATTGTCAACTAAACAGAAGTTGAGTAGATTTGATATCCGCTTTACAGAAAAGGAGCATATCATTAGCTATGTTTATCAAGACTAACTGAACTTGATATCTACTCCAATGAATCATATGCCTTTAGAAAATCTATCTTAAGCATACGCCAAGTAGAAGAATCTTTCCTCCCATATCCTTTAACCAACTCATCACTCAAAATTATCTTATCACTAATAAGTACCAGGCACAAATATTGATTGGGAAAATGATGTTGAATTTATTTATGGATTAAAGGTTTTTGTAAATAGTTAAGAGAAAAGGAAAACGAAAAAGAGTAAAAATTTGTTGCTAAGGTGGCACGTTACATTGAGTCCAGCTCACAAAAATGTTAGGCTATGTGGAATTTAAAAATTGCATAGTGGAAAGCTGTTAAAAGTAAGGGTATTATTTTTAACTTTGATAACAACCGAGGAATGTTTAGACTCATAGTATAACTAAGAGCAATCTTAGCCAATAAAATAAAGTAGAAGGGCATTTTTGACCTTTTATTAATTTAATAAAAAGAATAGCCTTCAAATCACTTTGTTAATTAACTGTGGTATCTGAACTAGCTTGGGCACACTTATTGTTCCACTGTACTTTTTAACTCCCTATGTTCCCACCAACGCAACGAAGGACACAGGAACATGGTAACTCTCTTCTGTTGTTGAATGTATTTATCATTCAATTTAGTGGTTTAGAGGTAAATTAAGAGTTTGGTATGTAAAGAAAAATACCACATTGGTTTAGAGGTAAATTAAGAGTTTGGTATGTAAAGAAAAATACCATATTGATAGCTTAAAAAATTGAGAATCTACATATAAGGTGTAGAATCTCTTAATGGTGTGAAACCTTTTGGTAAAAATTGTGTAGTCTTGGACAAAAGCGGACAATACCACACCATATAAGAGTGTCTTTGGGCTAGATAAAGATTTTGATTTGAGAAATTTTATTAGTGTTACTCTATGTAGAGACAAGGATTTAATGGAGGATATTTTAAAAATGTAGATTAAACTTGTTGAAAACTACGTGAAGAAGGTGGAGCAAATTTATTTTGTTAGAAATTTAGACTGGAGGGAGAATTTATTAGTGTTTGTCATGACTTTCTTACCGTAAAAGAGTTTTCCTTTAGGTTCTATAATTGAGTTTCTCATAGGAAAAAAATACATTTACTCCATATTTGGCTAATCCTTATTCTTCTAAGATAAGGTTTTAGACTATAAATAGAGGTTCCTTTATTTTAGTTTGGTAGCATCTACAATGTAGACCTAGGGATTTGAGATTATTATTTGGTGGGAGAATTTGTGAGATACAAGTTTTGTGGCGTCACTTACGTGAACCTCTTTTTATTCTGAGTGAATTGTGTGAGCTTAACTCCCCCTCAAACTAAGTTTCATGTGGCCCATTACCATGATCCATAGGTTACTGAGATTCACTATGTGGCACCCACATCGTCTGAGTATTTTATGGGAACCAAAGCCCGTAACTAGCTTCTTCTTATGCTTGCATTTTTAAGCTCGTAAGGGTAAGTAAATCGAGGCCCGTACTTCATCACTCTACAATATCACCATAGTATTTATGCCAAACCTATGTTGTGATACAATTTTTTAATTACTTCTTGAATTTTTTCTTTGTATATTTTTGAAAACTCATAATCCCTGTTGGTTTAGGAACACTTTGTCCTAATATATTAAGGAAAGGAATATATTGTCTTTGTAGGATTGGGAGAACCTTTTTCTTAGAGGTTTGGTACTACTTGGGATCTATATATAGGGGATGTAGTTGAAGATTATAAGCATTGTAAAATTGTTTTTTCTTTCATTGTAAGAATACATGTATGCATACATAACTATAATTGAGATCGTGATAATGCTGAATCATGAATTCTGATAACATGGATTTACTAATATCTGAGTACTAATACTGGGATACTAAATGACTGAGTCTATTGAGTACTGAGGAACTGATATCATATTACTGATAAAGGAATAACTGTTTCTGACAGTTCTAATTATGAAGAACTGGTCTGATTGATTGTATATGATAGTCCTAAAACTGAATACTAATAACATGAGTTTCGTAAAATTAATATACTATTAACTAGGTTTGTGATAACATGATTACTGAGTATGAGTACTGATAACATGAGTGACTGTATCTGACAGTCTTGATGCTGATGGAACTAGTTGAGTTCCAACTGTACAGAGTTGACTACATATGACAGCCTTGGATTTTTGTAGAACTAAACTGAGTTATATTTCTGAGATTAGATTTGAAACTGAGACTGTGGGAGGTAATCATCTAACCAACATGCCCCAAAATTAATTGGTGGGGCCAACCTATAACCCCAGCTGGAAGAGTGTTAGTACCGTTTCATGGGTAAAGAGAAGTTGTGAGGTAACCCTCTCTGACGGGAAGCTGTTACGTCAACCCTCTTGTAGGAATAAGCCCAAACGAGATGTATTAGTAGTCCTATGCATAGGGGTACATCTCAACCTACACTGGATACGTAGTTCTGGAATGCAAGGATTGCTTCTAGGGATCACACCCTCCACTAAATAACAGGTGAGTCCCCATCCTTGGGTTCACTCAGTGCTGAATCCTACTCTGAACTAAATAGACACTGAATTTATTATACTAGACTAAACTGTTACTGATGGTATTATATAGCGGAGATAAACTGAGTTTGATGAGTTCCATTAACTAACGGAATGCTACTGAGATCTGAGGACCGACTGAGGGTACTGAAGTTACTGAGATTTTTGGGGAAAACTGAGACCACTGAAATTACTGAACTACTGAGATTTTGGAGATTTCTAGAAGAGACTGGACCGATACTAAATTTACTTAGTTTTCCTGAGTCATGAGACTGACTAAATTCTACTGATCATTGTTTGACTAAAATTATTGTGAAAACATGACATGGCTCTAGGAACACAACTAAATTATCGGGTTCAAGTAACCCTAGAGCTCGTTAGAATAAAACTGACAAGGCTTGACACTTTTGATCACATGAACAATATCAACAATTCATAATTTCATAGTTTTGAATTTCATGAAGCAAAGGATCATCATAATTTGTACATGGATAGTAACGCGTATACATGGCATAATTTTATGCTTCTAATCTTATGAACATCCCATCAAGCAATCACAATGCATAGGGTTAGCATGGAAATCATCTTAATCAAATATGTATAGCATAACTTAAGAGGTATGACATGATCTTGACACATGGAAACTAAGTACGTGATCATCATTCATTCATTGGGGCATATTATCAAACACCTTGCATGCACACTTAGGGCATAGGAATGATTATCAATTTACCACAACATGGTTCCACAATTTAACTCAATTGCATAATTTTCAACCCTATACTAACACTATTTCATGAAAACATGATAAGGTTGCAATCATGGCAATCATACAACAAAGTTAACATGAACATAATCAATTCAGAACAAGAACATCATGACATATAGTTTAAAATAGGGTTGTTCAGCATCATGGATGAAAGGAGTCCATAAATCAACACTGTGAATACCTTAGTTCTTGATTTTATGATGATTCGTAGAGAGATTCTTGAATTTGACTCTTGGATTTGAATTTCCAATTGAAAACCCTAGCTTGTTCTTGAGAGAAACTTGAGAGAAACAATATATTTTGGGTGAAATATGGATGAATCACGTGTTATTGGGTTTATATAGGGGTGAAAAATTGATCGTTTTAACCCTTGGTCATGTATTTTAATTTAGTGAAAATTTCCTGATTTTCATCCTTGGCGTGACGCGCCACTATCGCGCCAAGTCACTGGAAAGTGACAAATGGGAAATTGCATGGTGGCGCGATGCAGAGCCATCGTGTTTCCACTTTGTTTATGACCTGGAAGTTTGGAGCAACGTCCCACTATAATGGAGCAACACTGGAAATTAAAAATCATCATCTAAGCTGGCTCCGCGATGTGCTGATGGCTCAAGTGATACACTGTCTGACTAAAAAGGCTCTAACTCTTCGCCAGGGTGTCGGATTTTGGCGAATTTGGTATCGATGGAAAGCTTATTGAAATTTCCACATGAGAAAAAGTTGAAATATTTAAAATACCACATTTATAAAAGAGTATTCATATTTTAAAGGAATTCTTTAACATCTTTCGGATGATTTTAAGCTAGGTAAAAGGAAGGGGTATTAAAATATCTCCCCCTTAGGAACATTCATCCTCGAATGCGACGGATTTATATGGGAGAATTGATAAGCTAAAGTTCATACTGATCATGAACAATAGAAATATGACTACATGATTGACATTACTTAGTTTCATATTGCGCATGCATATCTAATGCATGATTTTATGAATGAGCTAATGCATAAATGTATGACTGAGAGTAATGATAAGCTGATCATGCATATCTAATGCGTGAATATATTAATAAACTGACTCATGGACATGTGAATGAACATGTAAGGGTGAAGATATCAAGTTTAAAATGAAAACTGAGCATGGAACTGAATACCACATTTGTAACTGAAATCTAAACATAAAACTGGATAACCTTAAGAAAACCTATTGCCTTAGGTTGAGTCTGAGTTTAACTACTTAATGTGCTTGTGGGGAAACATGAGAACATAATCGAGTCTGGAACCTGATACATGAGCTGAATATTATGATCTGAACTGAGTACCTTGAGTACATGGCGTATGACTACGATTAGAGCTGGAGGGTCAACTTATGGGTACTCTCTACTCCAAACTGGATTTGTTACGAGAAGAGAGCGGCATGTTTATGTCCTAAAATTTTGGGGGAATATAGCGTTTCTCCCCCTTGGGACAATAGGTCCCTTGAGGAATACTGGATGGCCTGAGCTTCTGAGGAAAACTGAGGCGATGCACAAGGCACCTAGGAAATCTTATTGAATTTCGCACATAACAAAAAGTGATAATCTTGAAAATACAACAAGTATAAAAGTGGATTCATCTTTTAAAGCAAGTCTTTAACATATTTGGTATGATTTTAAGCTAGGTCGAAGTACGGGCTATTACAATTCAACTCATTTCCCACCTTGAGTATCGAAATAAATATATGTTATAATCGAATTGTGTTACTCCGGTTCATGATGCCCTTACTTAGATCCTTTAATGACACTCTATATGTTAAGTATGATGGTGGTTGTGGAAGCATAGAAGTGTGTTAGGTAGGGGAGTAGATGTCGTTGTAGGTGAAATTTTCGATGCGATTTCTTGAGATAAGGTTAGAAGAGAAGGGGAAGGAAGGAGATAAATATTCTTTATGTTAAATAGTTAGGAGGGAAGTATATAGCGAGAATCTTATTGAAAATGATTGAATTTGCAGGTCTTAGTGGAGATGTCTGTAACGCCCCAAAATCGGGTCCCGATGTCACACGGTGCATAGGATCGCAAGTGACCCCAAGCTAACCCTTCTACTGGCATAACTCATAAGCAACTAAACAAAAAGTATAAATCTATACAAATCTATGGAAAATAACTCTTTTCTGAATATGATAGATACAAAACTAAATTTACTAGATTACAACTCTGCTTTTACAACCAAAACTAAAATTGAATACATCAACTTCTACTGACTGTCTATGAAGCCTCTACTGGTACTGACTATAGGTAGCTTGGTCATGACTCCTGACTATCCCAACTCAATACGTCTGGATAAAGAAAACACAACACTTCTCAAACTGTATAACTAAATCAAGCCCATGAATCAAAAGGACTCATCACCTGCTGGATGGATGCCGCGAACTGACTGGATCCGAAGATGTACACTATACCTTGTACCTACATTCCGAGAAAATATAGCCCACATACGAATATGTGGGTCAGTACCCTGGAAACTTACCGAGCATATGGGGGTGCAATACATATATAAAATAATATTTTAATATCATCTTAGTTTATAAAATTATGCATGCTGATATAAATGACTCACTTAGCTCGAATTAAAATCATTATAATCAAAAGAAAGTATAATATATCGGGTGAAACGTGTGGGACATTATAATAAATCTCAATTCACATCCATCTCGATTCCAAATCATCAAAGCAATCAAATCTCATAAAAATTCTCTTTGGAATATATGTTCATTAAATCTTACGAAAACAATGACTTTCTCAAACTCAGTCTTTCAAACAAATATGTTTTCATCTCAGATAAAAGATTAAGACTTTTCATATTAGATAGGAGAATACACACACATATTGGGAGTCTCTTACAACCGACATAAACCATGTGAGATACATGGAGTCCAACATTCTACCCACGTTGGGGAGAGTCGCCCTATTCCTTGCCATTAGAGTAGGACCTTAAATCATCAATCCAAACACTAGTGATCACTATATAAATTACCCTCAGGCTCACATCCTACGGGGGAACGTAGTTATAGCGAAGTACCAAAATAGCTATACCTCCCGCTCGGTGCTAAAGAATACTCCTGAACTTTGCTCAAATCTTTTCAAAAGGAAATCCACTAATAAACAGTTCAACAATTCACGACGGGAGCCATGTTGCTACTCTTTTCATATTAATCAATCAAAGTGGATTTATTTTCTCATCTTGGGTTCAAAAACACCCCTTTTTAAGACCTAAAGGTCAAAGCTTTTTCATCATCTCAAATCATTCAAACTCAAGGTGTTTATAGCACATGATTTCTCAAAAACAACAATCTCAAATAGAGTTCAAAACTCATTTCTTAATATCACATTAAAACTTATCAAGATTCATGCTTTACATCATAAATATATATAAATCCCTTCAAAACCTGGAAAATTCAGTTATAAGGCATAAAATATCATCATTCTCAAATAATTCCGCTTCTAAAATACCAAAAATATCATAATCTTGTGATAATCAATATAGGATATAAGTTCATGCTTCAAAATCATGGTAAAACATATGTAATCCATAACTTCATAAAAGAATGTGTATTTGGGCACAAGAACGAAAGAGTGTTCTTTTTTAAAAAACCCCACATACCTTAAACTTGAAGCTTTGAATGACATTCCAAATGACGTAATGCTATTCACGAACTTTTCGGTGTCCCTCGTAGCCTTCGTAATGGGGATTCCAAATATGTAAAAATTATAGAATTCTCACGGTTGAATATCTAGCTATTGGGGTTTTTATGTTGAAACCCTAAAGGTTGTTCTTGGAGATTTTGAGAGAAAGTAAACTTATTTTGACGTTGTGGAAGTTTAATCCCATGTTATAGACATATATAGGGCTGTTTTTTGCACTTGGAAGGGAGGTATGCGGCGCACAACCCATAGCAGACCTTAAGGTGTGCGTCGCACACCTTATGGAAGATATTTTAGTGTGCCTCGCACTCCCAATCGGACACATTTGATTGGGTGGCGCATTGCCCATCGCACACCCTTACTGCCTCTCACAAAAATGGGCATAACTTTTCGCTCGGGTATCAAATTTTTGCAAAATTGGTATCGTTGGAAAGATAATTCAATTATCTACAATTTCATTGGACTTGGGATGAAAAATTCCATGTATATTAAGAAATATTCACGTTTGAAGCTGACCCCATTAGAATAGAATATCAAACTTTGGAGAAATCAATTGGTATTAGTTCAACTTTGTTCTAGGTCATTGGTATAAGAATTTTCCTCCTCTAAAATACTCCATTGACTAGGATAATGATCATGCAAATTTTATTCACGTGAGAAGAACTTGGATTAGAGCTTAGATACGCAGGAATGACGGTTAGAATTCTACCACGAAAATACGGGGTAATACATTATCTCCCCCTTGGGAGCATTCATCCTCGAATGTGGATAATTAACCTGAAACACAGAGGAATATTAGTCATCAAGCTATCATCTGTAACTGATAGAACTGTATCACTGGATCTCAAGAATAATGAGCTACTGAACTGGTTTGCAAGTGCATGAATCCTCAAGAAATATAACTATATGGCTAAGATTGAAACGAGAGTGTGAACTTATGAGTAACCATTATTTTGCATTGGATCTAATCTCATGAGAAAGGATGAGAGGTTTACAACATGAAAACTCAGGGTATTACAACATCCCCCTCTTGGGATCGTTCGTCGTCGAATGATAGTAATTTGATGAAAATACTATGAAAAGACAGTGATACTACATAGGATACTTACAAACTGAATCATGACATAATATCTGAAACTGAAACTGATGCATGAACTGAGCTTAATTCATAATTTAATTGGACACAAACACATTTCCTCTTTGAATGTACATATGTATAAGACTGCGGATAGTAAGAGTAGCTGGAAAATTAATAATCTATAGGAGCTTATCTCCTTGCTTACTAAACTAGATTACAAGCTATATGGAATGGATCATACTTACTACCCATACTCAAATGGAGTATTTCTTAGGCACTTTTCTATGAAATTCTATTGACATTAGGGAGCAAAGAATTTTGGGCATGCTCTGAACAAGACATTTGAGTAAGGAATTACAACATTGATATAACTCTATAGATGGAATATAATTATATAACTCATAAACTAGGATAGGATTGCTAGGCCGTAGGCAACGAAACTTCTTACTTTCAAGCTTAGCATAACTTCTCAAATGCTCTCGCAACTATACTATTCCCCTTAAATACCATACTCATTTTATTCAACTTATAATTCTTATATTGGCACTGCAAAATCTTTCTACTAAGGTCTAAACTAAACTAAGTTCTCTCACCATGATCAAGCCTAACACTAAATCACAAGATACAACATACCAAACCACAATACTAGTCTAAACCACAGGGTTTAATATTCTATATCTTCTTAGAGCTCACACCCTAAGCATAACATGCCTTACCACTTCAATGACTAATTTAAAACTCTTGATATGGATTCACTAGTGCATATTGCATTAATCATCTTACACCCAACATGACATTCAAGCCTATCATTAAAAATCACATATAACTTTAAGGCAAATACCCCTAAAGGCATACTTCGCATATTCTCTAAACCTTTATCAACAACAATTTTCTTGCACTATTCTTAAAAACATTCACACAATTTCTAACTAACCATGACATGTATCAAAGACTTGGCCTCAATCTTACTTCACACTTTAGCCTTAGATAGAAAAGCATAAATAATATTTCTTAATAAGGGTCATCAACTCTCTCACATCTAAATCATTGCTTATCCACTATCATCACCACTGTCTTAACATAGGAAGAGGTCACCAAAGGGCTAATCACATATGAACCAGAAGCACGAAAACTACAATACATAACATTAACACTTATCTTTGTCCAGAGGAATAAAATATCAAAGGTATGGATTCATTAAAGAAATCTAAGCTGAGGACATGTATGATATAATGCGAACTTCACTAGTATCAAGAGTTTAAAAACTGGTCATACTCTGAAACATGAGTTTATACTTATCATGAGCTGCTCAACAAAAGACTGGAGTTCATAGATTCATAAGAGATAAATCGAATCATAGAGTGAAGCTGTTACATGCTTGCTTGAAGCTGAGAATAGGCTTGAGCACGCATGATAGGTATAAGCATAGACCTATGGCATGGATTTGTCAAGCAAGTGATGGATTTGGTGTCGTAATGACTAAAATCCATGGAATACTCTAGAGTAAGAAGGTATCACTATCTCATCATAACTCATTATTGACATGTATAACAATCTAATTCTCAAAACTCGGTTTGGTTCTTCACTAACCATCTCCCCCTTAGGTCAAAGCTAGTATTCTAGGTATGATGGTCTACTCCATATCCTCCAGAGTAAGCTATAATTTCATCATTCTATTATCTACACATAAATGCTAAACTCACAAGAATAAACTAATTTTTAACTAACCCACTTCATTCTTGAACAACCCATCCATATGCCATCCTGAACTTTCTAGCTTCAATAGTCATCATCAAAGAGTTACACTCTCATTTACAACAATACCTACATCTCTAATCACATAATCATAACCTACCAAGATCGCACCTTTATTCTTATATATTTTTCCCAAACCATGAGAATAATAATCATACTAAAAAGGCTCAACATCTTTAATCATAAGTCCTTAGCTTAGCTATCAAGAACATCATAAATTATCTAACTAGCCTTTATCCACCTAGAAACTCAACATTACTACAAACCCCACAATATACAATAATCCTCAAAAAATAATGCATCCCCATAGCACCTTGGGCGCACCTCTACACCATACTTAATTATAAACATATGATCTTACACTCTGGCATACACTATTCAGGCCTACTAGATCACCTCTATATAACTAGCATCAATAACCGAACCATCAACTGTTAAAACATAATGTCTAGAGCTAAACATGATTTACAACCCAATCTCACACACAATTTTTACTTCAAAACTATAGAACATAGAATTAATAAAAACTAGTACACAATGACAATCGATCATAATCATATGGCCTATCTTATTCATAATCTGTTACTTTCATAGCTCTATAACTTCCAACTAAACTTCCTCTTGCAATCTTAGGAAAGCCTAAATTAACAATACTCAACCACTTAGTACTTTCATCAAAACCTATACTTTCCTAGCACAACAAATACCATCAATAAATCTTTTCATAATTCAAGCAAACAACAATCCACCTTAACTAATAATCTCCTTCTCTAACTTCACTAAACTAACAAACAAGGGTACATCACTTCATTACTAATTCAATCATAAGAAAAAATTCAGCTATACATATTTTATAAATCGCCCTTACCACCATTCTTTCCACTACACTTCTAAACCCTCAATTTGAACTAACACAAGACTTTAAACTAAACATTACTACTTTTGTCACTACAAAGAAACCCACACTTTCAACTAACACCAGAACAATAAGATAAACAACAAGTTGCTAGTGAATTGAAACAGGCCTCACACGGCTTCACTAGATTTTAGTTTAGTATTTTGATTAAGAAAATTATATGAATAACAAAGCAACTATGCTAGTGAATCGAAATAGGTCTCACACGGCTTCACTAGATTTTGATTTTTCACAAACATAATAATAACAAGATTACATAATACAAGAGATAGAAACTTGATAGACAACATTCAATGATATAAGAATACACCTTACTCTGTCTTAATTAAATAACTCATAAGAAAGAGGGCATAACTTAAATTTGAAGGAATTATAACACACTAGAAGGCTCCTCTCAAGCCACTTTATAAAAATTCTGAAACTTCTACAAGCAAATATAAGAGCATTATCTAGGGAGGAAATTGGAACTTGCCGAACATGTTACCTCAAGAACAGTATATAGATAGAGAAGTATAGATTATCATTATGGATTCTGAGGAGAAATTTGAAAGCATATCTGACTCGGGCTTAGTGCACAATTTCTATATGCTTGATAAAGCACTTCAATTTTTGGAACTCAAAAGTACTGATAGGATACTTTTGTAGCTTTCTTACAATTCCATAACTATCAATGGAGAATTAAGCTCAACTGTTTCTAATACCTTGAAAATAAGGCAGAGATGGCTTGACTAGAGTAAGATGAGAATCTGTATAGGTTTCTTGGAGAACTTTTCTATATCACGATTTAAGACTTGAAAGAATGGAGATATTTCCTAAATGCCCTGTAGCCTCTCGAAGAAAAGTACAGACGTCTCCATACCGTTCCGCAAGACTCTACTAGACACGGCTTCATAGACACCCTAGGACACTTGAACTCTATGCTCTGATACCAAGTTTGTAACATCCCAAAATCAGCTCCCGAGATGTCACACGGTGGTTAGGATACCAAGTGACCCCAAGCTAACCCTTCTACTGGAATAACTCATAAGAAACTGAACAAAAATTATAAATCTATACAAATATGTGGAAAATAACTCTTTTCTGAATATGATAGATACAAAACTAAATTTACAAGATTACAACTCTGGTTTTACAACCAAAACTGAAACTGAATACATTAACTTCTACTGACTGTCTATGAAGCCTCTACTAGTACTGACTATAGGTAGCTGGGTCATGACTCTCAACTATCCCAACTTAATACAACTGGATAAAGAAAACACAACACTTCTCGAACTGTATAACTAACTCAAGCCCTTGAATAAAAAGACTCATCACCTGCTGACTGGATGCCGCAAACTCACTGGATATGAAAATGTATACTATACCTTGTAACTACATTCCGAAAAACTGTAGCCCATATACGAATATGTGGGTCAGTACCATGGAAATGTACAGAGAATATAAGGGTGTAATGTATATATAAAGTAATCTTTATATCATCACAGCTTAAAAAATTATGCATGCTGATATAAATCACTCACTTAGCTCAAATTAAAATCATCATAATCATAAGAGAGTAAAATATATTGGGTGAAAGATGTGATTCATCATAATAAATCTCAATTCACTTCCATCTCGATTCTGAATCCTCAAAGCAATCAAATCTCATAACAATTCTCTTTGGAATATATGTTCATTAAATCTTTCAAAAATAATGACTTTCTCAAACACAGTCATCCAAACAAATATGTTTTCCACTCAGATAGAAGTATAATACTTTTTATATTAGATAGGAGAATACACACACACACACATTGGGAGTCTCTTACAACCGATATGAACCATTTGAGCTACATGGAGTCCAACGTTCTACCCACATTGGGGAGAGTCGCCCTATTCCTTGCCATTGAAGTAGGAACTTAAATCATCAATCCAACACTAGTGATCACTATATAAATCAGCCTCAGGTTCACATCATATAGGGCACGTAGTTATAGGGAAGTACCTAAACTGTTATACCTCCCGCTCGGTGCTGAAGACTACTCTCAGACATAGCTCAGATCATTTCAAAATAAAATCCACTAATAAACAGTTCAACAAATCAGAACGGGAGCCATCTTGTTACCCTTTTCATAATAATCTATAAAAGTGGATTTCTTTTCTCATCTCGGGTTCAAAAACACCCCTTTTTATGACCTAAATGTCAAAGCTTCTTCATCAACTCAAATCATTCAAACTCAATGTGTTTATAAAACATGATTTCTCAAAAACAACAATCTCAAATAGAGTTCAAAACTCATATCTCAATATCACATTAAAACTTATCAAGATTCAAGCTTTACATCGTAAACATATATGAATCCCATCAAAATCTGGAAAATTCAGTTATAAGGCACAAAATATCATCATTCTCATATAATTCCACTTCTAAAATATCAAAAATATCACAATATTGTGATAATCAATATAGGATATAAGTTCATGCTTCAAAATCATAGTAAAACATATGAAATCCATAACTTCGTAAAAGAAAGTATATTTTGGCACAAGAACGAAAGAGTGATCTTGTTGAAAAACCCCACATAACTTAAACTTAAAGCTTTGAATGACTTTTTGAATAATATAATGCTATTCACGAACTTTTGGTTGTCCCTCGTGGCCTTCGTAACCGGGATTCCGAATATGTAAAAATTATAGAATTCTCATAGTTGAATGTCTAGCTATTGGGGTTTTATGTTTAAATCCTAAAGGTTGTTCTTGGTGATTTTGAAAGAAAGTAAACTTATTTTGAAGTTGTGGGAGTTTAATCCCGTGTTATAGACATATATAGGAGTGCTTTTGGCACTTGGAAGTGAGGTATGGGGCATACAATCCATGGCAGACCTTAAGGTGTACGCCGCACACCTTATGGCAGAAACTTAAATGTGCCTCGCACTCCCAATCGCACACATTTGATTGGGTGGTGCATTGCCCATTGCACACCCTTACCGCCTCTCATAAAAATGGGCATAACTCTTCGCTCGGGTATCAGATTTTTGTGAAATTGGTATCATTAGAAATCTAATTCAATTATCTACAATTTGATAGGTCTTAAGATGAAAAATTCCATGTATATTAATATATGTTCACTTTTGAAGTTGACCCTTGTAGAATCGAATGTTAAACTTTGTATGAATCAATTAGTCTTAGCTCAACCTTGTTCTAGGTCATTGCTATAAATATTTTCCACCTCTATACTACTCCATAGACTAGGATAATGATTATGCAACTTGTATTCACGTGTGAATCACTTGGATTAGAGCTTAGATGCGCAGGAACGACGGTTAGAATTCTAGCACGAAAATACGGGGTAATACAATGTCCATGAAGTGGGGTGTAGTAGCAGTATGCTGAAATTTCGTGATTGATAAACCACAAACCAATGTGCCATGCTGTTAGTATTCTTTGAATTAAGACTTGAGGTTGTTGGATTATGGTGATGAGGTGAATTGATTTCTTAATGTATGTAGAGTACAGGGTCCCATAGTTTAAATTAACACATCTTTCCTCTAAGTTAGTCTTCAACATAGAAGTATTATATAAAGGGACATAAATTCTTGTTGTTAGATATGCTACGTGAGAATGATAAGTTGGGAATGATGAAGTATGTTTATTAATGTTGGGGTATAAATAAGTAGTGTTGCTAAGTTTAAGTCTTTTCGTTGTATCTTGTAAGATGGAGAATGCTAATATTCATATGTTCTATGAGAAACTTAGCTCATCTCTTGTACCAATCTTAATTAGGCCGAGGACTTTTATAAAAAGTTATGTTTTATAGTGTTTTGATCATGTTCCATAAAACACATGCCAAGATTCATGTCGATGTTAAGTTCACTATCTCGGGTTTCGTGCTTAGCCATTTCCCTAGGGGTTATCATGAAGATCGTGTGATGCTTTTGCATATTTTTTAGGTTTAGGAAATATGTTGGAATTAGTGTTACATTATTTATTATACACTTTTAGTGTTTCAAGAAGTCCCTAACCATCATTTGGGGATGAATAATCCCAAGAGTGAGATAATGTAACACCCCACATTTTGGGCTAGAGCGTAAACCATCATTCCTTCAAGTAAAAGTTCAAAAAGCCATAAATCCGGTGTAAATATAGTGTGTAATTCAATTATGTAGTTTGAGAATCTAGTTGATCATGAATTGATTTCATAGAGGTCCCTTAAACCAATAACGAATTGGAAACTTTCCTACAGTTCGAGTTTGAGTGAGCGTCGAAACTTCGGTCAACTTCAATCTACAATAACTTTTGGTATATATATAACTAGAGGTCCTACTATATATTAAATGAAAGTTCTTCAAAATATCTTTCTATCGATAGCAATTTTGTATTAATCCAACACCCAAGTAAAAAGTTTTGCTCATTTTAGTGAGAGGCAGTAAGGGTGTATGATTGGTTTGGCGCCGCCCAACTAAACTTAGGCGATTGAAAAGGTATTGCCCACCCTGAATTATGCAATCGACTGGGTGCCGCCTATGTCATCGCCAAGTGCCAAAAACACTCCATTCTGACTTATATCAAGGATGTTGAAATCATTACACACCCCTAAACCATCCCTAAGCACTACAAATTATTATACAGGATTTTTAAACACATTATTTACGATCCCCAAGACCTAAATCATCCAAGTTATGATCCAAAGCCCTCTTCCATTCCCAAGAAAAAGATTCAAGTGCTTTTCACATGAAATCAAGGAACTCAACCTTAAAGGTCCAATGTTTTCGCAATTTCATCATCACTAAGGTACGTGGGGTTTATCCTAAAACTACGTGGGATTGTTGAATCTCTTGAATATGATTTAAAGTTATGAAGAATGAATTTATAAAGGGATTTTCGATCCTTTGTTTTAAGTTATGCATTAGAACCTTTTAATGATACAATTGTTTTGTTCTTGTCGTCTTTTCCCTTAGATTGATTTATCCCTATATGTATATGTATGAAATTGAAGATTTGATTGAGTGCATTATTATTGAAATCCCTCTCTTTTAATGAATTAGAGTTTATGAACTTATAGGAAATGATTTGAAATACATGTTTTATGATTTGAAAGTGGTCTTTTCAGTATCCAGGTATTTGACATAATTTAGAGATGATGAGAGGGAGTTTCTTGTTATACCTCTATGCTTTTTTAAAAGAGAGAATTGCATGTTATTGAGTAAATTGACATGACCACCTTATGTTATTGAAAACAAAGATTTTAATATGCTAATAATGGCTCATAGATGTGACTTGTAAGTCAATGGTATGACAATACCATATAAATGTATGCCATAATAGAGCTAGAGTTTTCAGAGTTTGATTTTAGAGAATACATATTTTAAAGAGTTAAAAATTAGCTTAAATACGGTTAAGTGGTTGCTCGAAGAAGGCTCGAGTTCAAGTAACTCATAGCCCAAAATCGTGTTTTGCCGATACGGATTCATTATTTCCCCAAGAGGGATTATATGCTGGCCTAGTGCCCTATGGCGTATTAGAGATAGAGACTGCAACCCTTGCGGCAAACTTGGGTTGGGGGCTTGGATACCGAGTTAAGAGCATATTTCATATATCCCATGGAATTTTAGAGTTGTAAGGTATACCACCTAGCGCAAAAGTAAAATGAAGAGTATGTCACAGAGTTCGGATGATTTTTCAGAGTCTTTTAAAAATACCCATGTGCTTTCATATCATATATTATATTTATGAACTATTTTTGAACTGCTCTCATCTATGTTGAATAAAAATTATTATTTTTGGATTTGCACTGCATACCGGTACAATTGAATTGACACCCTACATTCCAGGGTCTAAGGCTCAGTCTAGACGTCCTGCTAATCTGTAGAGTTTTTGGACAAAAGTGAAGTGTGTAGTGGATGAGCCTTCTTTATTCTTGGAGGACCATGTCCTTCAAAATTTGTCATTTATTTTGGGTTTAGGTCTGCTGGGTCCTTGTCCTAGTTTCAGACAGTTGTTATATTTGTTTGTAGTAGAGATTTCTTTAACTGATTCAGATATTGTCTAGATGTTATTTGATTTCTTTCTTTATTGTCAAATTGAACTCTGAGTATGACCATGGTTCCGTCATGATTTATTTTCTGCATTTTTTCTTTGCAACATGAATGTTGTGCATTATTACCAGACAGAGAAGGGCATTCGAGCCTTCGTGGTTCGGGATGATCGTCACGGCTACGGCCTCAGCTTGGGTCATAATAGTGTGTGCTGAACACATAATTGGGGTCGTGAGGCACAACTGGAGCCATATAATTGGGCCTACGTTGTGACCGTCCCTCCCAAATGTAAAAATACATTTTCCCCTAATTAAACAAGGGGAAAATTATCCTTTCACCGCTAGATAATACCCTAATCCATTTTATAATCCTAAACTCATCTAAATTGAACTCAGAGTATGACTATGGTTCCGTCATGATTTATTTTCTGCATTTTTTATTGCATGAATGTTGTGCATGATTACCAGATAGAGAAGGGCATTTGGGTCTTCGTGATTTGGGATGATCATCATGGCTAGGGCCTCAGCTCGGGTCATGACAGTGTTTGATGGATATATGATTGGGGTCGTGAGGCACAACTGGAGCTATGCGATTCGGCCTACATTGTGATCCTTCCTCCCATATGTAAAAATACATTTTCCCCTAATTAAACAAAGGTAAAATTGTCCTTTCACCTCTATATAACACCCCCAATCGATTTTATAACCCTAAACTCATCTAAAACTAGGAGAAAGCTCCAAAAATTCCCCTTCTCTTCCTCTAAAGAATATCATGAAGGATTTTTCAATTTCAAATCTTGTAGGTTCAAAACATACGATTTTTCTTCAACTTTTCCTCCATCAAAAGGTATGCAGAACAATCCTAACACTCATGGGCATAAGTATGATGTTTTTTACATACCTCTTTATCAAATGTACATTGTAATTTCTATGTAGTTCCAAAGTGGTGTTTCTTATTTCTCAATTCTCTTGTTTACTCATAGAGATTATATGTGATTATGAAAGAGGTGACCACCTTAGGAGTTAATTTTTTAAAGAAAGATGTTTTACTTAAGCTGGCACAACAATTTCAAAAGAGAACTATCTTATGATATTTGTGTCATCTGGATAGTCAATGATATGTTTTTGAATAAAGGGCTATTGATATTATATGATATGGCTTACAAGTTTAGGTATGATGCTATCTATTATGTAATTCCCTTAAGTGAGTAGTAAAAGAGATTCCATGATGATGAACAATGATTTTAAGAGGTTAAAAATGGGTTTTAGTAGAGTTCAATGGTTAGCTTAGAAGGTGTCAGTTTAAAAGTTTACAGCCCAAAATCGTGTTTTGCTGATACGGTAAAACTGACTCAGTCCTGATATGTGGATAGTCAATGTAAACTTGTCTCAGGCACAGTAATACTAGAATATAATATGGAGACTCCAATCCCTATGGAA
This sequence comes from Capsicum annuum, assembly GCF_002878395.1. Classification (NCBI taxonomy): domain Eukaryota; kingdom Viridiplantae; phylum Streptophyta; class Magnoliopsida; order Solanales; family Solanaceae; genus Capsicum; species Capsicum annuum. The sequence goes on from NC_061119.1 coordinate 5,757,916, forward strand.
AACTCAAATTGAGGGCTTAACCGATGAATTAAAGCCGAACCCATATAGCCCATGGGTAGTAGAAAGGTATGGGATGCAACCTAGCACAGAGGAAAAGAAAAAACTTGAGTCTATTCTTTTATGAGATTGATTGAAGCTTTTACCTATGCCCATGTGTTTTTATCTTTATTATGTTAAAATGTTATTAGAATGCGCTTGATTATTTTAAATGAAATATATGTTGTTTTTGGATTGTTTTGCATACTAATATATTTCAAGTATTGACCATCCTTAGGAGGCTACATCGTCTCATAATGTAGGTTCTGAGGCTTGGTCCCATGGTTCATCACAATAGTAGAACCTTTGAAAATGTCAGAGTTGGTGAGTCATCCATCTTTCAGAGGAAATTTTATTCATATGTTCTGTTTTATAGTTTATGATGATACTAGAAGCCTTGTCCCAGCCTTGATAGTTTACTTTTTAGTAAAGGCTTCATAGACTAGATTTGGTTATTTTATTGTCTTAACTTTATTAACATAGATTAACTATAAGATTCCTTGAATTTTATTATATCTTTTTCACTTTTATTTCATATGAATTATGCTTATGATGGTATGCTAAGGGGTATATCGGGACTTCATTTTTTGGGATGCCTGTCGTGACTAAAGCCTTGGGTTGGGTCATGATAAACTTTGTATTAGAGAATGATATATGGTGCTAGAGTGTCTATGAAGCTTCGTCTACTCGAGTCTTGCTTATGGCTGTATTGAGCACTACACTTATAATCAGGTGGTTACTGGGCATTTAGAAGATGTTTTTCCATTCTTTCATACTCTAGATCAGGCAATAGTGTTTTCCATATAAAAGTTATTCAAATTATTTCCTTTCTCTAATTTTATTAGCTATGTCTCATTGAAGAGGCAATACAAGTGCAAGAGCTTATATTTCTAATGAGGTGGTCCTTTTTGATTGAGTCATCAAAAATTTATAAAATAATACAAGGACTTAAAAAGTTTCCATTAGTGCGTCAATGTATATTGATTCAAGTGTATACCCCAATCAATATCAATTATGCATTTGAGACTGTGGTAAGAAGTGTATTCCGTCCCTTTTAAAAGCTTTGTTGCAAATCTTATTCTTTGGGGTAATGATAAATATCTGCATGTTGGGAAAGTATTTCCACCCAAGAATTTGTATAAGTTAAGGTGTCATAACCTATGAGGTAGTAGGATAATTTCAAAGGTAGTAATATAAAGTCATAAATTTAGAAGTCGGAGTGAGGGTAAATTTTGAGTGAAGATGGTAGTTGTAGTTGTGTATGCTTTGAGTGGAGGGTGGTATGCCCTTTTATGGTGATTGACTAAAGTTGTAGCAAGATTTATTGATTTATGGTAGTTAGAAAAGGATGTGATGTGTTATGATGATTTAGAATCTATTTGAAATAGGTGATGAGCTCAAAATAGATAGTTTTTGTCGTAGAAAAACCATTTATTGGTTGTGAATGGATGGATAGAGTGGCTATAAATTTGTAATTTGGACTTCCTTGGGGAAATCGTAGAAAGAGGGGGGGGGGGGGGGTCAATGGCGTTTATACAATTTTGAAGGTAGTTTAAATGTATACATGGTTAAGTAGATGCAATGTGAGGAAGGAGGATGTGCTTATAGACAATAATGGGCTAGACTATATGGTTAAAATTGGTTTACCCTTATTATGTGACTATATCCCCAGCGATTCTGTTTTTTTCTAGTAGTTGTAAACTATTATAGTGTGTGAGACGAAGTGTAGTAAATTTTAAGGTAGAGTAATAATGTTGTGGAGAATATAAGTTTTTAGGTTGTGGTTAAGTGAAATAAGAGATTTAGGTTTATTAGTGTGTCATATGTTTGGATAGACTAGCATTGTATGTCGGAAGTTTCATTGGCAATCCATGGTTGATACTAGACACTAAGTTTAAACTTTAGGTGTTGATTTTGGTTTAAAAAATGTGAATTAGTAGTCTTGTAAATATTGGAGTGGGTAATTGTGATATATACATAAGGTCTCGTATTGAGGTAAAAATTATGGCTAAGTCATTAGGTGAATAGAAACCTTAAGTTTATAAGGATAAATTATTCCCAATTTTTTATGTTGTAGGTGAGGTTTTTAGTAATAAGTTCTAAGTGTTTTGAGTTAGCGCCTCTATTTGTTTCGTATGGAGACTAGGTAGCTATTATTAAACGTTCTTTAGAATTGGATGATGGAATTATATATTTTAATGGACGATATTAGGTCTATTAGTGCAGATTTTAGTTTCTATAAAATGACAACATATGAATTAGAGGAATGATGCTACCACTAGATTATTGAGTGTTATAGAAAGAGAATACGAATGCCTAGGAAAATTTTGTGTTATAAGTCAATGACTTTGGAGGCTACAGATAGTTAAGATTAGTGTCCCCGAGATAAATATCCGAGAAAGAGGTTAGTACATTTTCTTTATGGTTTATCAAGGTGAGTCCAGATTTCATTTGTTTAGTGATACCCCATTGTGCTAAATGTGGTGCTTATAGATTTAATGATAGGATTTGTCGCAAGCCTTAGTGACCTTGACCTAAGGGGGAGATGATGAACTAAGGTAGGTCTTGAATTTCCAAATAGTGGTAAGTTTCAGGTAAGAGTTTTGATAAAGCTATTCTTATTCTAGAAAATTCCTCCTACATAAGTTTAAGAGGATATTCTACCAATATATTAGATATTCAAATTGTGCCTATGCCTAATGTTCCAGTTCTCTATGCAAATTATGTCTATACTTTGACCCCTAAACTAGCAGCATTAAAATCTTTTAACGATCCAAGCCTCCAAGTATTATGTTCTATGTTATGACACTCATGATCCATAAACCCATGTCTCACATCATGCTTTTTTGAAGAAATAATACTTTCTACATGTTACCGAATCATTTTATTTTGTGTCTTACCTAAAGTGATAAGATTATTTAAATCCATGATCATTCTCAGTTCCTATAATGAGAAGTAGTTGCTTCAAGCAACAATTATTGTCTTAATCCTTGATACATTTATCTCGACTTTATGTTATACAACTCATGATTTTCACTATGCCCCATCCTAAAAACTCATGTTATGTAATGTTTATGTCCAAAAAACCTACTATTTATAATCTAGGTGGTTGTTATATGAAGCACTTCATTCCTATTATATCATATCTTACCTCATAGACCTCACCTTGAGTAGTGAAACAAATGTAAGTGTTGTTGAATAGTGTCACTGCCATTCCCAGTGCTTGTACTCTAGTCCCTCAATTATCTTCCGTATGTTATGATGATAGTGGTCATGGAAGCATAGTGATGTCTTATATAAGAGATTAGATGTTCTTTATTGTGAAAACTTTGGTGCAACTACTTTGAGATAAGGTTATACATAAAGAGGGAAGAGAGAGATGAACTTTCTTTATGTGAAATAGTTTGAAAGTAGATATGTGGAAAAAATTTTGTGGAAGTGATTGAAGTTGCTGGTTTTTAGTGGAGATACCCATAAAGTAGATGTATTAAAGGTAGGGTTGAATGTTGAGATCGATAGATATGCTCACCATTGTGTTACGTGGCTAGTACTACTTGATTAAAACCTGAGGTTAATTGATTTTAGTGTAAGGTGGAGTAGTATTATTAAAGCGATAGAGAGTGCAGGGTCCCATAGTTTCAGCTAGCACCTTTCAACTATGGGTTACGCTTGAACATAGAAGTACTATGTAGTGGTACTCAGACTTTTGTAGTTAGGTGTGTTTTGGGGGAATTGTATGTTGGAAATGATGATGTGTGTTATTTGTTATAGAGAGCATAGTCGATTAGTGTCACTAAATTTAAGGGTTATTTATCATATCGTTTAAGGTAGAGAATACTTCTAATCTTATGTCCAACAAAATATTATTTCATGTTAAGTATCAATGTAAATCAGAACCTATAGTCACCAATTAATAAATGTCTTACGTTCTTATTATTATGTTCCATAGAACTCATGTCCAGGGTCATCTGTATGTTAAATCTCATTATCTCATGCTTTGTGCTTAAAAGATTCATTTGGTGATGTTATGAAGATCTTCTTTACACCTATGTATTTTTCATTAAGGGAGAAATCCTATTGTGATATTACGCCCTTTATTCCATACTTCTAGAGCTTAAACAAGTTCCTATCCATCATTAGAGGACGAATGATCCCAAAGGGTAGACAATGTAGCACCCCACACTTTCAGGCTAAAATTTTAACTATCCTTCTTACGTATATAGACCCCAACCCAATGATCTCTACTTGGATATAAGTTTAAATATCAATTCCTTAGGGTGGAAACATCTTTGGAGATGGATTGAAGTAATAAAAATATACAAACTCAAAGTAGTGTTGAGACCTTTCCTACCAATTAAGTTTTAGTAGACGTTTTTACTTGAGTCAACAATTATAAATACTCCTTGAATATATCGAGTTAGGTAGTCTACCATATCAAAAGTTAAACCCCTTTTAGTAATTTTTCCAATGGAACTAACCAATTGTCAATCTGAGTTTGAAGTAAAAGGTTACAGGAATTTTAGTAAGACACTATCTAGGGTGTGAGATGGCCGCATGAGGCAATGTTCATGTCGTGCAATTAGGGTTGCGAAGCTTAGTTAGAGCCATGCTATTAGGCCACCGATGCGACCCCCCATCCCAGACATAAAAATACAATTTTCTCATTTTAAATCAAGGGAAAAATATTCCTTTCACCCCCTATAACTCCTCTAATCCATTTTATAACCCTAAACTCATCCAAAACAATAAGAAAGCTCCCAAAATTCCTTATTCTCTTCCTCATAGGATCATCAAGAAGGATTTATCAATTCCAAAGCTCGTAGGTTTCAAAATAAAGGTTTTTCTTCAATTTTTGCTCCATCAAAAGTGATGTAGAACTATCCTAATACTCATAGGCATAAGTATGATATTTTTAATAAACCCTATATTATATATGTATATATTGATAGAAATCCTTTTTTATGATGAAATTACGTATTAACTATGGGGTTTTTTATAAACATTAAATTGTATTATGTGGATTTGTTATGAATTTTGAAATGGATTTGAGAGCATGAACTATAAATCCTCTTTTTTGATCATGAGATTAGTTTATTGACTTGTGTTGGGGCCTGTTTGATGAATGATGATAAGCTTGAGTTTTACACGCCTCTTTTGTCAATTATGTATTGTCATTTCTACGTATTTTCAGAGTAGTGTTTCTTATTTATAAATGCTTTTATTTTCTCATGGAGATTATATGTGATTATCAAAGAGGTGACTACCTTAAGAGTTAGGTTTTGAAAGAAAGATGATTTACTTAAGCTTTCAAAAAAAATTTAAAGGAGAATTAGCTTATGATATTTGAGTAGTATTGGTGGTCAATGATATGTTTTTGAAGGGCTACGGATATGATATGATATAATATGGCTTGCAAGTCTAAGTATGAAGTTACCTATACGGAATGTCCTTATGTGAATAAGAAAATATCTTTCATGATGATGAACAATGATTTTAAGTGGTTAAAAATGGGATTTAAGAGAGTTAGATAGTCAACCGAGAATACGTGAGTTGAAAAGATTACAGCCTAAATCATTTTGCCGATGTGGGAAAATTAGCTCAGTCCTAATATGCGGATGGTCAATGTATACTTGCCTCAAAAACTGCTATACAAGAATAGAATACATAGACTCCAATCTGTATGGAACTCCAATCCCTATGGAAAACTCAGATTGAGGGCTTGGCTGATGAGTTAAAGCCAGACCCATATAGCTCATGGGCAGTAAAAAGGTTGGGGATGCCATCTAGCTCAGAAGTAAAGAAAAGAGTTGAGTCTATGCTTTTACGTGATAGATTAATGCTTTTAACTATGCCTATGTTTTTTGATCTCTATTATGTTAAACTATTTTCAAAATGCTCTTGCCTATTTTATATGAAATATATATTGTTTTAGGATTGTTCTGCATACCAATACATATGAAGTATTTACTATCCTCTGGCGGCTACATTGTCTCAAAATATAAGTTCTACGGATCAGTCCCATAGTCTATCATAGCAGTAGAACCTTAAAAAACATCATAGTTTGTAACCCATACAACTTTCGGAGGGCATTTTATTCATATGTTCATCTCTTTTAGTTTATGGCATGGCCGGGGGCCTTGTCCCAACCTAGATAGTTTACTCTTCAGTAAAGGCTTCGTAGACTAGATTTGGTTATTGTAATGTAAAAATTTTATTGACATAGTCGGATTGTAATATTCCTTGAATTTAATAATATTTTCAGCACTTCTATTTTATTTTAATTTTTCTTGTAATGGTATGCTAAAGGGTCTCTCAGGCCTTCGTGGTTTGAGATGCCCGTCATGTCTAGGGCCTCATCTCGAGTCATCACTGGTGTAGATTTGATGAAAGCATCTACACATAATAATATGGCAGATATGATGAGCAAAATTGTCTTTACCAATAAGTTTAGGCAATTCCTAGACTTTATTGGTGTGTGTAGTACGCCATGAGCTCTTTTGACGATTGAAGTGAGGTTGTAAGACATTCCTATTAATGAAGGAAATTCAAGCAAAGGGGGAGATTTGTAAATTATTTCATGAGTTTTTACGTTGTATATTTTACGAAACTCATAATCCCTATTGGTTTTGGAACCCCATTGTCCTAATTGATTTGGGAAAGGAAGATATTATCCCTTTAGTATTACGAGATCCTTTTTCTTACGGGTTGGGTACTTGTGATCTATATATATGGGATGCAGTTGGAGATTCTAAAGCGTTGTACACTTTATTTTTTTTCATACTGGAAAAATCTCTCTGCTTTGGAGGATTAGGCTTATCCAAACCTCATTAAATTCTTGTATTATTTCTCCTCTTTATTTTCTTTCTTTGTGATTGTGTGCTAGTTAAACCATGGTATTTTTGGAACAATTCATATTAGAGCTAGGTTGGGGTTTCAACAAATAATCAAGGGTTAAGATGTCTCCATCATCTTCAACAAAGTATGATATAGAGAAATTCAATAGTGAATCTAGTTTCAGTCTATGAAAGGTTAGAATGAGGTTATCTCTAGTATTACAAAGGTTATGGTAGGAAATTAAGGTTTTTCTAGAAGAGATGACATACCTAAATAAGAGGGCTTTGAGTGCAATTTTCATGTGCATTACAGATAACGCTCTTCAAGAAATTAGAGAAGAGGAATCTAAAGAAACAACATGGAGAAGTTGGAAGATTTGTAGTCTTGTAAATAGTTGATAAAGCACCTCTAATTGAAAATGAGGTTGTACTCTCTTTTATATAACAGATTGCACATCACTTTTTGTGGATATAGGTTTATTAGCAGAACCATGTTAAATTATTGTGTCACTTTTGGTGTATTTCTCAAATGTCTTCTTATGTGAAGTCTTTCGAGGTTTGTTTTGCTAGCTTGTTCATGGCCCCTGATTATTTGGAGTCCAACATTAATTTTATGGAAGAACGTCCAAGTTGTTGGATCCATTGATAAGTGTTGTATGGTTTCTAGGAAACGAAAATTATAAGAAGAACTATTTCATTTCTCTCTTTTTGCACTATTTATATGCGAAGTAAGTAATAAGGTGCGAGAAAAGGCCTACTTCCCTACAAATATTGTAGATGTTATAAAAAATTCTTGTATAAATAAACTCTCTTATTCCTCTGAAAAATGATACTTTTACTTTACTAAATTTTTTTCTTACAACTTGCTTAACACCTTGAAGAATGTTAGTAGGTACAATAGTAATGTCGTAGTCACGTAGTTTCTTATTATCCAATGTCATCTAGTTATTTTGTGGTCATATTTTCTTGCAACCCTGCTTCACTTAAGGCTCTTTTGAACAACCTCACAAAGGTAGAAGTAAAGTTGCATACATCCTACCCTCTCATATTGCACTATTGGATTACACTTTGTATGTTGTGTGCTTGTTTAATCTTATTAACAACCAAGAAAAATCTATATAGATATAGAGAACTTGATGTGTTGTAAAGAGAAGGAAACTTTGTAAGCCAGACAGATCTAACATGGTTTTCTAGATGCTTCTATATTAGTTATAGTACAATGGAGAACTAAAACAAGAAATCTATATAGAACTACTTGTAGGTGAAAAAAGGCAAAGAAAATAAAGTATGTTGACTTTGAAGGTTGATATATGGCCTTAAATAATCTTCTAGATGATGGTACTTATGTTTTCATTGATAATCTAGTATGGTATGATCAATATGGACAAGCACTAGGATCGTGATTCCCATGACATCATAATTCCATAGGATATTTGTGCTAGTAGACTATCCCAATGCCTTGTATTTATATATAAATGTTGTGCATTTGATTTTGACTGGCTTTTGGCAATGGCATTATTTTGTCCCTTTTCCCTTGAGTTACATGACAGGCATTGTGCATACATCAAAAGATCCAAAGATAAGTTTGTGATTTTATCATTATTTGTAGATGATATACTTATATCTACAAGTAACATGGATTATGTAAAAGAAATAAAAGAGTGGTTATGATTTACTTTTTAGATGAAAGATAAGCGTAAAGCCTCATGCATTCTTGAAGTTAAGATTTCAAGAGATCATTCGAAAAGTTTTTTCTTTCACAAGAACCTTACATTAAAAAAGTTCTAGAATGCATTAATAGGAGAGATTTTAAAATGAACATTAAACCAAAAGCTATGCCCTTAGACTCCACGAGAGAAGGAAAAATGAAAAAAAGGTTCCTTATGCCAAGGCAGTCGAAAGTCTAATGTATGCTATGTTGTGTACTACACCTGATATCAATTACAATGTTGGGTTAGTTAGTTGGTATCATTCATGCCCAGGACCATAACATTGGAAAGTAGTTAAAAGAATATTGAGGTATCTCAAATGCATAATCGACTATTCCTTATGTTATTAAGGAAATGATATGAAATTCAAAGGCTACACTGATGCTGACTAGGGAATAGGTATCTCAAATACAAAATTGACTATTTCTGATGCATAACACTGATGGAAGATTATGCTAATTCTTACATCAGAGAGTTGGTTAGAATACATGGAGTCCCCTTGTCCATCATTTCAGATAGGGACACTCAGTTTACTTCTCGATTTTGGAAAGCCTTTCGTAAGGGTGTTGGCACCCAAGTTCATCTTAGTTCACCATTTTTCCACAGATAGATGGTCAGATGGAGAGCACCATTCATACTCTAGAAGATATGTTGAGGGCATATGTTCTTGATTTCAAAGGCAGTTGGGATGACCACTTGTCGTTGATTGAGTTTGCCTATAATAACAATTACCAGTCTAGTATTCAGATGGCCCCATTTGAGGCTCTTTACAGACGGATATGTATACGTCTAGTCAGTTGGTTTGAGCTAGGTGAGGCCACTTTGATTGGGCCATATTTGAAGCCATGGAGAAAGTTCAGTTAATTCGAGAGAGATTGAATGTAGCTCAGAGTCATAAAAAATCTTATGCAGATGGAAGAAGGAGAGATCTTGAGTTTGAAGTAAATGATCTTATGTATTTCAAAGTTTCACCCATGAAAGGGGGTGAATATATTTAAAAAAAAGTGAAGCTTAGTCCCCGATATATAGGCCCTTAACGGATGTTGAATCATGTTTGGAAGGTAGCATAGGAGTTTGACCTCCCGCAGACTTGTCATTAGTTCATCCAGTGTTCCATGTATCCTTATAGAAAAAGTGCATGGACGATTCATCTATTGTAGTCCCTCTAAAAATCACCGATATTCAGAATAGCCTTTCATATGAAGAAGTTCCAGTAGAGATTCTTGATCATTAGATCCATAGACTAAGGAATGATGAGGTTCCCTTTGTCAAAGTTCTGTGGCGAAATCTGTTGCTGGTTCTACTTGGGAAGCAGAAGCAGACATGCAAACCAAGTACCATCACTTTTTCTTTGCGAACTCAGATTCAAGGGGGAGACATGCAAACTAAGGGGGAGATAATGTAATACGCCATACTTTTCCTAGCTTAGTTTAGATCCTAGAATGTCGAGGGTTAGCTTTGAAATTTAACTCTTGATACATGTAGAATTTTCAAAAACTAGACCCATCAATGTATTGAAACTTGGCTCAGCTTTCCAACGATACCAATTTTCCCTCAATCCGATACTCGGTTGACAAGTTATGACATGTTTAGTAAAATAGTATGGCATTTTGATAGTCCCCGCATCGCGGTGAAGACCGATTTTGAAATTTTCAAATACTAGTGGAGCACCGCGATTATGTTGCATTGTGGTGAAAGTCTAGTTCCCACTCATCCTTTTTCCAGTAAGGCGACGTGATTCCACCGCACCTCGTTGATGGACAAAACCGGGCTCGTCCCTTTTCTAGTAAACGACCGCGATAGTGGCGCGTCGCAGTGGGTGGCAAAATTGGGATATTTCAGTTACTGAACCTAATTTTAAAAGGGCAAGTTAGTCAATTCTCTAGCCCCCAATTCATGAATAAAAAATAATTTAACCTATTCGAAGCTCATCATGCTCACTTTTCATCAAATTACTCTTAAAGAATAACACTACACCTCAAAACATACTCCCTAAGAAATCCAAATTCCACCATTTTTTGTCCAAGGAGACTCAAAATTCAAGGTTTCCAATTCAAGAGATTCAATAATTCATCTTCAAGAACACAAATAGGGATTCAAGTTCAAGCTTCCTTAGTAATTGCATCAATTAAGGTATTTGGAGTTTTTCAACAAGGATAATCCTTTCATCCTTGTGCCCAAAATTTGTTTTAAAGATGATTTTTTATGAAATTTCATGAGTTTCAAATTATGGTTCATACCCAAATTTGCTAATTGAAAGATTATGATATGTGAAGTGATTTAGATGATGAATTTGCATATTTATTTTGGTATTTCCATGCGCACTAGAGAAATTTCCAGATTTTGAGTTGAATTATTAATATCTTCATTATCAAGCATGAATATTATTATATTTTGACATGTATTTGATTCATAGGTATTAAACCCTAGTTGAATATTGCTATTTTAAGATTCATTGTGCCATAAGCACCCTATGATTAGATTAGTTTTAAATTTTTGATAAAGATTTGATGTTTTGATCTCAGCTTAGATATGAAATCCACTTTACAGTTTTAGATTACAATTTAACTTAGCAAATATACTGTTGGTTTTCGTATTAAACCATTATACAAGATTTGAAAGTGGATTTCCCACAGAATGAGCATACAAATTAAAGGGTATAGTATTTAGCACAAAGTTGGGTATGTTCACATGCCCAGAACTACGAGCCAACATAGGTTCAGATTATCGGATTATTCCCATATCTATATGGATCAGAGATACAAATGTGATCACTTAGACTAGGTTATACTCCTTGGAAAGAGTATGAAACCTCTTCCCAATGTGAGGTTTTCCTGTAAGGGAACTAGACGTTGGACTCTATGATAGCTCACATGGTTTATGTCGGTTAGAAGAACCTCCCTACAAAAAAGAGTAATCTTATAGAAAAGCTTTTAAAATAATTTCCTCCAGCCTAATAATAAAGACTTTGAGAATAGTTTCCTTAAAAGTATTTCCCTACAGTCTACAGAAAAAATAATAGAATCGCTTTTAGAACTCAGTGTAGAGGCTCACGACTTTATTCAAATGTTGCTTTATAATATATATGAGCTACAAATTTCAATTTTCAGCTTTCATATATTAAAGTGAGTCCTTTTACACTTAGAAAACATGATTTAAAGATAGAATACAAGTACTACTTTTAGAAACTGTATGTTATGACTCACTAGATTTATGCAACATGTTTTGCTATTCATTATTATGATTTTCAGTTTTCAGATATTCCAGCTTATGTGAGTTATCTACATTTAGCTTGAATTCTTTTACGAATTTATGATGATATAGAGATATTGATTTACTTTTGCATTCAACCCCATATACTCAGTACAATCAAGAAGTACTGGTCCACATATACGTTTATGCGCTACATTGTCTCATAATGTTGGTTCAGGTCCTCAGTTTAAGCAGTGTGAGTGATTTCGAGCATCTCCCTATACATACCGATAGTTGGTGAATCCTCATAGTTCGGGGAATTAGTCTTTTAGTTTTTCAGTTTATTAGCATAGATGATTCAATATTTTCAGACTGTTTGAGGCTACTGGGGGCTTATCCTAGTGACTCTCAAGCATTAGTAGTAGAGGCTTGTTAGACTGCTAGATATGATTAAGATTTTCTATATTGATTTATTAGACTCTTGAGTTTAGTATTTTCAGATATTATATTCAAATAGTTTCAGCTTAGCTCAGACAAATTTCCTCATTTTAGTTTTGATCATATATCTACATTTCCTCTATTATGAGCTTACAGATTTAATAGAAGGCTAATAGGGTTAGCTTAAATCTACTCATACTCTTGAGCATCGTGTGACTTCTCGGGACCCATTTTTGGGGAGTTACAAGGTCCCTAGGGGTTTCAGGAGTACCCATATACACCGACCTAGTCCCAATCTAGGATTTTCAATCATCATCATCATCAACCTTCTCCATCAGTACTAGAGAGATGTGTGTGTACATATATATACAATAAATGTATTTACTCAAATCATGGAAAAAGAGTGTAAGTCCGTAAATCCATTATTTGGGATAAATTTTGGGTTTAAATCATCATAACGGTGTGGAAAGGGGCGAGAATCTCTCATGATCAAAGTAAATAGTAATAGCAATATCACAGACCATAATCTATCCCGATGAATTTTTTAAAACATCATTTACATTCTCAAAGACCCCTAAGTAAATCATTAATATGGTATGATTCACATTATAAAGAAATCCATTTTAGAGGTAAGAAGCATGATCGAATCATTTTTTAGGAAAAACAGTCGTAAAAAGATATTTTTGTTGGAATCATACCATTACTGAATGTAATGACATGAATATATCAAATCTATACATGCCATAACTAGTATTCAAATTATAAAATAATAGGCATTAATACATATAAAAACTACGACAAGTCCTTCACAAGGATAAACCATTTCCCAAAACCCAACCAATATCATAACATGGCCTTGAGTCCAATAATATATATACAGCTTAACAATAACACTATAATCTGATAAAAGTCATTCATAATCCACCAAATATCATATTAAACATCATACTAAAGGTTCATTAGTCTCAACTATAGCTAATATTCTAACAACCTAGGGTTATAAGTTTCTAGAAGCATCGTGCACATTAAAACTGAAAGAGGCAATTCACCAACCTAATCCCAAAACATCAATATTTTATACTAAGTTACATTGTTATACCCAAAATCAATCTTAACCTTTTCATTTCACATGCAATATATAAAATACATCATCTCATGAGGAAGAGTAGACAAAATCCTACATCAATGCTGAACCATTAATCCTTAAATTGCACCCAAATAATCCATCTTCACTCCATGATCCTAAAATGTCGCTATGCTATAAAAATTGATATATATGCATCATTAGAAGTAAAGTGAGACCCATATTGCTATATTAAGGGTTGGCTTAGATTTTGAATAAAGAATGGGCCCGTGGACCCACAAATGGAATAAAAAATATAACCTGTCACGGGGTCCCTTGAAGGATAAAGAATGTGTGCTCAAAAGTTAGGGAAAAATAGAACTCAATTTTGATCTCAAATCAACCCTTAGAGTTTAGGAATTCAAAGCCTGAATTTCAAAAAATTTACAAAAAAATTAACGGAATCTTACCACGAATTTGATGGGAAATCACGAAGGAAAAAGTTATCCAAGTTCCGAAGTCACCCATAAGCTTCAATCCCAAGCTTTCTCAAATTCTAGTGCTTAACCTTCATTGAAATGGATAAAGAATGCAGAAAAATGGGATAAAAAGGGTACATATACGTGTCCCAGGTAAGCGAGAGTCGCGTTTGCGATCAAACCCTCGCTATTGTGGCATCTTCCTGTCAAAACCATTGCATACGCAACATATATTATCATGATAACAATACCTGGATTCTACCAAAGGTAGTAGCTATCATGAGATATGTGTCGTATTTGCTACACTTGCCGGGTGCTACCAGATCGGTATTTGTGATCCTTGGATAACGATTATGAGTGCACCAAAATAGTTGAGACTATGAAATTTCCATGTCACCCCTAACCCCTTGGGACTCATTCAAAATCCCACATACACCAAACGGACAATGAGACTTTATAAAATTCGACGTTTCAGAATCAATGGCTCAGTTGAAATTTACATATGAGATTGTTTCAACAAATAGTTGGTCCCACACCCAACTTTCATTTTCTTATCTTTCAAACAATTGCTCAAAATTAGCCTAGCCTCGAGACCCGAACCAAGAGTCGACCTAGCTTAAAATTAATATTTTATAAATGATGGCTCTGTCAGAATTCTCATCCATAGTCATGTAATAGGGTTTTGGTCCCAAACCTAATTCTAAACATCAAAAGCTCCAAAATAGGGAAATGAAACTAAAATGCAAATGACCTATTCGATCAACAGACCGACATTTTTGGCATATCATAAATCACCTATAGCCACTGTAGAAAGACATAAAATGATGGAAAAGCATACAAATAGATGAAATGAGCCAATGGATATTTATAATATCCACTACTAAAAGGACTCTGCAAATGTCAATGGATAGAGAGATGTTGAAATCTTGGAATGATAAAGTATTGGGCCCCACATGTGTAAGACCCCGCAAGATCTTAACCCAATTCAGCTCACTATTGCATGTTAGAGGGGTCTAAGACTTAGAATATTTCTCTAAGTGTTTGGACTTACTCATTTCTAAAGCTCCTGAACTTTGATGATTTTATTCTAGATCTTCTCAGCCTTAGAATGTCTATTTTAAAGTTAATTCATGATCGGGGGTGTCAAAGGTACATCTCGGGTAAGTTTTGAAATATTCGGACGAGCGTAAAGGCATGCTTGGAAGTCCAAAATAGCAGAAGAACGTGATGAGCCGACGGCACACGCTCCATTTCAGTTGTCCAGAGCCCGTGGGGTACGCTCCCTTATTTTTCCAGTTTTCGTTTCTGTGTATTTAAGGGCAATTGGGTCATTGTTCCTCACCCAAATCAGTTCAAAACAAAAAATTAAAGCCCCCAAGGAGCATTAGTTGCCCGATTATTCAATTTTTCTCTAAAAGAAAACCCTAATCTCCCCTCAAGAACACCTAGAACTCCATTACCCATTCAAGATAAGCAAGAATCTAAGTTCTCAAATGTAATAGGTTCAGGGAAAGCATTCAAGAACTTTCCCAAGGCTTCCAAGTCAAGCTTTTAATTTCAAATAAAAACAATTTACGTGTGTGGGGTTATGAACAAGGATACTCTTTCATCCTTGTGCCCAAACCAGTTGTAAAAGTTAAATTGACATGATTTACACTTCAGGGTTCATCCCCAAATATTGTTGTTTTAAGTTTAAAAAGTTACAAAGTTTTTTAAGTGTTGTATTGCATAACTGCTTTCACCTATGTAAGCATGTGACTTGATTATTTGTTTATAGACTTGAATTTCGTTATCTTGACTAGAATTTTTGAAGTATTTCAACATTATTACCGAGCATAAAGTTTAATTATGAATTACCATGCATTTAAAGCATGAATTTTAAGCCCTAAGTTTGAATTTTGAAATTTCAAGAAAATCATGCTCTTAAGTTTCTCTTGATGAGTTTATACAAATATTTAAAACAAGAATTGATCTTTTGATCCTAAGCTAAAATTGGAATCCTCATATATTCATCTTGATCATGATTTAAAGAAAGAGAAGCATAATTAGGTCATTATGTAAACCCTCATGCTATTTTAGGTGGAAATCCTATAGTATGAGCACTAAGTAATAAGGGAGTAGTATTTAGCAATGAGTTAGGCATGCTTCTAAGGCCACATGCCCCATAACTATGAGTTAACATGGGTTCATCTTATTCCCAATATGGATGAAGTTACAAATAGTATGACTTTAGATTAGGTCCTATTCAGATGGAAAGGGTAGGACGACTCTCCCCAATGTGAGCTTTTCCCTATGAGGGACAAGATGTTGGACACCATGATAGCTCACATGGTGTATGTCGGTTAGAAGAACCTCGATACGGTAAAATAAAAGAAAAGCTTTTTGAACTAAGTGTTGTGGCTTACAATGTTTATCATAATGCTTTAGTGCTCATGTTTACGATTCCATAGCTTTGTTTATTGAAGCTCAATTTGATCTATTTACATTTAGCATGCAGTAATTTCAAAATCTATAAGTACATTGATTTATTGTTTTACTTATGCATTCACCCCCATATGATCAGTATATTCCAAAAGTACTAATCCACATATACGTCTATATGCTACATTGTCATATAATGTAGATTCTGATGCTCATTTCTATCAACATGATTGACCGCCAACATCTCCACCTACATCCCGATAATTGGTGAGTCCTCATAGTTCTAGGACCCATTTTTTAAGATTTTCCAACTTTATGAAGTAATTTAATAAGTTGTTTTCAGTTTAGTTCGAGTCAACTAGGGGCATTTCCCAGTGGCTTTCTAGTTAATAGTAAAGGCTTGTAAGATAGATTTTATGTTTTAGACTTTGATGCATTTGTTTTCCATACTAAAATTTTCAGTTAAGAGAGTAATTTAGTATTTCAAGATTCTACATGTCTAGATTATCTTTATTTTGAGTTTCATAGTTGTTAGAAGGCTAAAAAGGTTAGCTTAGGACTACTCGTAGTCTTGAGAACCATATGACGTCCGGGTTACATTTCTGGGGCGTTATAGCATGCTCCTAGCATAACTTCCCAGATAGACTAGAAGAGAGAACTCTTTGAAGGGATTTATCCACTGGTATCCCTTTTTTAATCAACTTCCTTACTTTAGTCTCAAACAACCAAATCTCAACCTCAACCGTCTACTAACCTCCATTTAAACTAAGAAGGGAGACTGTATGAAAACCTGAACCACGACACACTTATTCCACACCAATATTAGAGAAATCAAACAAAAACTCATCTAAGACAAAGGCAAGTCAAGTAATGAGTCATGCAACAAACTCCAAATCCAAATATAACCTTTCTTTGCCATTGTAAAATTGCTATGCACTAGAAAAAAGGTATAAAATCACTTGAGTCTTATCGACGCAATCTCATCATTGAAGCTTCAAGAACTAAAGCTAAACTACTTGAAATACATATAGCATTAAGCCCATACAGAGCTACCTGGGAACACAAAGCGGATAACTGATGGATCTGATGTCATAACTGGTCAGGAGAATCCTTGAAATTGCCAGCCATAAGTCTAAAGCACCACTACTCACCACTAAAAAATTATCTTTTCACGAACCGAACCAGGGCTTAGACGTCATGGGCATCCCACGTCTAATCATACCAAACCAACCATCTAACCATACCAAGCCAAACTAAAGGCCATAAACCAGGCCATAACAAAAGAGAATACGAAAACATAATATGATAATTAATCCCAAAAAATATTACTATGGAACAACCAACAATATCATCCAAGGGTGTAAGCCCCAACACCAAGTGCTAGTGCAAACACGAAAACTGATCCCGCCCATACCTACCCCTAAAAGTACCACAAAGCCTCAAACCAAAAGAGTAAAAATATCCAGTTGGGATATGCCCCCAAGCCTAGTCAAAACCAATATCCAAAATAAAATGAAAATGTCCAAAGATGTCTATAACATGAAATGGATCCTTTCGAAAGGACAGAAGTTCTCAAATTCAGTCCAAATACTGATGTGAGGAGTAGAATGGCCAATTCCTGCATAGCATAAGTATACAACTGCTAGTAGACGGGTTAGTGAATAATGGCTAGCATGAAGTATGGATAAGGATAAAATAATGCCACTTATAAAACAAAGTACAACCATCCATAATGAATACAGTCATACATACATATAGGTGCCGGGAAAGGGAACCGGGTTTAGCATTCATTTAAAACCTTTACCTGGCTATGTAGCTTTGCCGTCCTAAACCACCCACGGGCAATATGGGATCAGCTAACCTTGCTGAAAAGTCCCCAACGTGTGTAGTCGCATGACCATGGAAGTATTCTATGGGATGAGTAGTATATCCCCCAATATGAGGTGTGACATCATGCACGCGGTCCACCAAGACCATCCTCATACCAACATGTATTAGTTTCCAATTTCGATCTCCCGGGACCTCCACCTTTCACGGCTTAACTACACCTCCCCTTTTAATGCCCATTAAAATTTATTTCCAAGCAATCCATTTACCATTTACTAACAAAGGCCATTTAGTGGTCGTATCATCATACCAACCATACCTGCAAATACTAACCATAGGCAATCATATGAAAGTTTAAGGGGACTTTCAAGTGCCCTACCATTTACCATTTTAAACCTCTTAGGGGAATCCGTATCCCACAAGAATAATCATTTAGCCATTTTCCTTTCCAAAGCATTTAAACTATGCATAAATCCTTTACAAAGTTTAAAACAAGCAAGCGTTCCATTTAAAAGTAATCAATGCAATCAACATATATTTATAAGCATTTTTTCAAACACTTTGGGAGCATAATATATCAAAAACCAATTCCAATTACCAATAATCATTCCCATATAATACAATTATCCAAAACCATGATTAATGCATATAAAATCATAATTTAATTCATGGGAAACCATAACCAAACAGTTATAAACAAAACCCCTAATTTATATTTGAAAACCAAAAGCATTCAACAGTGAAATCATGAAAACCAATAATGAAAACCATTCTTTTAGTTGCAACTAACAATGAGGGGAGAGAACATGCCTTATACTGATGAATTGAAGGAAAGAAATCATCAAAGGAACCCCCAAATTAGTCCTCAAGTTGAAACCATAGCTTCCTTGCCCCAAAACCTCTTGAGATAATTATGAACTATTTAGAAATAGTTTTGAAGTGTTAAAGAGTAAAATAATAGGGTACATACTCTCCTAAGTATTTTAGAAGTCATGGGGGTCCTATTAGGGTAAGTAGTGAAATATTCAAATTAGCCCAACTTAAGTTGCTTAAAATCCCATCACAGGGATACGAGTGACTCATACAAGTCGTATCCTTCCGATACAAGTGGTACCCCCAACTCGTATCCTACCCTAACCCTTGTTCCCAATACTATCCAGTATACGATTCTTCCCACCAATTCGTATCCAAAGCATATGATCCATACCTTCCACCCGTACCCCTGGCAGAATAGAATACCAAGAGGCTTAAACACTGATCCCTCTATGAGTACAAGATATGATTTGTAAACAAGTATATGACTCTTATCCCCTAAGTTTTATCCATTTCAGTAACTATCCAACCCCACCAATCAACATTGGTCAGCATATGACAAGACCATACCACCTGTATTCTAACTTACGAATTGTACCCATGAGACATCTTTAATTCGGAGAACAGAATTCAAGGAAATTTCCTAAGGGATAAAACACAGGATGAAACATTCTCTACCAGTAGGAACATTCATCCATGAATGACTGACAAGGTAGAGCTAACCATACATAGAGTTATTTCCATTATCAAACATACATCAAACCTTTTGATATCTCTACTTTTACCATTAAGACAGAAAACAGAGATACAAGAGACCCAACCTTTCCTTTAACAAACTCAAAAATTAATAACGTGTACAAGAAATAACACCTTCTGCACAAATCTTAGGGCCAGAAAAAAAGTTGGATACTTGGACTTTATGTCCTCCTCCGCATCCCATGTAGACTCTTCCACTTTGTGGTTTTGTAACAGAGATTTAATCGAAGCCACATCCTTTCTCCAAACCTGATAAACCTGCCTATCCACTATCTCTACCGGTACCTTTTCATTGGACAAAGAATCTGAGATATCCAACCCCTCCAAAGGAACAACAAAAGCAAGATCACCAATGCATTTCCTAAATATGAAAACACGAAAGACCAGATGAATTAAACCCAAACAAGCAAGCAATTCCAATTCGTAGGCAATATTATGAACTCTCCACAAAATCATATAAGGACCAATAAACCAGGAACTGAGCTTCCCCTTCTTGCCAATACATACTAATCCCTTCATTGGAGACACCTTTAAAAACACCTTGTCCCTAACTTCAAACTCCAAGACTCTATGCCTAATATCCGCATAGGAATTTTGGAGACACTGGACAGCCTTAAGCCTATCCCAAATCACCTGTACCTTTTCCATAGCTTGATAAGTTAGATCGGGAAAAAACATATCCACCCCAGCAAGCTCAAACCAACTGGTCGGAGATCTGCACCTCCTACAATACAATGACTTAAAAAGGTCCATACTAATACTATAATGATAGCTATGTTGCAAGCAAACTCTACCAAAGGTAGATGCTCAACCCAATTTCAACCATAATCAATTACACAAGCCTGAAGCATATCCTTCAATATCCAAATAGTTCTCTATGCTTGCCTATTCGACTACAGATGAAAAATAGTACTTAGACTAACTTTAGTCCCCATCCCTCTAAAGAAAGATCTCCAGAAATCAGATGTCTACTATGTACCACGATAAAAAATAATAAAACTAGGTACCCCATGTAGCTTCACAATCTTCTAAATATATAGCTTCGCATAATCTTCCACCAAAAATATAGTCCTCACCGAGAAAAAGTGAGAAGACTTTGTCATCCTATCCATGATGACCCTAATCAAATCAAATTAGTTCGGAGATCAAGGAAGACTGGTAACAAAATCTATATTGATCATCTCCCATTTCCATTTGGGCAACTCAATTTCTTGATGCAGTCAACCAGGCCTTATGTGCTCAACCTTAACCTATTTACACAACAATCATTTGGCCACGAAATCAACTACATCCCTCTTCATACCATTCCACCAATAAATCTCCTTGAGATCATGATAAATCTTTGTCTAGCCGGGATAAAAAACATACAATGACTTATGTGCCACAGCCAAAATTCATTGTCTTAAATCGTCGACTTCAAGAATGCCCAACCTCCCTTGGTACCACAAAGTACCATCACCCCTAATATGAAACACAAAAACCTTTTACCAACAAACATTAGTCTTGAATTTTATCAGAATAGGATCCAACACTTACTTCTCCTTAATCTCTGCATCAAGAGACGATCGTACCACTTTTTGTACCATCACACAATCATCCTTAGAGTCCAAGAGATGAACTCCAAGGTTGGAAAAATGGTGAATATCCTTCACCAATTCCTTCTTTCCTTTCTACGCATGAGCTAAACTTCCCATAGAAAACCTGTTAAGAGCATCAGCAACCACGTTAGCCTTACCTTGGTGGTAGTGAAGACGTATATCATAGTCCTTGAGAAGCTCAAGCTATCTCCTCTACCAGAGATTAAGCTCCTTCTGCGTGATCATGAACCGTAGGCTCTTATGATAAAAAAAGATATCCACGTGAACACCATACAGATAATGCCGCCATATTTTCAAAGAAAATACAACCGCCAACAACTCTAAATCATGAGTAGGATAATTCGTCTCATGCACCTTCAACTGGCTCAAAGCATAAGCAATAACCTTCCCATGCTGCATCAAAACACAACCAAGCCCTACCCAAGATACATAAAAAAACTACCAACACATCATTGTTTTTCAGCAACGTCAAAATTAGAGCCGAAGTTACCTATGTTTCAACTTCTCAAAACTCCCCACAGAAGAATTCGACCAGAAAAACATGACCTTCTTTTGAATTAACTTTGTCAAAGGAGCTGCTACCGATGAGATATTTTGCCTAAACCACCTATAATACTTGGTTAAACCCAAGAATCTCCAAATGTCGAATGGAGTTGTGGGCCTAGGAAACTTCCTCACCGCAGTAATCTTTTGAGGTATCAACTATTATACCATCACTACAAATAATATGACCCAAGAAAGTCAAAACGTTCAACAAAAAATTACACTTAGAGAACTTGGCATACAACCTTTGTTTCTTTAAGGACTGCAACACAAAACAAAGGTGATTAACATAATCTATCTCTCCGCAAATAAACTAGGATGTCATCAATAAACTCAATGACAAAGAGATCCAGATACCCCCTGAAAACTTTGTTCATCAGATCCATAAATTTCTCCAGGGCATTAGTCAATCCAAATGACATCACCATGAACTCAAAATTCCTATAAAAGTATAAAAAGCCATCATAGGGATATCAACCTCCTTAATCTTTAGCTGAAGGTACCCATACTCAAGATCTATCCTAGAAAAGAACTTGGCACCTTGTAACTGATCAAATAGATCATCAATCCTCAGGAGAGGATACTTATTCTTGACAGTTACCTTAGTCAACTACCTGTACTCACTTCATATTCAAAGGGAACCAACCTTCTTGAGCACAAACAACATCGGTGCACCCCACAAAGAAAGTATAGGACGAATAAACCCTTTATCCATATGATCCTTAAATTTTTCCTTGAGTTCCCTCAACTCAGTCAAACTTTATTTCCCTTTCTGGAGGAACACTAGGAAAATCATTCAAAAAATCTTTGGAAGGAACATACTGTAAGGAAGGACCTTTCGAGCTAGAATCTTTAACCTAGAACAAGTGATAAAGACACCCCTTGGAGATTAACCTCCATGCTCTAACATATGAAATAAACCTTCCCCTAGGAGCTAAAGAACCACCCTCCCATTCTGTATCCCATTCACCAGGGAACTTAAAGATAACCTTTCGAGTACGACGGTCTAAGGATGCATAATAGGAGATAACCAATCCATACCTAAGATGACATTAAAATCTACCATTGCCAATTCTAATAGATCTACCAAGGTCTTTTTGTCACCAACAGATTCCATACATCCCCCTATAAACTCTTTTAACAATAACTGATTCTCCTACCTATGTAGAAACAAAAAAACAATCCCAAATTATATTGGGATAAAGACTAAAATACAGAGACATATAAAGAGTCACATAAGAAAAAGTAGACCTCAGATGAAGTAAACAATATACATCATAGGAAAAGAGCTATAACGTACCAATAACAACATCAGGTGATGCCTCGTATTGCTGTCGAGACACCAAATCATATAACCTATTTCCATCAACACTAGAACCAAGAACAGTAACAAAAGGCAACATAATGCCACCAGGTGTAGGAGTAAAAGATGAAGCCATATAAGACTTTTTTTCCGCCGTAGCGACTTTATTAACTGAACAATTCTTGAGCCAGTGACCTGACTGGCCATACCTAGAGAATTTGTCCCTCCCTTAATCAAGATAACCTCAATGGGGTTGACCACAGAACCAAAAAGGGGGTATAAAAAATTAACTTACCTTCGCTCACCTGAGATTGGACACCCTATGTCTTAAAATAGTCACCACCTTGATAACGACTATCTCTTGACTGCTTTTTGTAAGGGGCACTAGATGTATAAAAAGAACCCGAGGTCCCTCACTTTTTTTTGCTACTTTACACCATCTCTACCATGCTGGGACTGTGCACCTCTCTGATCAAAAAATCTGCTCCTCTTTCATTGCCTATCACAACTCTGCCTGCCTCGTATTTTCATCCTCTTCTTATTGTATGTAGACAATCAACTAAGAAATACCCCTATCTTTATGAGGAAAGTATTCTTTCCCTCCAAGAACAAATCTCTATTTAACCTAGAAGTAAACTTTCTCATTCTCATTCTCATGTTAGCCACCACGTCAGGAGCATACCTTGATAGCTAATGGAAATTCAATGCATATTCCTTGATATTCATTCTTCCATGCTTAAGATTCACAAACTCCTGCATCTTATCTTTCCTTAGCTCTTGAGGAAGGAAACAATCCTAAACGTCCTTAGAGAAGGCTTCCTATAATTCTTATTCATCCACATCACCCATATCTCTGTCCCATTCCTTGTACCACTGATAAGCAATATCTTTGAGCTGATAAGATATAAAGTTTACCCCCTCTACATTGGTAGCCTATATCACCTAAAATATGTTTTTGATTTCATCTAACAAGCCTTATAGATCCTCCTCCACCTTCACTCTAGGAAAAGTAGGAGGACCCATCTTCATGAATTGGCTAACCATTGTGGCCTCAAAAGAAAACCCACTACATATATCCCGTTCAGCCAGAGCAGCAACCAACTAAGCAATAACATTGATAGATTGATAAAATTTTGTATTCATCACATTGCTTGAGTGACCTGAGGAGAACTAGTATGATTAGGAAGAACTCTAGTACGATCGGGAATAGGACCCTGAGATTAAAGATATACCTCTGTCTTAGGACGTACCCCTTTAGCATCATCCCCAAATGGGAAAGATGAATTTTTCTATTTTCTGGACTTAAGAGGAATAATATGAAATACGAAAAATCCATGATTAAAGAAGATTTCCAAACTTTAGACTCCATGCTTGAAAATAGAATACTAAGAAAGTGAAAATTCATAAAAGTCTTGAAGTTTCTCCCTTATAAGTGTGGTGCGCTACACACCCCTAAAAGAGACTCTTATCGACACGACTTTGTGGACTTCCCAGTTTACCATGAACCTAATGATCTGATACCAGCTTGTGATGACCCAAACTAAGTCCTTGACATCATGGACATCCCAAGTCCAACAAGGACCGGGGACCACCCCTATTACATAACCTAACCACCTTATACAGCCTTTGATGAGCTGAATTTTGAGCATATAACAAGATACCGTAGATGCTCACAAGAATACTTTGGGATAGGGAAACAACCATGACCGACCCAACTGAGTCTAACCGTACCAAACAAACCATACAGATATACCAAAAAAAACCAAAGGGCGTAACCAAAGAGAATACCAAAATGTAATATGATAATCAATCCAAAATTATAATACGATGAAACAAAGAATAATATAATGCCATTTATAAAACCAAGTACAACCATCGATAATGCACACAACCATACATATATATGTGTGCTGCGAAAAAGAACTAGTTTTAGCATGCATTTAAAACCTAACCTTGGGCTATGTAGCTTTGCCATCCTAAATCACCAACAGGCAATATTGATTCAGCTCCCCCTACCGAAAGGTCTCCAGTGCATATATCCACATACCCAGGGAAGTATTCCATTGGATAAATAGTACTTCCTGCAATATGAGGTATGACATTATAAACACGGTCCACCAAGACCAAACTCATATCGGCATATATGAGTTTCCAGTTTTGGTCACACTAGTACCTCAACCTTCCACGGCTTAGGTACACCTCACATTTAATGCCTAATTAAAACTATTTACAATAAATACATTTTCCATTAATTAACAAAGGCCATTTAGTGATGATATTATCATATCAACTATACTTGCAAGTACTATCCATAGCCAACCATATAAAAGTTTAAGGGGACTTTCAAGTTCCCTTTCATTTACCATATTAAACCTCTTGGGAGAATTCGTGATCCACAGGCATAACCATTTAGCTATTTTCTATTCCAAATCATTCAAATCATGCATAAATCCTTTACCAAGTTTAAAACAAGCAAGAGTTCTATTTAAAAGTAATCAATGCAATGAACATATCTTTATAAGCATTTTTTCAATCACATTAGGGGCATAATATATCCAAAACTAATTCCGATTATGAATAACCATTCCCATATAATCCAATTATCCAAAACCACAACTAAAGCATATAAAAGCATAATTAATACCATGTGAAACCATAACCAACAATTTATTAAAAAAACTCCCAATTTATATTTGAAAATGAAAAACACACACTAGTGAAATCATGAAAACAAATAATAAAAATCATGCCTTTAGTTGGAACTACCAATGGGGGGAAAGAACATGCCTTATACCAAATAATTGATGGATAGAAATCACCAAAGCAAGCCCTAAGTTAGTCCTTAATATGAAGTCCAAGCTTCCTTTCTCCAAAAGCTCTTGAGAGAATTATGAAGTGTTTAGGAGTAGTTACTAAGTGTTAAAGAGTAAAATAATAGGGTAAATACTCTCCCAAGTAGGTTACAAGTCGTGGGGTCCTATTAGTTTAAGTAGGAAAATGTCCATAATACTGTAGTCTAAGTTGCACAAAATCCCATCATAGGGATACAACTGACCCATACGTGTCATACCGTTTCTATATGAGTGGTCCCTGATAATTTTAACCAAACCTTACCCTTGTATATAACACTGTCTAGTATATGACTCATCCAACTAAGTCTTATCCAAAGCGTACGATCCACACCATCCACCCATACCCTTAGAAGAATAGAATTCTAATAGATTTGAACACTGACCCTTATAAGAGTACAAAACATGACTTGTAAACAATTGTGTGACTCCTATACCCTAAGTCGTATCCATTCTAGTAACCATCTATCCCTATCAATCAACACTGGTCAGCATACGATAGGACTATACCACTCATACTCCAATATATGACTAGTACCCATGAGTCATATTGGGTCTAAAGAATGGAATTCTGGGTATTTCCAAAGGGCCAAAACCTAGGATGTAACACCTCTCAAGGCTGTCTCATCAATTGAGAATGAAACCAAGCTGAATCCAACAAAACTATACTACTCTCACTGTGTATATTATCAAAAAATCTCAATGAAAACTAAAAGACATGAGGTCAAATCTAAAGGAACCAATATCGTGTCCATGGACTATTATCTGAACAACCATCACAAATAATACGTCGTAGCTCTAGAAGACCAAAAATTTAACCACCGAGTAGTCTTAGTCAGCCTATAAATAAAATTCTAATTAAGGCAAATATGAAACAAAGGTTGCACTCAACCTGGATAACTTCAAGCTAAAATCTTAACACCAAGGTTGTATTGCTCGATCTCAACCACCAAAACAAAACCAGAAGATGGGTGAGCATTCATACTCCAAATCTATCATAACTTTCAAACTAATCTTCCAAGGAGTCAAATAAAAAACTTAGCTAACAAGTGTAAACTAATGTCAAATACTTAAATTAACCTCACCATCCAAATCAGACACATCCTTAGTAAATAACATTGGAATCAAACACCAAAACGTTGCTGAAGAACAAAATCACCACGGGGGGTAATTTACCAACTAAAAAAAAAAGAATTCACCTCTATTTCTATTGGAGGGAATGAACCACAAAAACATACTCCAGAACTAACAAAGGCTACAAGTTATACTAGTAATGGTAAAAACTCTAGTACCTCCAAGAAATGCAACTTTAGATGAAACTAATCAATCCACCACTCCTTCTTGGCAAAGTATACAGATGAGCACATATCACTAAGGAGAGGCATTCCACCATGTCTTATTAGGTGGGACAAATTCTCAAATGAGAGTTTCCTAAATCCACCCAAGTAGGACAATCATAACTTAATCAAACCATGAATCACATCATAGAGAAAGAAGGTACCAAGCTCTACACCAATATCAAGGTCAAGAACAATAGCAGAAAATAAGCCCAGCAACTCGAGATAAAGATTTCTGAGTTACCAAATTAAGGAGTGGTCACAAGAAAGACTACCTATCTCTAACTCTCTAACTTTACTTAGACCAGAGCCAAATAATAGAAAGAATGGAGTAAATAACTCCACACCTATAGAAAGAACACTCTATCACTAAAAGAAAAACCAAACAAACTAGAAAAACAAAACCAAGACTTCCTGAAATTAAAATCAAAACCACTATCGGATGATGAACTAGCCAAATTAGTAGAACAGACCCCAAACTGGTCAACATAAAAAATGGGCTACATAGAGAGGGATAACTAATGAAAAAACCTTCACAACCCAAGAGGCAAATTTGAGAATCCTAAACTCAAGAATGGGAAATATAATAAAATTGCCAACTTTAGAACCATAACAGAACCACAAAAGGTCAACTTATATTCAATAATATCATGCATTGGAAAGTTTGTTTAGCATAGCCAATAGAAGAGAAAAATGACCAACATCACCTTGTTATAGAAGAGCAATCACCCAACCAAGTTATAGCTACCCAACTAACAACTATGAACCACGCGAAATAAAATTCTCACTGGATAACACTAGTCTAATCATCTACCAAGAGAGGATAAATTATATCAAATAATAACAATAATATCAACGATACTATAAATATCAAAATAAGGGAATAGCAATGCTAAAAATAAAAATCAATAACAGGTACCACTCTAGGGCCAGAGTATGGCCAATACATGTAATTTCCTAATTTTTCAAGCTCTAGTCCATCAAAACATAGCCATTTAATTAGTTTTTCTAGTACCGCAAGTCTTTCCTTAATCTGATATCATGAAAAAAAGTTATGAAAATTTTCCGAAGTGTCAATCAACTGCTAGTTACGATGATTTAGGTGATGACCCATTACTAAACATAACATGTCACTACATAGAGTCATTATTAAAATAATAAGGATCTAACACTTTATCCTAGTAATACCCGCCCTACCCTACAACTCATTACCAGTGACAATGATTCATTGGGAGGGACCTATTATCACAACAGTAAATAGCTAAAAACCTATCCCAATGGTAACGAATCGATCACACAAATCATTATAAGACATTATGAGTCACTACGTGGACCCGTTACCTGTATAGTATAGGATCAAAAAATTAAGTCTTAGACTACGACTTTACCTAACGACTCATGGTCAGTTGCAATGAGTCGTTAGAAGAGGAGTTATGGTCATAATAAAAAGGGTTCAAACATTACAAACCCAAATTGCAACTTAGACCATGATTCAGAAGTAGTCGTAATGAGTCATTGGGTGAGTCATAATGACTGGGAACTAAAGTTCTTGTATGATTTTTAAAAGGTTCTTAACTCTTCTCCCATTCTTTTAACTCTAAAACCCACATTTTTAATGCCTCCCCAAGAGTACTATTTAATCCCTACCTTCGCCAATTTCACCTTTCATTCATAAAATCAAATCCACAATGGAAAAAAGGGTGATTTCTCTTCTCTCAAAGGCAACTAGGGTTTTTATAGTTTAAGCTCAATTCCAAGAAATTTACCTTAATGTGTGTGGCATTTCATGTCTCTTTTACCCATTCAGTACCAAGAACTCTTTAATTTTCAAGACAAATTCATTCTTTTTGGAATTGGGTTCTAGGTGAAATAGGAATTTCCTTACTCTCTTAAACTTATGTGTGTAACCAAAGTATAAATATGTGTTTTCCTTGAGATTAGTGATTTTACATGATCAAAATCATGAGTTTCCTTATCATGATCAATTTTTGAGTTTGTTAGATTTAAATTATGAAGTTTCCATATCATGTTCCATAAATTCTTACCATGTTTAATTGCATTAGTCAGAGATGGTAGGTTATGACCACCCAATACCTAGGAACTCAGGCATATGTTATTTTATATGTTATTGAGCAGTTCATATTGTACATGTATTATTATTTTCAAAAAACCATTACTTGAGTATATCAGTTACTGTTTTAGTTATACTTTAGTGTAACTTAGTTGGGAGTAATTATTACCATTAAGTGAATGTAGGGGTTACTACTCCCTCTTAATTTAGGTATGAGACAATTATTTGAAGTCCCTAAGTTTTGCCGCTACTATAGGTAATAAGGGTCTTCCATTAGTAGAGGCATGACATGTTTGTCCTTTTGGATATTAATTTAATGGATCCACACCACGCAGTGTCAGTACCCTTAGCAGGGTACTTACACCCTTCTAATGAAGTTTATAGATTGGACCATAATTTGCTCAGGTTGGGGTATGTTGGTTATTAGTAGCTCCCACAATCCTCGATTTAGTTTTAGTTTGTATTCAGTTTAGGTTTTCTTGACCAAGTATTTAGTATTCAGTTACTTAGTTATCCATGTATTTAGTTTATTCAGCATATAATTTTACTTGGTCTTGGAATCAGTTTACATGCTTATGCATTCATGATCATTATTATACATATCTGCTAGTTTCTGATATCACATACTCAGTACATTCCAAGTACTGATCGCATACCTTTTTACTCTATATTGTCACATAAAATAGGTTCCGACACTCAGTACTCGGACCACTCTTAGCATCCATAAGCCCCTCAGATATAGTCTTGGATGGTTATCATTAGTCGAGGACTGGTTATCAGTTATTCATTTTTAGTATTTCACTTACTTTAGTTAGTCAGAGTTAGTTGGTGTAACACCTTGCATGTGTCTAAGCTAGAAAATAAATAGTTGTTTCAGTGTGTGTAACATCGAATCTCATAATTTATATTTTAATACATGTCTCATAATCATTAGACTAGTGAGAAGAGAGCTTTTGATGTATAAAACAAGTTCATAATAGTCAGTTAGAGCAAGGTGAGCTACAAGCTTTTGAATCAGTCAAGTTTTTGTGTTTGATTTCCCAAGGGTAAGATTTAAATGATTATAACTTTATGAATATGTGTAATTTGTTAGTGTAAGAACCCCCAAATTATATATAATAAAATTAGCATTCCAACGATGACAATTGTGCCATAATCAGATACCCGAGTAAGAAGTTATATCATTTTCTATGATAGGCATTCAGGGGTCGCGATAGCCCAGCACTGCGATGGCTATACAACCTGACTAGGGGTTCCGTCATGAGGGCTTCTTAACTGAACTAGGGGTTATGACATGGGGGCTATTTCCCCATAGTTTCAGCTTCTTATGCGTCAAGGGTTACTTTGGTCCTTTCCCCTTAACTCCAAATTCCCAAAGCATGAATTATAACACCCAAAATGGTATTATTTGCCCATCTTCTTCAAATCAATTCACGTAACAACCCTCCTCTATTCCCAAGAACATAAATCCAAGCATCCCTATTCAAGAAGCTTCAAAAAAAGTTAATTTTTTTTCAAGATCAAAGCTTTAAGGTATGTTAGATGTCTATCCATGGGCCCTTTTCACCCACGGAGTCCCAGAATCTAATTTTAAATTCAAAGTTATTATTTTTACAAATTATTGAGATTTTAACCATAAATCGCCATGAATTTTTATTTTAAACCATGTTTGTATGTAATTGTTGTTATTATTAAACCCCACACATTGGAATGGTGTCGTTCACTGAGTTAAACATTTATTGGTGATTTTAGTATTAAAATGATTCTATTACTATAAGTCTTATAACTATTCACATGCTTAGCTTAAAACATGAATTGCATGTGTTTGATGAAATGCCTACATGAAGGAGTTTTGAATAAATGCTTGCATATTATGTCCTTGCAGTTTTAGTATGATTTTTCTATTATTGCTATCGAGTCCTGGGGTTTGAATTCCCAAAATTTAGCTGCTTACACTGTTTGTAATATCTGCAAAATGATTTTAGAATAGTTACAAGCCCTATTATTTTAGTCAGTTACCATAAGCAGTAAACATAGTTCAGTTCAGTATGTAATGTTGTTTAGGTGGGAGTAGGATTTAGCACCTAGAGATCCTAGGGACATGGGCTCACCTACCAGTAGAAGGTGTGACCTTTAGTATAAATCCCTACATTTCATAACTACGTAGCCAACGTTGGTTGGACGTCAACCTGCCAGTTGAGGGTTGACAACAATCTCTCAAGGGTACCTCCAGTTGAGGTTAAAACCTAGTTCTTCAGGACAACACTTTAGTGGATCCACGCAGCCAGTGTTAGTACCCATGGCGCAGTACTAACACCCTTCCAACTTGGGTCATATGTTGGACCATAATTAGCTCATATTGTGGCATGTCGGTTAGATGATAGCTCCTATAATCTCTATCTAGTATTCTATTCAGATTTCAATTTTTAGGATTTTCTTTACCATGACATATAATTATTAGTTTCTCAGTATCTGTATTTTAGTATTTTAATCTACAAACTTCCCCAATATCATGTCATATGCTTGGTCATGAATTTTTAGATTTTTCAGTTTTCTCATATACTATATATCAGTTATCTCATGCTTTTTATTCAGTCAGTTATTGTTGATGCTTATAAGCCATGCATATTAGGCTAACCTCATTTAGCATACCAGTGCATTCATAGTACTGACACATACTTATTTCTTGAACTATGATATTTCATATCATAGGCTTGGACACCTAAGTGCCCGATCGAACCTAGAAATCCTAGAGCACTAGCAGTAGTGGTGAGTCCTTATATTCTGAGGACTGTGTAAGTTTATTTTAGTTCAATTCAGTAGTCTGTCTGAGTTAGTTGGGGACTTTTCCCATCAACTCCACAATCAGTCAATTTAGAGGCTTTTAGACTAGTACAACCAGATAGTCAGTTTTCAGTCGTTATTATTACTATTGACAATAAGTTTTGACATTTTAAAACTAAGATTCAGTATTGATTTTTTGTTGTTTAAACCTTATGGCACTTTTTAACTAAGTTCTGCACATGTCTTTGTTATTTTTTTAATGCTCACAGCAGGTACCAGCTCGTGGGTTAGCTTGTGGTCCTTTGGGGCTGTAAGCACCATGTGGCATCTAGGGTGTACTCTTGAGGCTTTACAAACATTGTATTAGAGCATAAGATTTTGCATTGTCCTATGAAGTTTGAAAGTCATAGTGAGTAGAGTCTAGTGCATAAGTGTAAAACGCACCAGACTTTTTGACAAGAGGATACAAGACGTTTTAGTAAAAGTTTCCCTTCTTTAAGTATTCATATTGTGCGATTAAGAATGACATTAACTTAAACTCTCTTTATAAATAAATATACTTTTTGTTTTACAAAATATGCCTCCTATAAAGACTAATGGAAGGAGAAATAGAAATCAGCTCGCACCTTTACCTATTTACTAAGATCCCCTGAATGAGCATGTCGATCATGCCGAGTTTAGAGATGCATTCACTACTCTGGATCACTCTGTAGCAGCTCAAAATAATTAGTAGGCTGCTTTTCCTACAAATCCAGTGGCTAATTCAACTGCAGCTAGGATTTGGGACTTCAATCGAATGAATCCTCTTTTTTTTGGGATCAAAGTGTAATAAGGATCCACATGAGTTCCAGGTCATGGCTTAGAAGCTATCTAACATTATGGTTTTTACATCAAGTGAGAGTGTAGAGTTGGGTGCTTGCAAGTTGTAAGATATAGCTCACACTTGTTACATGCACTGAATGGGAGATAGAGGCACAAATGTAAGGCCAGTTAAATGAGAAGATTTTGTTATATCCTTTCTAGATAGATTCATTCATTTGTAGTGGAGGAAATCTATGTTTTTGGAGTTTATTAAGTTGAAGTAGGCAATTTGAGTGTGAAAGAGTATGCGCTTAAGTTTACTCAGCTGGGAAGGTATGCTCATTATGTGGTTGCTGAGAATAGGTATAGGATAAGCAAGTTTGTGTCTAGTGTATGTGATTGTGTGTTCTAGGAATGTACGACCCCAATGTTGATTAAAGAGATGGACTTGTCTAGGCTTATGGTCTATGCTCAGTAGATTGAGGAGCAGATACACTTAGTAGACTTTCTATGGGTTGCATTGCTCATGTTGAGGATGATAAGAAGAGCTAGTTAGGGAAGTTCATCAGCTTGCTAGATTAGGTGTCCATTTGGTTTATTAATCTTAGGGTAATTTTTGGGTGTGGGATACTTTACAATCTTCTTTGGTTGCTGAAGTGAAAGAAAAACAACATAGGGATTCTGATCTAGTTAAGTTGAAAGAGTAAGTCGAAGATCAAAAAGTGAAGGTTTTCTCCAAAAAGGGAGATGGTGTGTTACATTGCCAGGGTATACTCTGTATGTTATACATAGATGAGTTGAGACAATAAATTCATGCAGAAGCGCATAGTGCGGTTACTCTATTCATCCAAGGGCCACAAAGATGTACCATGATCTATGGAAAATCTATTGGTGCAGTGGTAAGAAGAGGGATATTGCAGAGTTTGTAGCAAGGTGCTCTAATTATCAATAGGTTAAGGTCGAGCACCAAAAGTCTAGTGGTATCAAGCATGAGTTTAGCATTCCTACTTGCAAGTGGGAACAACTGAATATAGACTTTGTGATGGGTTTGCCTCATACTCATTATCAGCATGATTCAATTAGGGTCATTGTATATACGATGACCAAATTATTCGATTTCTTTCAAGTCCATACCTCTTATCCAGCCAAGGATTACGCTAAGCTCTACCTTAAGGAGTCAATTAGGTTGCATGGAGTCCCGTTGTAAATCATTTATGATAGAGGTACTCAGTTTACCACCTATTTTGGATAGCCTTTTAGAAGGTTCTTGGTACCCAAGTCCATCTCAGTATAACCTTTCACCCTCAAATAGATGGTTAGGTAGAAAGGATTATTCAG
This sequence comes from Capsicum annuum, assembly GCF_002878395.1. NCBI lineage: Eukaryota > Viridiplantae > Streptophyta > Magnoliopsida > Solanales > Solanaceae > Capsicum > Capsicum annuum. Next base: position 5,792,107 of record NC_061119.1, read on the forward strand.
ACCTTAGAATACATGTTGAGAGCATATGTTATCGATTTTAAGGGAAGTTGAGATGATCACTTGCCTTTGATTGAGTTCTCTTATAATAATAGTTATCATTCCAGTATTCAGATGGCTTTGTTTGATTATCTATATTTGCGGAGATGTAGATCTCTAATTGGTTGGTTTGAGGGAGGTGAGACCACTTTGGTAGGTCCTGATTCGGTATTTAATGCATTAGAGAAAGTTAATTGATTAGGGAAAGGTTTAAGAGAGCCCAAAGTCTACAGAAATCTTATCCTAATGTGAGGTGATGGAATATTGAGTTTTAGATTAGAGATTTTGTATATTTAAAGATCTCTCCCATAAGGTAGTGAAGAGGGTTGGTAAGAAGCGAAAGCTTAATCCCCGATATGTTAGCCCTTACAGAATCTTGAGCTTCTTTGAAAAGGTATCTTACGAGCTCAGTTGCCTACAGATTTTTACTCAATACACTCAGTATTCCATATCGCTTTGTTGAAGCAGTGTATTAGTGACCCAGCTATAGTTGTTCATTTAGAAAACATATATATTAAGAATATCCTTTCTTATGAAGAAATTCCAGTCGAGATAGTTGATCGCCGGGTTCATAGACTAAGGAACAATGAAGTTCCCTTAGTGAAAGTCCTTTGGCAGTATCAGTCCATTGAGGGTGCTACTTAGGAAGCTAAAGTTGATGTTCGAATAGAGTATCCTCATCTTTTCTCCACAAGTTCAGACTCATCTTAAGGTAACAAGTTCTCCATAGATTATCTCCTATCTACTCGCAGTTTCAGACCTATAAACAATTTTATGTCATTGAATGTATTCACTAACAAGTTCAGCCATTCAATCATGCTTTCAGATATGCATACTTAGTATGAAGTCTCAGTCCCTTAGTATTCTCAGTTCAGTCAGTCTCGTTTGAGGACAAATGTTCCCAAGGGGGAGATAATATAACACCTCATATGTTTCTAAGCTAGAAAATGAACCATTGTTTAAGCGTGTGTAACCTCTAATCCTGTAGTTCATATTTTAATGCATATCTCATGTTCATTATCCTAGTGAGAAGAGAGCTTGTGATGTATAAAACATGTTCATAAGAGTCACAACAAAGTATGCTAAGAGCTTTTGAATCGGCCAAGTTTTGGTATTTGATTTCCCAAGGGTAAGATTTGAATGAGTAAAACTTTGTGAATATGGGTAATTTGAAAGTTTATAACTCCCACATTAAAGATAACCTAATTAGCTTTCAAACGATGAAAAATTTGCCTTAATCCAATACCCTACTGAAAAGTATGGCATTTTCCGTGAGAGGCAGTAAGGGGTCGCGATAGCCTTGCACTGCGATGGCTATTAAACCTAACTAGGGTTCGCATCGCGAGCGCTGCTTAACTCAAATAGGGGTCATAGTGCAAGGGTTATTCCTCCACAGTTTTATCTTTTTAAGGGTTAAGGGTTACTTTTATCGAAGAACCTTCAACCCCAAATGTCCAAAGCAAGAATTATAACACCCAAAAGGGCATTATTTGTCCATCTTCCTCAAATCAAATCTTGTAAAAACCCTCCTCCATTTCCAAGAACAAAAATCCAAGCATCACCATTCAAGAACCTTCAATAAAAGTTAATTCTCTTCCTAGATTAAAGCTTTAAGGTATGTTAAATGTTATCCATAGGCCCTTTTCACCCATGGAGTCCAAGAATCCAATTTCAAATTCAAAGTTATGATGTTTAGAAGTTATTGTGATTTTAACCATGAATCCCCATGAACTTTTATTCTATACCATGTTTGCATGTAATTGTTGTTGTTATTAAACCCTACATATTTGAATGGTGTCGTTCACTGAGTTAAACCATAATTAGTGATTTTAGTAGTGAAATGATGCTATTACTACACGTCTTAAAACTATTCCATGCTTATCTTAAAACATGAATTGGAAGTATTTGATAAAATGCCTACATGAACAAGTTTTGAGTAAATTCTTTCACATAATGTCCTTAACGTTTTAGTATGATCTTGCTATTATTGCTATCGAGTCTTGGGGGTTTGAATACTGAAATTTAGGTGCTTACCTTGTTTTCAATATCTGCAAAATGATTTTAGAATAGCTACGAGCTTTATTATTTCAATTAGTTACCATAAAAAGTAAATATAGATCAGTATAGTAGCTAGTATCATTCAGTTGGGCATAGGATTTAGCACCGAACGAATCCAGGGATGGGGGCTTACCTGCCAATAGAGGGTGTGACCCTTAGTAGCAATCCATGTGTTCCATAACTACGTCGATAGCATAGGTTGAGATGTTAACCTACCAGTTGAGGGTTGAGAGCTATCTCATAGGTGTACCTGCTAGTTGATGGTAACCCTTAGTCCTTCAGGACACCATTTTAGTGGATCCATGTCGCGAATGTTAGTAACCATGGCATGGTATTAACACCCTTCCTATTAGTATCATAAGTTAGACCCCAATTAGTTTATATTGGGATATGTCGGTTAGATGATAGCTCCCACAGTCTTAGTCTACTATTTAGTTCAGAGTTAAGTTTCCAAGCTTTGCTTGACCATAGCATACAATTGTTAGTTTCTCAGTATCAATATTTTAGTATTTCTGCTTATAGACTTTCCCAATATCATGTAAGATGCTTTGTCATGCATTCTCAAACTTTATAGCTTTCTTTCATACTACACATTAGTTATCTTATGCTTTTTATTTACTTATGAGCCTTGCCTACCAGCCTAACCTCGTTTATCATATCAATAAAATAAAATTACTTACGACATACACGTTTCTTGTGCTTTGATGTTTCATATCATAGGTTCTGATGCTCAGGTTCCCCGCCGCACCTAGATATCCTAGCGCACCAGCAACAACAGTAGTGTGGAGAGTCCTCATATTGCATGGACCATTTATGTTTATTTTAGTTCAGTTAAGTAGTCAGTCAGAGTTAGTTGGGTACTTTTTCCATCTACTCAATATTCAGTCAATTTAGAGGCTTTTAGACTAGTACAGAAAGATAGTTTTCAGTCATTATTATTAATATTGACAGTATGTTTTAGACATTTTAAAAAAATGATTTAGTATTTATTTTTAGTTGTTAAAACCTTATGGTTCTTTTCAGCTAATATCTGCACATGTCTTTATTATTTTATTCAGTGCTCACAGCATGTACCAGCTCATGGGTTAGCTTGTGGTCCTTTGGGGCTTTAAGAACAGTGTGGCATCAAGTATGTTCTCTCGAGGCACTACAAACTTGGTATCATAGCCTAAGGTTTTACTGTGTCCTGGGGAGTTTGAAAGGCACATTGAGTAAAGTCATATGCATTAGTGTGAGGCACGCCACACTTATGGACAAGAGGCTACAAAACGTTTTAGGAATATTTTCTTTGTTTTAAGTATTTATATCGTGTAAATTAGCATGAGATAAATTTAAACTCTCTTAATAATTAAATCTTCTTTCGATTTTACAGAACATGGCTCCCAGAAAGATTAATGGAAGGAGAAATGGAAACTAGCCTGCACCACTTCCTATTCAGGAAGATCCCCTAAATGAGCATGTCTATCATACCGACTAAAGAGCTGTATTTACTACACTAGATCACTCTATAACAGCTTAGAATATTTAGCAGGCTGCTATACTGGAAAATCTAGTGGCAAATTCAACTGCAGCTATGATTTGAGACTTCACCTGAAATAATCCTTTTTTTGTTTTTGAGATCCAAGTGTAATGATGATCCGCAGGATTTCTTTGATATGGTTCAGAAGGTAACTAAAATTATGTGTGTGATTTGTAGTAAGAGTGCAGATTTTTGTGCTTATAAGTTGTAGGATATAGCTCACACCTAGTATTAGCAGTGAAAGGGAGATAGAGGCATAGATGCAGGGCTTGTTGAATGAAATGAGTTTGTTACATCCTTTCTAGATAGATTCATTCCTTTAGATTTGAGGGAAGCTAAGTTTTCAAATTTAATTAACTTAAAAAAGGGTACTATGAGTGTGAAAGTGTATTAATTTCAGTTTATTCAGCTGTCAAGGTATGCTCCTTATCTGGTAGATGAAAATAGGTCAATGATGAGTAAGTTTCTACCTAGTGAATCTGATAGTGTGGTCAAGCAGTGTAGGACCCTAATGTTTCTTAAAGAGATGGACTTGCCTAGGCTTATGGTCCATGCTCAGTAGATTGAGGAGGAGAAGATTAAGAGAGAAATACATAATAAGAGGGCTAGGACAAGTAGATTTAACTTTGCTCAGTTAAGGTCACAGAGTGGTAACCATCCCAAGCCCTGTCAAAAATCTTCAGCTCTGGCTCCATCTTCCGATAGTGCTACTATGCCAATGTCTAGAAATGAAAATCATGATAGGGCACCCGGCTCAAGTCCTAAGCCAGTGTAAATAGTTATCATATAAATCCTCTTTGCCGAAAATATGGTAGAAACTATCAGGGAATTTGTAGAGACGGTAGTGATGTATGTTTAGGGTATCGCAAGCTAGGACACCGAGTGAAGGATGGTCCAAAGAATTTTAGGAAGGTTATTCCAGTCGTCCCCAACTTCCATCCATTCGCCCGACTCATTAGGTTGCCGCTTCCAGTGCCACTAGTGGTTAGTGCCCAAAAAGATTATACCCACTTCAGTCCCGACAGGATCAAGAAAATTCTCTTGATGGGTTACTGGTACATTATAGGTCTTTCATTTACATGTTTATGCTTTGTTAGATCCTAGAGCTTCTCTTTCTTTTATAACCCCTTACATAGCTGTTGATTTTTGGGTAAGTCGTGAGACTTTAGGAAAACCCTTTCAGGTGTCTATAGTAGTAGGTGTCTCTATTGTAGCCAGGCAGGTATACAAGAACTTTTCGATCATAATATCCCATAAAGTCACTTCTGTTTATCTCGTGGTGTATATATGATGGATTTTGATAGCATTCTGAGCATGGATTGGCTCAAATCATGCTATGCTTTAGTTTATTATAGAAATAGAGTTGTTCATTTTTCCAATTCAACCATTTATGAAAATAGCTTATAGGAAAGAAAAATCAGTAGTTGATCTCAATGTTTGAAGGGAAAGGGAGGTTCTCGTAACCGATATAAACCAAGCGAGCTACATGGATTCCAACATTTTGTCCTCCTAAGGAGGAGACCCAATGTTAGGGTGGAGCATCATACTCTTGCCAGGGTGTATAACCAAGGTCTAGTGATCACTAAATTAAACTCGGCCTCGGGCCCAGTCATAATCATCATAAACTCGGCCCTCTATGCCCATCTCATAAAAATCCACTTTTAGAATAATCTCATCGTTCACCACGAACTAAAAAATCAAATCGATAATCTCATTTTTTGAAGTGGATTTCAAAGATTTTGTACCATTAGGTCAATTCTTTTCTCAATCATCTCAAAATAATCAAATCATGGGTACTTATAGCACAAGAGTTCATAATTTCACAAGTATCAAATAGGGCTTACTAACCCATAATTCAATCTCAAGTTAAAGCTCATCAAAAGCATAATATATAGCATATAGATTCATAAATCATGTGAAAACCTGGGAAGTTTAGCAATTTATCTCAAAATCTCAATATAGTCATATACTTCAATATCTCAACATTGCAAATATTATCTTCTTAAGGAGTAAAATCATGGGGTTTATACCCAGCTGTAAATTCTCAATAAAACATGTAGAAATCATACCATTTGACTCTTAATTCATGGAAAATATCTAGATAATGCATTAAATAATAATGGGTGAAAAACCCCAATTCAAATTCATGTAAAAACCTCATAGATTTCAGGAAATTCATAATGCAAATAAGCCTTTTGGGCATAGGGGTTACAGGGTTAACCTTGCTCAAAATCCTACATACCTTGAATTAGAAGCTTTGGATGAACTCTCACTTTTGGAACTCTATTCGTACTCTTGAATGACTGTTCTTGAGACTGTTGACTTGGGAACCTTGAATCTTAACTCAATTTAGAAAATCTATGGTCGATTCTTGAGATTCTTGGATGAGGTTTTTGATAATTAGGGTTTTTGATGAGAGAAAACTTGAAAAAAACCTCATAGGATGCTTGAAAATGACTTTGATTTGGTATTTGCACGGTTTTAAAAGCTTGGAAAAAGTCCAAAATACCCCTTAAAACATCTGTACAAAGATGGAAAAATTGAACTGGGAATCCGATTTAAGGGGTCACCACGATGCGCCACTTATCGCCGTGGCTCACTGGAAATTGACAAATGGGAATATGGGAGTCACTGCGACGCGAAGCCTTCACATTTTACCAGTGGTTGGGACATGAAACCTTAGTGCGATATGTCAATATCATAGAGTTCCACTAGAATTTGATAATTTTCAAATCGACCCTCTCCACGATGCGCCAAGCACTAAAATGAGATAGTTTTATGACTTGGTCTTAAATTAGCCAGAACTTCTTACCTGGGTATTGGATTTGGGAAAATTTTATATCGCCGAAAAGCTTATGAAATTTCCCACGTGATAAAAAGTCGAAATTAGTGAAATTCTATATGGTTAACACGATACTCAATTAGGATTCACTCCTACATCTTTTAGGGCCGAAATTATGCTTCATTCGACAAGCTCCAAGGCTTAAACTAGGAGATAACTTTGTGGGGTATTACAATCACTTTCCTTAGATTGAGTTCTCTTATAATAACAAAAATTATTCTAGTATTCACATGGCTCCGTTTGAGGCTCTATATTAGAGGAGATGTACATGTCCAATTGTTGGTTTGAGGTAGGTAAAACCGCTTTGGTAGGGTCTGATTCGGTGTTTAATGTGATGAAGAAAGTTCAATTAATCAGGGAAATGCTTAAGATAGCGCAAAGCCAACAGAAATCTAATGATGATGTGAGGATAAGGGATCTCGAGTTCGAGAATAGAGATTTTATATATCTGATGATCACTCCCATGAAGGGAGTGAAAGGGTTTAGTAAGAAGGGTAAGCTTAGTCCCCGATATGTTGGCCCTTACAGAGTCTTGAGCCTCTTTGGAAAGGTATCCCACTTATGAGCTCGAGTTGACTAAAGATTTGGCTTCAGTGCACCCAGTAATTCATATCTGTTTGTTGAAGAAGTTTATTAGTGACCTACTTGTTCTTTAAGAAAGTATAGATATTCAGAACAACCTTTCATATGAAGAAATTCCAGTTGAGATACTTGATCGCGAGGTTCGTAAAATAAGGAACAAAGAAGTTCCCTTGATCAAAGACATTTGGCAAAATTAGTCCGTTGAGGGTGCTACTTGGGGGCAGAAGAAGATATGCAAAAAACGTATCCTCATCTCTTCTCTACAAGTTCAGACTCAGCTTAAGGTAACAATTTTTCCATACGTTACTCTTATCCACTAATAATTTCATCCATATAATAAATTTCATGTCATTAGATGCATTTACTAAAAATTTCAACCATGTAATCATTCTTCCAGATATTCATACTTAGTATGAAGTCTTAGTCCCTCAGTATTCTCTGTTCAATCAGCCTTATTAAAGGAGGAATATTCCCAAAGGGTAGATAATATAACACCTCACATGTTTCTAAAATAGAAAATGAACCGTTGTTCAAGTGTGTGTTACCTCTAATCCTGTAGTTCATATTTTAATGCATGTCTCATGTTCATTAACCTAGTGATAGTAGAGCTTGTGATGTGTAAAACATGATCATAAGATTCACTTACAGCAAGGCGAGCTAAGAGCTTTTGAATCGGCCAAGTTTTGTTGTTTGATTTCCCAAGGGTAAGCTTTGAAGGAGTATAACTTTACGAATAAATGTAATTTTTCAGGTTAAGACACCCCTCCCAAATGGTATATAATCAAATTATCATTCCAATGATACAATTTTGGCCTCAATATGATACCCGAGTTAAAAGTTATGGAATTTTTCGTAAAAGATAGCAAGGGTTCGCGATAGCCTCGGGCCGCGATTGCTATTCATCTTCACTAGCGTTCGTGTCTTGAGGGATGCTTAACCCAACTAGGGGTCAGGATGTGGGGGCTATTCTACCACAGTTTTAACTTCTTAAGGGTCAAGCGTTACTTTGGTCCTTTCCCCTCAACCCCAAATGTCCAAAGCAAAAATTATAACAACCAAAAGGGCATTATTGCCCATCTTCCTCAAATCAATTCACTCAAAAACCCTTCTCCATTCCCAAGAACAAAAATCTAAGCATCTTCATTTAAGAAACTTCAGAAAAAGTTAATTCTCTTTCCAGATCAAAGCTTTAAGGTATGTTAGATGTTCATCCATGGGCCCTTTTCACCCGAGGAGTCGAAGAATCCAATTGCAAATTCAAAGTTATGATTTTCACAAGTTAATGTGATTTGAACCATGAATCCTAATGAATTTTTATTCTATATTATGTTTGCATCTAATTGTTGTTGTATTAAACCCAATACGTTTGAATGGTGTGGTTCACTGAGTTAAACGTTAATTGGTGATTTTAGTAGTGAAATGATTATATAACTACAAGTCTTAAAACAATTCCCATTCTTATCTTAAAACACGAATTACAAGTGTTTGATGAAATGCCTACATGAAGGAGTTTTGAATAAATGCTTACATATAATGTCCTTAAATTTTTAGTATGATCTTACTATTATTGATATTGAGTCCTGGGGTTTGAATGTCAAAAATTTAGCTACTTACCAAGTTTTCAGTATCTACAGAATGAATTTAGAATTGTTATGAACCGTATCATTTTAGTCAGTTACCATAAGCAGTAAACATAGATTAGTCCAGTATCTAGTGTCGTTCAGTTGGGAGTAGGATTTAACACCAAGCGAACCTAGGGACTGGGGCTCACCTGCCAGTATAGGGTGTGACCCTTTAGTAGCAATCCCTGTATTTCATAACTATGTAGCCAGCGTAGGTTGAGTTAACCTGCCAGTGGAGGATTGACACCTATCTCTTAAGGGTACCTACTAGTTGAGCGGAATCCTTAGTCCTTCGGGACAACACTTTAGTTGATCCACATAGTCAATGTTAGTACCTGTGGCATGGTACTAACACCCTTCCAACTGGGACAGGTTGGTCACCAATTGCCTCATATTAGGGTATGTCGGTTAGATGATAGCTCCCACAGTCTCAGTTCAGTTTTCAAGCTTTGATTGACCATGGCATACAATTATTAGTTGCTATTAGTATTTCAGTTTACAGACTTCCCAGTATCATGTCATATGCTTGGTCATGCATTCTTAGATTTTACAGCTTCCTCGCATGCTACACATCAGTTATCTTATTCTTTTTATTCAGTCAGTTATTATTCATGCTTATGAGCCATGCCTATCAGTGTAAACTCATTTAGTATACTAGTGCAGTCAACGTACTAATCACATACTTATTTTTTATGTTATGATGTTTCATATCATAGTTCTGACGCTCAGGTTCCCGACTGCACCTAGATATCCCAGCACACCAGTAGTAGTAGTGGTGGTGAGTCATCATATTTCTAGGACTATTTATGTTTATTTCACTTCAGTATAATAGTCAGTCAGATTTGGTTTGGGACATGTCCCATTAACTCCACAGTCAGTCAATTTAGAGGATTTCAGACTAGTATAGACAGTCTGTTTTCAGTAGTTATTATTAGTTTTTTTATTGGTATTGGCAGTATGTTTTAGATGTTTTAAAAATATGATTAAGTATTGATTTTTAGTTGTTAAAATCTTATGGTATTTTTCAGATAAGTTCCGCACATGTATTCATTATTTCATTTAGTGCTAACAGCAGGTACTAGCTCATGGGTTAGCTTGTGGTCCTTCAGGGCTGTAAGCGCCGTGTGGCATCTAGGGTGTACTCTCTGGGCATTACAGTTGGTGACTTGTCCCAACAACTCAGCATTCTTAGACGTTTTCAGACAAATGTTTTAAAATTTTAGTTTTATCAAGTATTTCTGAAAGTATTAGCATCGACTTTATTACTCTTCACTATCATTTAATTTCAGTTAGCATCCACCCAGTGTTTGTACTTTCTCTCAGTAATCATTGCTTATACCAGGCCAAGGGTTAGCTTAGGGTTACTCCTAACTGTAAGAACCGTATTATTACTAGGGTGTAGTCTCGGGTTGGGAGATTACGACAAGGTAAATGGGACTCAAACCCAAATGCCACACCTCTAAGGAAATATCAACACTAATATACTCTATCAACTACTAAAATAAATAATTTGTGGGGGTAGTCATATAATCATGAACTCTACAACAAGGCACATAACAATCAATATGAACTTATCAAGGTATATTACATTCTATGGGTATGAGGATCCCAATACACATGGTGAAAATGTAAATGCAAAAAATTAAAGCAGATTTTTCATGGTGATGTCTAAAGTCACATGTCTGATAGGTCAAAGAGAAAACTATTCTAAATGGGTCCAAACTCGAACCGACCGACTGAATCATCAACTGAGGTGCCAAGTGTACTATCATTGACTGTCAAGGACATAACACTATAGGACTAACCCAAGTAAGTTGAATGACAAATAATCCCATGTCAGGACACTCTCTAGACTTGTGACCTATCTCTCTACACTTGTAGTAAATGCCTGAACCCTTAACATTGTAAGAAACACAAACTGACCCTAACTAGACAACAAACTTACACAAAGAGAACCCTCTACTATAATGATCATCCTTCCTACAGTTATAATCTACCTCGGGAACTCTAGGCCAGCGGGGAATGCGTTCTAACTATGTGTGAAAAATCAATATGTGTTTGGGACACTATCTATACTACTGTCTCATTTCACCACAACCAAAACAAGCTCTTAGAATACTTCAAGATGCTGCCACTAAAAATTCAAAATGATTGCATGGATTAAAGAACCATACCAAGTACTCTTCAAGGTCCGATAAGAACTTTGCCAGCTATGACCACCATGAGAGCTACCCATAGTTTGAAAAACTACCTACATAAAATTGATAGGTTGCATGTGAAGTTGACCTCCACCGAAAGGATCCTCACACTGGGATAGAATACCAAAAACATTATACTAATGGCATGGCTTTTTATTGCCACCTCCATATGTATCAATACATGCTCCCTTTGTAGCTCTAACATAATCCACAACCTGAGAGAAGGAAGCACCAGCTTCTATTGAGTGCTCTAATGCTAAACGGAATAGAAATTATAATCCTCTAATAAATCCATGCACCATGTTCTTCTCAAAAGGATATAGCATAGGAATATGCCTAACCTTCTCAAGAAATCCAATATCATACTTTGAAACCAATAAAGAACCTTGTTGAACACTGAGAAACCCAACTCTTGCTTGAGGACTGCTCGATGTATTAGGTGTCATCCCTGACTATAAAGGATTATCAAAAAAGCTCAAGATCCCTAATGTTGAACGTAGAAGGGCTGGAGTAGTCACAAGCTCTACTGAAGCCTGAGTTGTCCCCAAATCCTCTAGCTGATGCTTAAGATCTTCGATATTCATTTAGCTCTTTGGACTGACGCTACACTAAAACTGCGAAAACTTGTGTTGAAGTTTCGTCCGCATCAATTGATAGCTTTGCATTGTACATTTGGGACAGAATAGAGTCAAAGAATGTACTTAAGGCTCATAGCAATATGAATACATGAAAAGGAGTCAAGAAATGAACTTCCTAAGAATACTCTGTAGCCTCTCAAAGATAAGTTACGGATGTCTTCTTACTAATTCTTAGAACTCTGCCAGACACTTAGCTCTTGTATGAACACTTTGGTAAACCTAGACTCTGATACCAATTTGTCATGACCCAATTTCTCAGGTCACGATAGCGCCTACTATAACCCACCAGTATGTAAGCCAACCCATAGTTCAAAACTATTAGTAGTGGATAACCAAGACAAATGGAGGAAATAATGCAGAATAAATGTAGTAAAAGACTAAAATACAAAAGATAGTCCCAAAACCTGGTTGAATCAGTATAGGAGATTCAATTGTTAACAAAGATACAAATAAAGTACAAAATGAATACAAAAATACAACCATCCTTCATTACAACATAGAGATCATTCTAGTACATAAGATGGATGAAAGTAATACTCCAGATACCAGGACCTCACCCTATATCTCTGAACCATAGTTGCTCTGCACGTTGCACACAACAAAAACGATAACACGTACTATGATCTATGAGATGTAGAAGTATAGTATGAATATAGTATGAATACCAAACACGTGATACTCAATAGGAAACTGCCGATTGAGCTTAAAAATTAATGCAAATATACATAACATGCAAGCAATAATTTAAACTACACCTAAATATTTGAGATACAACATAGTAAATCTGAGACAATAAGGATGAAGTATGCTACTCATATCCGAGAAACTAACATAACATAAGGAGTTATTAAGTATGAACTATTCTACTTCAACCATACTCAGGAACATTAACACTATATCATATGCCACTATCCAATATATGAATAACAAGTGAAATGAGAATATATAATAGTATACAAAGTCAAAGAGTAAATATACAACTTGAGTAAATGAAGAGGGGGAAGGGATATATAGTAATACCATAGTTACATACAGATAGATATATATATCTATATATACTAGGTAAACTCAATGTACATCCTAAATAATCAGACTAGTATCCTAAGGCCTCGTAATCATAATAGTAACTAATTCTAACAAATTTAGGGTCAAAAGCCATAATGCCTAACCACGGGGTAGTCATGAAAAATACAATAACTGTAAGATAAAAGGATCAGAATCATACATCGAATATCAATATTAGATATTTATCAACGATGTCCCAAACTAGCCAAAATAATGATTATAATAATACTAACAATAGTAACAACAATACGAGTAATTGTCTAGTCCGGACAAACAATACCTAACAAGGCCTTTTATAAATCCCCACCTGCATAGGCTCTAAAAGGTTGACTCAACATTTAACATAACACAAACCATACTCATCACCTATACCTATGCCACCCTTATAAGCCTGATAGATATTGGTGGATACTGGAGATAGGAAATGCTTATGAAAGAGTGTATGCCAAGATATAATCAATAATACAATAATTACTCCACATACCACAAAGTAAGCTAGTGTATATAAATTCTCCAACTCGTTGGCATGCAAAGGAAGGACCTACGACAACCGTCCTTCTCTAACACGATGGCCCACAAAGAAAAGGCCCCTAAGGGATTTAGGAGTAACCATATACACCGACCTAGTCCTATTCTAGGATTTCCAATCATCATCATTATCATTAACCTTCTCCGTCCAGTACTAAAGAAATGTATATGTATATATATATTTAATAAATGTACTAACTCAAATAGTAGCTAAAAAGAGTGAAATGCCATAAATCTATTGTCTAACGTAAACTTTGGAACTAAATCATCATAAAGGTGTAGAAGGGATTGAGAATATCTTATGACCAAAGTAAATAGTAGTATCAAAATCACAGGCTAGAATTTATCCCTATCAATCCTTTAGAGTATCATTTTCGGTATCAAAGACCCATAAGTCATTCACTAAGATGGTATGCTTCCCATTATGAAGAAATGCATTTTAAAGGTGAAAAGTGGGATCGAATCCTTTTTAAGGAAAAACAATAGTAAAGCCATATTATAGTTGGAATTGTGCCATTGCTATATTTAATGATCATGAATGTACCAAATATATACATGTCATCACCAAAATTCAAATAATGAAATTATAGGCATCACAAGGATAAACCATTTCCCAAAATCCAGCCAATATCATAATACGGCCTTGGGTCTAATAATATATATATGACATAACTATAACATCATACTCCAGTAAAAATCATTTAAAATCCACCAAATATCATATTAAACATCATACTAAAGGTTCATTAGTCTTAACTATACCTAATATGCCAATAATCTAAAGTAAAAGGATTCGAGAATTATCATACATATTTCACCTTAAAGGGGAAATTCACCCATCTAATGTCCAGACTTAAATATTTTAGACTAAGTCATGGTGTTTTACCTACATGAATCTTAACCTTTGCATTTCACATGAAATATATAAAATACACCATCTCTTAAGAAATGTAGACAGATGCCTACCTCAATGCAGAATCACAAATCCTTGAATCGTGCCGAAATCATGTATCTTTACTCTGGGATCACGAAATGCCACTACTCTATAAAAATCATTATTTATGAACCACAAGGAGAAAAATGAGACATGTATTGATGTATTAAAGGTTGAGTCAAATTTTCAGTCAAGAACAACATACAGGGCCTACAAAGAGAATCCAAAATGGAAAATTTCAAGGGGTCCCTCAAAGGATATTAAATGTGTACTCAAAAGTTGGACACAAACAGAACATAAATCAAGTCTCAAATAAACCCTTAAAGTTTAGGAATTCAAATACCTAATTTATAAGAATTTATTATGAAATTGATGGAAATTTGTAAACAATTCGAAGGGAAATCATGAAAGAAGTCATTATCCAAGCTCCCAAATCACCCACAAGATTCAATCCAAAGATTTTTAGGAATTCAAATCCCTTATTTATAAGAATTTATTATGATATCAAAGGAACCTTGCCAAAAATTCGAAGGGAAATCATGAAAGAAGTCGTTATCCAACCACCCACAAGATTCAATCCCAAGATTTCCCAAATTCTAGGGCTTAAACCTCTTGGAAATGGATTACTTATCGGGAAAAGGGTATTTATAGCCATCCCAGGTAAGAGGAATTTGTGTTCGTAATATGCACCTTGATATTGTGGCATCCGTTTCTTGTAAAAGTCATTGCGTACGCAATTTATGGTATCGCGATCGCGATACCCAGATGTTGCCAAAAGGAGTCACTATCATGACATATATATCTTATTTGTGAAGTTTGTTGGATGCTTCTAAATCTCTATTCATGATCCATATCCCTCAATCGAAGGTGCACCAGAATAGCTGAGACTTGGAGATTTTTAAGACGTGGAGACTTAGCCTCGGGATTCATCAAAAATCCTGCATAGGTAAACAAAACATGCAACCCTATTAAATTTGATATTCTAGATTAAATGGCGCAGTTGAAATTTTCATCCGAGGTCATTTTACTAAAAAGTAGGTCCCATACCCAACTTTTATTTTCTTATCTTCTGATCAATAACTTGAAACAAGCCCAGATGCCTCGGGACTCAAAATGATAGTGCACCTTTCCTTAAATAAATATTTTAGAGCTAATGGTGTTGTTTGATTTCTTATCCAAGGTCACCTAGAAAGATTTTTGGTCTAAGATAAAATCGTAAATAGAAAAATCTCCAAAACAAATAAATGAGCCTGAAATCTAAATAAACTGTCCTATCATCGGACTAATAGTTTCTATAAGTCATAAATGATCTATAACTATTGTGGAAATGCTTGAAATGGTGAAAAATCATGAAAATCTAGGAAATGACTGAGATTGTCATTACAATCATGGAGTAGCAAGAGGTAGACATGTATAGCCTTATCTATGATTAAAGCTGAATTGGTAGCACTTTTATTTGTTATGAAAAAAGTTATTTTTTTTAAACATTTTTTGTCCAGTTTGGTACGTATAACAATGTTTTTGAACCTGTCAAAATCAATTGTGATATTCATTCTGCAGTAGCCTACACAAAAGATATAAAGTACCATGAGAATCCAAAATATATTGACATAAAGTATAGTTTTGTAAGAGACATGATTGTACAAAAGGAACTGAACATGAAATACCTATCTAGGCATCAAATGATTGTAGATTCCTAAATAAAACTCATAGCTTGTGATGTTTATGAAAGGCATGTAAAGTCATTGGATTTACATCGATGCTAATGTATTTATTTTTTATTTTTTTCAATTATGTTCTCATAAATTCACATTAATGAGGTTAATATTGATTAATACCTAATTTTGTGTCTTGTTTATTTATATGCATATGTTTTTTTTGTTTATGTAGTGCACATATTATTTTAAGGATTGAAAGTATGTGAAGCAGATATAAAAGATTTACCTATTCACACAAGCAATTATCTCTATTGTCTAAGTGACAAGTAATAGATACGAGACCGTTATAAACTTATTATTGTCAGATGTGATAATAATATAGAGATGAAAGTTTACAATCAACATTTTATTCCTTCGACTGTGTTTAAAATAAATTAGTCTATTTCTAATGCCAGATGTGAGTTCTGAAGAATAAAATGATTAAGTAAATTTGTGAACTCAAAGTTGGAAATGAGTTGTGTGAACTATCCCATGCATATTATTTAATTTATAAAAGCAAATGTTCTATGACAAAGGAGTTAGTACTGTGATATATGTTTCATATGATGTATGCTAGTGACCCATAATGGCCATACATGTTTAGTCTATACTTGCTATCTTGTGAAGCCCTGAAAATTATTAGTAATTTTTCACATTGTATTCTCAGGACATTGATCATTTTATTGAGATTCTATTTGTTGTTTGCTATCTTAGTATGTTTCCAAGAGATCATGGTTGATTTGGCCTAGAAGGAATTTTCTAGAAAAACATATCATAATGTGTAACAACCCGCATTATTTGTCTAGAACTTGAATCGTCCGTCCTATGTATATAGACCCTAACTCAATGGGTTTTACCTAGAAATAAGTGTGAATAATTATTATTTTGGGTGATAAATCTTCGGAGATGGATTTAATTCTTAAATTTCACCCGGCTAAAAGTTAAGTTGAGCACTTTTCTATCTATTGAATTTTGGTATACAATTTTTCATATGTCAAATTTTAGAGACTATTACTCCAAGAATATAAATAGTTATATGGCTCAATTTATATCAAATTAAAGCTATTTGAGTTCTCTTTCCAATTTAACTAACTATTCACCAATCAGAGTTTGTAGTCAAAAGTTATGAATGTTTTTGTAAGACACTCTCTAGGATCTGCATTTGAGTCGCAAGGCAAAGTTTCAGCTCCTATTTGGGTCCGTACCAAATACCATGAGGTCCACTTTGGCTCCACACTATACCATGATATTTGCATTAAGTCCATGCTTTAAACCCCCTCTTGTGCATCAAAAATGGCTCTGTTTTGTTATATTTTAAGCCCATTGAGGTCTATTCACATCCGTAAACCGTTCCTAACCATTTTGGTGCAAATATAGGGTCTTAAACATGTTATTTTAACCTCTGTGAATCCCTAAACATCATTCTACTAGCATGAAAGGAGAAACTAACTAAGGTTAGAGCATTTGAATATCCAAGGGTTAATCTCTAGATTCTCTTTGATTTTATGCCTCCATTCGCTTTTCTCTCTTTTCTCCAGTGGTCAATCTCCATGGATCAATCTCCAAGGGTCAAAAATACCTAAGGTTTTCTCTCTTTTCTCATGCCTACCATTTGATTCCTCTATTCACCATTTTTCTTTTATCTCTTTTTCTTGAACCTTTCATTCTATTCTATCATTTATTGGATCCTTTCTTTTTCTAAACATTTGTTTACACCACTTAGGCACCTTGGCATTTTAGTAACACTTTGTGGCATCAAACTTCCTTCCATAAACTTTACCACCCCCAACTTATGATTTTAGCCACAAGTTGCATTATTAAGTCCAAGGTGGGTATGGTTCAAAAGAGGGATAGAAAGAATGGTTCACGGCTTATAATGCATTTGCCCAAAGAAATGCCCAAAGGCTCAAAGTGGGTAACTAGGGTTATATTCACGTTTGAGTAGGATTTTTTGGATAAAGTGGCTTACAAAATCACAAGGATGCCCTATGATCATTTATCTAACCACATACAATGAAAAATAGCCTTTAGAAACCAATGGGGCAAGTTCTAGATAACACAAGTATATAAGAGATGAATGCAAAAGGGTTGCCACTCATGGCATGCAAAAATTTACCAAGGGGGCTTAATTTTCTCTTCCGCGAGACAAAATTGAAGTATTTAACATTATTTACAAGTCAACAATATGTGGAGCCACAAAAAGAGAAAATGTTTTGTCACAAAGTCCCTCACATCCATGCCCTTGATTTTTGAAAATTTTTGACGGAGGGTGTTGTTTATTTTACATTAACACCATGCTCAATTTGCTAAACTATGACTACAACAAAAGCCTTAGTCTCATATTTAGGCTCAACAAGGGCAAGCTAACTATATGGTTACTCAAACTTCGCCAATGCTGTATAAACTGACCCCAGTTTTAAAAAACTAAAATGCCACGGGTACTCACACTTCCCTTGCATTCTTTAAATTTGTTCTATGGGTACTAAGAATTCCCCTGTTTATATGCCTCAAAACCTAAATATGACGCTTTACCCGTAAGAATGTCATCACTCAATCCATCATTAGGAAAAGCTAGACATGTATCAACAAGATCAAAATATAATTAAATCAAAACAATACTAGAAATAAATGAAAAGCATGTTAATCCATAAAACATGGGCACCATCAGAGTACCCAAAAATGTAGCGTCTCAAAAGAAAGTAAAAATAGTATCCAAACAGCATCCCAAAATATTATCAAATCACTACCCAAATGCATCCACACAGCCTAAATATAGGGATGGGCTACCCCTAACTGCTAACAAGATAAGAGTAAAAGGTTCTTCCTAGATCGGCCTCATCATCTCTGGTATACCTTGCATCATCTCCTCCATCATCAGCAACAAACCTCTCAGCAGGGGCTCCATTATCACTCTCGCTCCTCGATGAAGGTAGACATTCTTTAGCTTTGAGCAACTTTGTGATGCCCTTTACCTCTCTCCACATCTTGTTAAGGAATTTTTCACTCGTATTTTCCTTCTTCAACATCTTTTCCGGTGATTTCCGAAGGTTCTTGTGTGATATTGCCAAAGCTGAATAAGCTATTTCCCATTTGGCAATCCTGGAACCTTTCTTTTTCATCTCCTCCTAATATATTTCATAGTTGGATTGAACCATATATGAATGGCGAGTAGTTGAGGATTCTACTGGCCCTTGGGGTAGCCCTGGAGCACGTTCCCTAATAGCAAAAAGTCTGTCAAAGAATTCGGGGAACTTCACTGGGCTTTGTTCATAAAGATACTCCTTTCTAGGAATATCTTGGACCTTGGGAATTAATTGTAACACTAGTTATGGATTTTCGGGGACATGGTTTGATATTGTCTTAGTCTCCCATTTTGTAGCTGAGTACCTGTATGGAAATACTTCAAACTATTTTTAATATTTACAAAGTAAAATTTTTGTTAGATTAGAAATAAAAGTGCTTGTGGCAATTCTATAAGAGATTAAGGAGTGAAATACAGGTAGGCAGAAGTTTGGATTTCTCCAGACAATTGTCTTTAGGTGTAGCGACTGCGGAGCATTGACCACGATTGGTCTACCCAAGACCATCATCAACAGTTCTGCCCTGCTCAGTATGTGCGCAGTTAACACCAACTTTTTCATCCAACTAGGCACATAATCATCATGATAATATAATGTAAGCCCAGCTAGCATGATTTTAGTCCCCTTCCCAAACTTGAAGGAGTTCACCTTGAACTCTTTTGGGCAATGAATGAAGACATAATACACACGCATGTTTCAACCAGGTCAGGTTAACATATGGGTACTCAAGACTTCCCCAAATGTCATGTACACATCCTACAGCTGCTAAATACAACAACAAATACAAACAAGCACAATTTGGACATTATAAAAACTAATTTGTGCGATTGTTCTATCTACATCTCCCAGGCCTATAATGAAAATAAAAGTGTGGGAGTTTGGTATGACATATCGGATAAATGATGCAAAAAGGTCAAGATGAACTCTTGGATACTTTACAAAATGCCAATAGATAGGAGAATGATATAATACAACCCAAGGAAACACAAAATACACATTTCAAACAGTCCACAAATTACAAGAACCCATGGACCAAGTGGAGAGCACTCTCGGATTCAAGACATACAACAAGAATACATGATAATGATGTGTATTTGACACCCAAAAACCCAAAATAAGATTAAAAACACAATAAGATGAACATGATGAACAAAAATAATGTGTATATTAATAACGACACAAATGGTCACAAGAAAAGATACAAATGTTAGAAGACTACAAGAATGTAAAGGATAGCAAGTGTGACATACACCACTAAAATGACTAAGAACCTAAATGTACAATGTGCAATAAGACCACTAACAAGATAGTAGTAACACCTACACTCTGCAAGGAGACACAATAGGGACCTCAATCCTTCAAGCACTTCAAAGTTCCAAGCAAGCAAACAACAAAAGAGAATCCACCCTTTTGATGTACCTAGTTTGGGCCAACGTCTCAAAGATAAGAGAACTTGTATATTTTCAAGTGTGTTATAAAATGTTCAAAATGCAAAAAATTTCGTAAAGTAACCCTAAAATGTTCCTTATATAGTGTATAATAAATAGAAGGTAAAAAGTCCAAAATTCCACTTAGAGATTAGGTGCCCCTCTAGTGTGAACTAGTGGTTGTTTTAAGCCATTAATTCCACTTCTCTTGAACACACACATTGATGAATTCAATACACATACTCATAAGTCCATCTATGTGTTCGTATTTGTATCATCTTCTCCATCTTGAGAGGAATTAATCCTCCAATTCAAGCAATCATCACCCACAAGCTCTCCTCTTTAAATCATCTTTTCAATGCTCCTCCTAAGGTTAGAATATTCAACCAAGGGTTACATGAGTTCATCAAGCATGCTACTTGGACTTAAACATTCTTTAACCTGCACATAGGAAGAAAGGAGACTATGCAAAGTGCTAGCATCTTTCTTAGTATGCAACAAAGGGTCTTTCTGGGCAAACGCCACAATCCTAAACCTCAGTTTCTCTTCTTCTTCACCCTCCTCAGTCGCAGCTTCTTCTTCCACACCTTCATTAAGCATAATTATCATTGCCTTATACACAAGCATGGTACACTCTCCATCCACCAGCAAAATATCTTCCCCACCTTCATCAATTTTCACCCCGGCTTCAAGCTCTCCATCCTGAGTTTCTTCATGACCCTTATTCAATTCAAGTCCTTCCTCCTCCCCAAGTAATACAATTTTACCTCCCTAATGATTACATTTTTCTAGTATGGGCATTCACTAGCCTTGTGCCCTCACCGTTGACATTTAAAACATGGAAATCCCTTAGGATGAAAAGTAGAATTTGGTTTACCTTCATTTCTTGGAGGATACCTTTGGGCAGCCTTTGTTTCAGTTTGTAAAACCTTGTTCTCATTTTGGTTGGCATTGGATGAGTGCTCTTGATGTTGGTGCCACTTTGAGTAAGGTCGTTGGTGATTCTTGGGTGTGGAGGCCGAGAGCTCCCTTTTAATTTCCAAGGCCGCTTAGAAAATGCCATCGATCATGTCAAACTTATGGAGAGTCATCCAAGAAGCTATGTCCCTATTCAACATGACTTTGAATCATCTAATATCATGGCTTACTTGTTCTCCTCGATGGTCAAGCTTCAGAATTAATTGTTGAAACTCATCATTGTATACCATGACACTTTTGTTTCTTGCCTCAAATTATATAACTTGGCAAGAAGTTCTTTCTCATGTCCCTCAAGTACGTACCTTTGATGCATAGGGTACCTCAATCTAAACCATGGAGGTGGCTGACCGGCAATCAACACATCACCAAACCTCTTCACATACTCCTACCAAGCGTTGGCATACCCCTCAAAGTGCGCGATTGCGTAACAACTGTTCTTCTCTTTCATTAAATCATTCACTTGGAATAGCCTATCAAAAGATGACATCCAAGCAAGATATTCCTTGGGATCACTCTCACCCTTGAAGATAGGAAGACTAACTTTGATGGAATTGAGGCCAAGCTTGCGGGTTTGATAACCACTCTTTATTTCTCTTCCTAAATCACCTTGCCTTCCCCTCTCCTCTTATTCCCTCAAGAAGAATAACCATAAGCCCCATAACCACCATGTTGTTTCTCCCTACTATAACCCTCGAAAAGATTTGGTGGATTTGGATTAAGTGGATTCGGATTTAGAGGATTGTTAGGCCTTTGGTTGAATGGAGTTTGGATTGGAAAGTGAGGTCTTTCGATAAGTGGATGGTCCGGGTTTGGTGTTATTTGGCTTCCAAATACATCTTGTTGGACTTGGTGAAATGGAGGGAGGGTTGGTCTATCATACTCACAGTTTTGGGGATCATTTAGTGGTTGGATCGGTGGCTTATTCATTTGGTGCAAGGCCTTGAGAGTAATGGTTGGGGAAATATTTTTAGGAGAGGAAGGTTAACTCCTTTGAATTTCCACATATTCTAATCTCCCACTCATTAATGCCATATAACATCCCGAGATTCCATCCCGAGATGTGACACGGTGCTTATGACCCCGAAGGACCACAAGCTAACCCTTTTCTAATATCTGTACCTGTACACTGCCTAATATTTGAAATAAATGAGGAAAATGGCCACAAGATTAAACACGTCTATGCATAATCAAAACTGAAAATTGAATACTAATACATCTATCGAAAAAGCCTCTAAACTCTCTGAACTGTGGATTTGATGGGACATGTCCCCAACAAACTTTGTCTACTGAAAATATAAACAAAGTCTGATATAGTAATAGTAAACTAAGATTTATACTCGAAAAAAGAGGACTCACTGCTACGGCTACTGCTGCTGACTAGGACTGAACTAGAGAGGAAATTCTGGATCCTGCGCCTCTGGACCTATGATGTAAAATAAAACACCATAGCACAAATGCATCAGTACAGGAATGTACTAATATGTAGACAGGGTAAGGCTATATGGAAGGTCTCACGCATGCACAATATCTAAACTGAATGGTCATAAAAATGTCACACAAGAACACATACATGAATGCACAAACCATAATCACAATCATCAAAACTCTTAATACTAAAACTCGAATCTGGATGCACTTACATAAAGGACTGAATTATGAGCTTTACCGCTTTTTACCAACAGGATTAGACATCAATCTCTCTAATAGATGATTAATGAAGCTATTATCAATGGTAAGAAAATGATCAAATTTGAATCCAACAACAAGAATACTCAATAAAATCTAAGACGTGATCAAGCCTGTCTGGCGGCATATCTCTGAATATGATATCAAATAACTGTATATAAGACCAACCTATCTGATGGATGGTCCATGAATCAATAGAACTATCTGAGTTCCTCATAAAGATAGATGACTATATCTGACAGTCCTGATTTCTGAATATTGATACTGAAACTGTGGGAAGTAGATACTTAACCTACATGCCCCAACCTACCTTAGGTGGGGTGGAACCTGTAACCCCAGCTGGAAGGGTGTCAATACCGTGCCACGGGTAAAGATCTCTCTCTGGTCAATTCTCTCTAGCAGATGACCCTTACCAGGAACTTGACCTAAGGTAATATAATAGTCAAATACTCTCTCTCTGGAGGTGACATATTCTTGGTAACGGTGACTCCTACATCCTACGTTGGCTACGCAATTTTGGAGGTCAGGGGTTGCTACTAACGACTCTAACCTATCTCTTGCTGGCGGAAGGAGCCGCCATCCCTTCCCTCGCTCGGTGCTAGTTTCTACTCCCAACTGAAAGACTCTGTCTGAATTCTTAACAGAACACAACTGAACTGAATCTGACATTGATCATGTTTCTCAAAAGATCTAACTGAGTTACGCTGAGATTACTTAGTTCCGTATATGACGAAAATTGTATAAAATCATGGTATCTGACTGATGATATAGTGCTTGAATAGATTACTCGAATCACTTCTGAGATTAGAGTTGAACAATTAAATACTATTATATCTAAGCCTATCAAAGGAATGAGGCTAAATTACTAGCGATACAGAGATTACAGAGGTAACTGAGATTACTGAGATTTCTTAACTTCCATAACTATCTGAGGATACAAAGTTCTATAGTTCACTGAATTTTGAGAATCATGGCTCGACTGCAATTATCGTGAAACTGACACAGGATCTAGACAGCAGCTAAATTATCGGATATAAATACCCCCAGGACTCGATAACATAAAAATAAAGCATAATCATTCCTTCATCATCACAACCATTCATTCATCATCGCAGTCATTCATTCATCATCATTATCATTAAGAATCTCTTCAAGTATTTAGTAAACATAACATATCTTTATCTTTGACATCATTAAGGCATCGTATGAAGCATTTAGGAAACATGCTACAAGATTATACTACCTTCAACAAGGTCTTACCTCAAGTACTTCACACCTAAATTAGTCTTGACATGTATTTGGACATCACATGATTTGGGTAAAACTTCATACTATCGTGTCATAACTTACTTACTAACAACTTGGCATTTGTTAAAAGATTAGCATATATCATAGAGCACATGATTGGGGAATTTACAACCATCATGTCTTGACTTGTTTACTAAGGTTTTGCAATAACACTAAGCAAGTACAGGTTTAGACCTTCTTGGGGATTTCATACTATCATGGCACATTTCACTTACTAAGGAATTTTATCAAACACTAGGCATGCATGGACTAGCTCATAATTTGGGGTTTCCTATTCAACATACTATAATGGCCCTTATGCTTCACCTAGGATTTTTATCAAACCTATGGGGGGCATGATTCACTTATTCCACCATTTCTACACCCAAAAGACATGAACACATCACATAGAAAATAACTTCAAGAGAGTTTATTACCAACATCACATGAATTCCACATACTAGGCTAAAAGCTCATAAATCTTGTAGACAAACATGAATCAAAACTCAGTAACACATGGAAAATCAATTTCAACTCACATGAATCATTAACATCTCATAACCATAAAATATTTGAGGTTTTAGAAAAGGGTACTTATGCTTCTTAGATGAAAGGGACCAAAGAATGAACATCTACATACCTTAGGGTCACTCTTATCTTGAAATCGTTTAGAAGATTTCTTGATTTATCTAGATTTTTCTTGATCTTTGTTGAAGAATAAGTGACGATTTTGATTTTTGGAAACCCTAGTTCTTGGTGGAAGAATAGAAAATGAGGCTAAATTCCCTTAGCCGGTTATTTATAGAGGTTAGGGATAAGGGGGGAAGGCCAAAAAGCCCTTGGGATTAAACTTTAAAATCCCAATTTTACATGCTGGCGCGACACGCCATTATCACGCCATTTCACTACAAATTGGACAATTGGGAAACAGCACGATGGCGCGATGCAGTGGAAATTGCATTGCCCCTTAACTGCGAACTGAAACTATACTAAAACGCGGTGTAATAGTGGAGTTTCACTAGAATTTGACAATAGCCATTTTTGCTAGCTCTGCGACATGCTAAGGTGCCAGGTGGCCCTACTGTCTCACTAAAATGGCTCTAACTCTTCACTCGAGTGTCAGATTTGGATGACTTTTGTATCGATGGAAAGTTTATTCAATGCTCTACATGGCGAAAATTATAATTTAGGGAAATTCCACATGATTCAAAGTATTTCATACTTGATAATATATTTCTAAAACTTTTAAACTTGGATTTTCGCTTTACAGAATATGCTATCATTATCTTTCCCTTAGGAACATTCATCCTCGAATGACGCTTGATAGATTGAGAACACGAATTAACAGAACTTACTAAAGAAACGGAAACATCTCAAGGCATGACTACGCAACTTGAATAACTGACATACTTCATTCTCATACTGGGAATGCAAATTTGATGTAAGGAATACTCGACTGAATCTACCCATAGCTGGGTTCTCATAACTCTTATGCACATCTGATGCATAGACTCATAACTGGGATGATCTTATGAATACATGAATGAGCACAAACTGACAAGTTGAACTCATTTCTACTTAATGTGCATATCTAATGCATGAATGTCTGGTTAAGCTGAATTTCAAAAGGACGACTAACAATGCAATAACAACTGATGCTAACTTCATAAAGAAAATCTAAACATGCATATAGGTGAATCTAATGACATGCAAACATCGTATTACTATGGCGTATCTCCCCTTTGAGACTCTATGTCCCTCTAAACATACTTCGCTGATATACTAGGGCGGTGCGCGGGGCACCTATAGACTAGGACATAATTAACCGTCTGAGATCTGAAACTCATGCATGACTCATGCTAACATATAAGCTCGAAATTAAAGCAAAGGATCGAAAAATGTATATCATAAAGTTGAAGGTCTCATAACATACCCAGGTCTATTTCAGGGAATCCTTCCCAATCAAGGTGAACTTGAAGCGCATGAAGTTTACCCCTTTGAGTCAGCACTCTACATTCTCGCATTCTATGGCCTAGCTCACCACTCCCGAAGCACACATCACTACCAGCTCTACGCATGCCTTGGTGGCACTTGCCACACTCTCCACAACATGGATGGGCACGAACACCACTAGTGCTACTATGGGCTTTGGAGCCTGACGCTCTCTCAGATCTAAAATGCTTGAACACAGGTGCCGGATGACTACCACTCTGGGACCCTACCTGAGAGAAACCATGACTACTAGTCTTGACTCTCTTGCTCACTCTCTCTCTCCTTTATCTTATATACTTAGATCTATTGTGCATGCATCATTATCCTGCAAAGATCCATATCTCTATTGAGTATAGCAGCTCTATACTCTTTCAACACATAACACGATAGCCTAGACAAAAACTTACTCCTACTCGCTCTAAGGTCAGCAACTAAGTGGGGAGCAGACTTAGAGAATTGCTTAAACTTAAGACAATACTTTTTCACGGTCATGAAACCTTTTCTTACGTTCATGAACTCTTCTACCTTAGCCTCTCTCATCTCTAGCAGAAAAAATCTATCTAGAAAGGCACTCTGAAACTCTAGCCAAGTCACAGGAGTTGCATTCTCCACTCTACTCTTCTTTCACATCACTACCCAATTATGACTAACATCCTTCAACCTATAAGATGTTAAATTAACACTCTCCTACTCAGAAACATGCATAATCTTGATGATCTTATTCACCTCTTCAAGATAAAACTCTGGGTCTGCACCTACCACTAACCTAATGAATTTTGGCGGGTTCATTTTCATGAAATTTCTAACCCTGGCTATGGTAGAATTCCCATTTTGTTGAGGTGGAACTGCAGCCTGATGGTTACCCTAAACATAAGTCACAGCTTGGGCTAGTGCCTGGAAAGCTACACGAAACTCTACATGTGACACATTCTCATTCTCGAGATCTACTGGCTGAGGGGGCTGGTCATCAACCCAATTGATAAAATCTCTACGAGAAGCCACACTCTATAAATGGAAGGAAGAATTGGATTAGACTAAGAATCAAATAGAGCTCATGGTCACTCGCACTATCATAATACTGAAACAAGGGAGACTGCTCCTAAAACATCCCGTAGCCTCTTGTACATAAATGTGGCACGCAACACACCCATGCACAAAACTCTACTATATGCGGCTTTTCAGATTCCCTAGTACACTCTTGAACCTTAGGCTCTAATACCAAGTTTGTCACACCCCGAGATCCCATCTCGAGATGTCACACGGTGCTTATGACACTGAAGGACCACAAGATAACCCTTTTCTGATATTTGTACCTGTACAATGCATAATATCTGCAATAAATGTAGAAAATGGCAATAAGGTTCAACACATCAATGCATACTCAAAACTGAAAACTGAATACTAATACATTTATCTTAAAAGCCTCTAAAATATCTGAACTGGGGAGTTGAGGGGACATATCCCCAACTAACTCCATCTACTAAAAATATAAAAATAGTCTGATACAGTAGTAAGATTCATCCTCGAAAGAAGAGGACTCACTGCTACGGCTATTGCTGCTGACTGGGACTGAACTGTATAGGACACTCTGGATCCTGTGCCTCTGAACCTATGGTGACAAATAAAATACCATAGCGCAAATACGTCAGTACAGGAATTTACTGGTTATTCAGATGGGGTAAGGCTAAATGCAAGGTCTCATGCATGCACAATATTTAAACTGAAAGATCATGAAAATGCTACACGAGAACACATACATGAACGCACAGACCATAATCACAATCATCAAAACTTTAAAGACTGAAACTCGGATCTGGATGGACTTACATCGAGGAATGAATTTTAAGCTTTACTACTTTCGACCGATAGGATTAGTGATTAACCTCTCTAACGGATTATTAAGGAAGCTATTATCAATGGTAAGGGAATGATCATATCTGAATCTGTCAACAAGAATACTCAATAAAATCAGAGACTGTGATCAAGCCATCTCTTAAAATGATATCAAATAACTGTATATAAGACCAAGCCTCTCTGACGTATAGTCCATGAATCAATGGAACTATCTGAGTTCCTCATAAAGATAGATGATTGTATCTGACAATCCTAATTTTTTAAGATTGATACTAAAACTGAGACTGAAACTGTGGGAAGTAGTTACTTACCCGACATGCCCCAACCTACCATAGGTGGGGTCAAACCTATAACCCCAGCTGGAAGGGTGTCAATATCGAGCCACGATTAAAGACCTCTCTCTGGTCAATCCTCTCTAGCAGATGAACCTTACCATAAAGTCAAACTAAGGAAATATAATAGTCAAATGCTCTCTCTGTGCAGGTAATAGCCTTTTCTTGAAGTTGACTCCTGTATCCTATGTCGGCTACGCAGTTCTGGAGGTCAAGAGTTGCTACTAACTACTCCGAGCTATCTCTCGCTAACGGGAAGAGCCGCCATCACTTCCTTCGCTCGATGCTAGTTTCTACTCCCAACTGAAAGACGCTGTCTGAGTTCTTATTTGAACACAACTAAACTAAATCAAATACTAATCATGTTTCTCAAAAGATCTGACTGAGTTAGGCTGAGATCAGCTAGTTTCATATATTACGGAAATGGTATAAAATGATGGTATCTGATTGATGATATAGAGTTTGAATAGATTACTCGAATCTCTTTTGATATTAGAGTTGAACACTTGAATGCTATTAGATCTTAGCCGATCATAGGACTGAGGCTAAATTACTAGCAATATGGAGATTACAGAGGTAACTGAGATTACTGAGATTTCTTAAGTTTTGTAACTATATGAGGATAAAAAGTTCTATAGCTCACTGAAATCTGAAAACCATGGCTCGACTGGAATTATCTTGAAACTGACATGGGCTCTAGACAGCAGCTATATTGTCGGGTATAAATACCCCCAGGACTCAATAATGTAAAAATAAAGCATAATTATTCCTTCATCATCATTTATTCATCATCACAGGCATTCATTCATCATCGTTATCATTAAAACATCTCTTCAAGTATTTAAGAAACATAACATCCCTTTACCTTTGCAACCATTAAAGCATCACATGAAGAATTTAGTAAATATCAACATATACTAGCATAGGGAAACATGCTACTAGATTATACTTCCTTAAAAAAGGTCTTACCTCAAGTACGTCACACCTAAATCAGTCTTGAGATGTATTTGGACATCACATGACTTGGGGAAAACTTCATACTATCATTTCATAACTTTTTTGCTAACCACTTGGCATGTATTAAAACCTTAGCATATATCAGAGAGCACATAATTAGGGAATTTTCAACCATCATATCTCGACTTATTCACTAAGGTCTTTCAACAACAATAAGTAAGTATGGGTTTACACCTGCTTGGGGATTTTATACTATCATGGCACATTTCACTCACTAAGTCATTTTATCGAACATTAGGCATGCATGGAATATCTCACAATTTGGGGTTTCCTATTCGACATACTATAATGGCCCTTATGCTTTACCTACTCTTTTTATAAAACTTATGGGGGACATGCTTCGCTTATTCCACTATTTCTAAACCCAAAAGACATGAACACATCACATAGAAAACAACTTTAAGAGGTTTTATCACCAACATCATATGAATTCCACATACTAGGGTCAAAGCTCATAAATCTTGTAGACAAACATGAATCAAAACTCAACAACACATGGAACATCAATTTCAACTCACATGCATCATTAATAACTCATAAACATAAAATGTTTGAGTTTTTAGAAAAGGGTACTTGATCTTATTAGATGAAAGGAATCCAAGAAATAACATCAACATACCTTGGGAACACTCTTTTCTTGAAAGCCATCGGAAGATTTCTTGATTTCTCTAGATCTTTCTTGATCTAAAACCATAGTTCTTTGTGGAAGAAGAGAAAATGAGGATAAAATCCCTTAGCTGGGTAGTTATAGAGTTTGGGGATAAGGGGAAAAGACCAAAAATCCCTTGGAATTAAACTGTAAAATCAAAATTTTACATGCTGGCGCAATGCGCCATAATCATGTCAGTCCATTGGAAATTGGAAAATTGGGAAACTGCACGACGGCGCAATGCAGTGGAAATCGCATTGTCCCCTTAGTTGTGAACTGAAACTATACCGCGATGCAGTGGAATCGGGGAGTTTCACTGGAATTTGATAATTGCCATTTTGGCTGGCTCCACGATTCTCTAAGGTGCAAGGTGGAAATTCCACTTGATTGAAAGTATTTCATACTTGGGAAGAAATTTATAAAACTTTTAGCCCCAGATTTTTGCTTTACTGAATATGCTCTAACGCTCAGACTAGACGAGGACTTTCCGGGGTATTACATGCCACATCCCTATCTAATTTATCCAAACCCACTTTCAACCTAGCCACATCTTGGGAAATAGGTTCAAGGCGAGCCCAAATGAGATTAATGGCATTACTATCCATTGTTTGAGCATTTGAAGCCTCGAATTCCATTGTGATTGTATCAAAAATAATCCATCAAGTTATGGGCCAACAAGTCACCAAATATTTCCACAATGCCACACATACAAAAATACAACACAAACCTACAAAACAAACACACATTAGTTCAAACAATCCTCACTAGTCTCTCACACATTTTGTGGTCTCACACTTATCATCATAAATGTTTGAGAGCTGGCTTGTAACTTGTGGTGAGTTCAAGAGTAAGTCTACTCCTTAGTTGGAATGGATTTTTGTTCGAAGACTCAAGAAAGTAATGTTCGAACATGAACCACGAAGTACTAATAATTAAAAAAACAAAAGAACTCAAACAAACGATGACACGAAGCAAACAATATCAAAGGACAAATTAGCAACCTAATAGGATTATACTAGCTTGTAAATTAGTTCTCGGATCAGTTAAAGAAAACTAAGAATCAACAATTAGAGCAATTTAGACCAAATTTGAGCTTAATAATGATGTGAACAGTAAACTAGGTTGACATAGCAGCATGTTATTAGTCATGGCCATCACAAGTTTTCAATCACTTGAAGCTTTTACCCTTATACACCTTTTGGAATGGATGACTTCATATTTGAGCGAAAATAAAGTCTTGTACCCTTTTCAACTTTTAAAACTCAATAAGGTAAGATTTGAATTTACTAGTCCCATAAAACAAGTCCCTTGATTTAAGGAAAAGTGGTTGTTATGTCTATGAAGTGATGTGTCCAAGTCTTCTCACAAACAACTTTATAACTTTTGTCTTACAACCTTTTGGATCTATCTTACACATTTGGTTGTCTTACGTTTTAAGAATAGATGAAGAAAAATGTGAACACCAAAACAACCTTCAAGAAATCAACAACAACAAAACAACAATGTTCACTCCATTGTTAACAACAACACTATACAGTCAATAACAATATCATCAAGTTTTGGCGAACTCCAAGTTCACTTCAATATTGTCAATATATTAAGCTCAACTTTAGTTCTTAAAACTCTTTGTGCCAGTGATATAGATGCCAACACAACACAAGAAACAAACAACTCAAACAAAACAACAACCAAACCTACAGACAACCTTTGGGCCAAAACAACAACAACAAGGTCTACACTTTCTCGGCCAAGATCACAAACACAAGAACTCAATTTTTTTTTTGTGGTTTTTTTCTAACAAGCATGCTCAAGATAGATCTTGTAGGAACAAGATTGAGTCATGATTTGATACAAAATGATACAAGAAAATCCAAGGAAACAATAAATATGCACTCCAAATAGTCCATTAATTACAAGAGCCCGTGGACCAAGTGGAGACCACTCTCAGATTCAAGACATACAACAAGAATACATGATAATGAGGTGTATTTGACACCCAGACAACCAACCCAAACTAAGATTAACAACATAATAAGATTAACAAGTTGAAAAACAACGATGTGTATAACAATAACGACAAAAGCGGCCACATGAAAAAATATAAACGCTCAGACTATAAGAATGTAAAGGATAGGAAGGGTGACATGCACCACTATATTGACTAAGAACATAAGTGTACATTGAACACTAAGGCGCTTAATAGGATAGTAGTAAAACCTACATTCTTCAAAGATAAACAAGAGGGACCTCAATCCTTCAAGCACCCCAAAGTTCCAAGCAAGCAAACAAAAAAAGAGAATCCACCCTTTTGATGTAAATAGTTTCGGCCAAGGTCTCAAAGATGAGAAAACTTGTGTGTTTTCAAGTATGTTGTACAATATTCAACATTCAAAAAATTAAGCTAAGTAACCCTAAAATATTCCTTATATAGTGTATAAAAATAAAAGGTAGGAAGTCCAAAATGCCCCTTAGAGATTAGGTGCCCCTCTACTATGAATTAGCGGCTGTGTTAATGTGTTTTAAGCCCTTAATTCCACTCATCTTGCACACACACGTGGATGAATTCAATACACATCCTCATAAGTCCATCTATGTGATCGCATTTGTATCACAGAATTTTGTGAATAAATGCATGGGAAAATAGTAGTTGGATGGTCACTTAATCTGGTATGACCACGATCAAGGTCGTCGTTACGCAATCGCAAACTCGTGGCATCCGCGATTGGGTTGACATAGACCATGGTTTCGGTAATCGATGCTACAATCTAGGTCCCTATATTTAGTTGTTCAGGCCAACAGGACACTTTCCCAACTCGATTTTTTCATGGATCATGCTCAAAAGTATACAAAAATAAAATTTACTTTATTAGCATGAATAAAAGGATATGTGCTACTTTTCTTGGTGCGACGGGTTGCCTCCCATCGAGCGCTTAGTTTAACATCGTAGCATGATGCCTCCACTCCTTCATTTTATGTCTCCACTTAGAAAATTTAAATCTTTGTCCCAATTTTTGCTTAATATGAAATGATGTAATGATCAAAATCTGGTACCTGGAATGCTACACGTTTCTCATGACTCCGAAGGAGAACAAGCTAACCTATGACTGATAGCTGTGTACCTGTATACTGCATAATATTCTTAATAATGCCGAAAAATAAACTGAAAGGCCATAAATTTCACATATCTAAAGTAAAACATAACATCTGAAAAGGGGTATGAAATTCCCAAAACAATAGAAATAATTTTCTAAACATATTAGTCTAGAAAGCCTCTAACTGAATGAACTATCTGAATAAGGAGCTGATGGGACATGACCCCAACTAACTCCAACTGATAAACTAATAAATGAGATAATAAGGAATAATCATATCCTCAAAATATGAGGACTCATTTCTAACTCTGACTACTGAGACTAGAATCTACTGCTGCTCTAGAGCTCGTGTCTCTGAACCTATGGTAGAAGACACCATAGTGCAAATGCGTCAGTACTTTGAATGTACACATGTGAGATAGGCTGAATGCATGGGGTTCATATGCATCACCAATAATAATAACTGACTAACTACCATGAGCATGATAATACATGCATGAGACATAACAACTAATACTAATTCTATGATAATATGATTACTGAATCTAAATAAAATTGATAACATGAGAAACTTTTTCTGATAGCGCTGAATCTGATGGGACTAGCTGAATTTAATATTGTATCTGAGTTGACTGTACCTTGAAGTCATAAATCCTGAAGAAGTATCTGAGTTCCTTTTTACTTAGACTGATACTGAGACTGTGGGAGGTAGTACACTAATTGATATGCCACAAATGACACATTATAGCTGAATTGGGGTCCAATCTGTGCCCTGATTAGAAGGGTGTCAATACTGCGCCACTAGTAAGAACAAGTGAGTGACTCTAATATAATAGTTAACTCTAATGAGAACGGTGGGAACCCTCATATAATAGGTTAAGACACCTCATCTACCCTTATATAGAAGGCTATGATGTCTCAACCTATGCTGGCTACATAGTTCTGGAACGTAAGGATTGCTTCTAAGAATCACACTCTTATATAACAGGGGAGTTCCCACCCTTGGGTTCACTCGGCGCTAATTTCTACTCCTATCTAAATAGACACTGAACATGATTTGCTGAATTGAACATGGACTGAGTTACTGACTTCTGTTGACTGATGCAATACTACTGACATCTGAAAACTGATTGAGTTCATGATATCATGGAGATTTGTTGAGTCATAAGACTGTCTGAAGTCTAAGGATCATAGCTTGAATGAGAGTATCATAGAAACATAACATGGCTCTAGGCACACAGCTAATATTTTGGGTGTAAGTACCCCAGGACTCAATGGAAGGAAACTGACCAAGCATAACTTACTTGAACATATAACTAACATCATAATACATAATACATTTATAGAAGCATTACATCAAAACATATGATAGGCATAACTTGTACATACATGGGGTTTTCATGATATCATACTAGTTGGGCATTGTTGCTTCATCTAGGCATTTAATCAAACACATGGTAGGCATAGCACATGTAGACAACATTATACAATAATTAATCATCATGATTCATCTCTAACTTCATCATCCTAGGGTTTATTCATAGGTTCAGATGAATATATATCTATAAAAATCAATTCCACATAAAATTGTTCACCCACCATGGATTTGAATTGAATTGATCATTCTCAACATACACAAAACAAACCCAACATGAAATTCATAAAGAAATCCATAAATTTAAACTTAGAAAAAAGATTCTTGGGCTTTATGGACAAAAGGATTCAATCAAGAACTTAGTTCGTGATTTCATGAATATTGATGGAGAAAATTTATTGGAATTGGATCTTTTAATAAAATACTAGCTTGTTCTTGAGTGGTTTTTCTGAGAAGAGAGCGTATTTTGGGTGAAAATTTGTTGAATCACGTGTTAGAGGGCTCAAATAGAGGTGGCAAGTTGACCCTTTTAACCCTAGACACATTATTTAATTTAAGTAAAATTTTCCCGAACTGAACTCGAGGTGCGATGCGGCACTATCACACCGTGTCACTAGAATTGGACAATTGGGAAACTGAGGGATGGCACAATGCAGAGCTATCGTGTTGACCCTTCTTTTGCAACCTAGAACTTTTGCATGACATGGAGGAAATCACGCTAAGACACTAGAAAAGGACAATTCAGAATTTGGGCCCTCGCGCGACACGCCATAATCGTGGACCCCTACTAGATTTTGTCTAATTCCATTTCCTCTTGTGGCACAGCGTGCCACTGACTAATATGGAGTTATTTTACGATGGAAAATTGAAATAATAGTAACTTATGACTTGATTATTGGATTTGGGTGAATCTTATATCGATGGAAAGCTTATTCAATTTCCCACATGAAAAAAATTGAAAATCTAGAAAATTTCTCATGAAATAACCACCATTCAATTTAGAAGCTAATACTAGACATTCTTGAGATAAAATTAGCTAGAAAAAGTATAAGGTATTTTAATATCTCCCCTTTGAGAACATTCGTCCTCGAAAAAGACTGACTGAGAGAGTAGAAATGACAACTGACGTACATGCTGAACATGAATAATTGGAATATGAACTCATGACTGACATAACTGACAAGCTGAACATATAATACTGAATATGCATATATGATACATGTGCAACTGATTCCTAAATGCATGACTGAGTGTTCTGAATAACTAAGTTTCTTACAATGAGAATGCACATCTGATGCATAATTACACAATTGAACTCATGCATATGTGCATAACTGAATATGCAATTGTACTTGATACCAAGTTTCTAATGGGAACATGAGCATGAAGCTACTTACCAAGTTTGTGATGAACACCGAACATGAAACTGTGTAAGCTTAAGTAGAACTGATACCTTGAGCTTGATTTGATTTATAAAAGAAGTGGTGAGGATACTTGGTGTGCATGTTTGCCTCTACTTCCCAAGTAGTTCCCTCGACGGACTGATTTTTCCAAAGAACATTAACTAAAGGGACTTTTTTATTCCTTAATCTACTAGTCTGATAGTCTAAGATTTTGACTGGAATATCTTCATAAGAGAGAGTGTTCTGAACAACAATGATCTGAATAGTGACTACAACTGATGGGTCACCTATGCACTTCTTTATCAAGGAGACATGAAAGACAGGATGAACTGAGGGTAGATCTGAAGGTAATTCAAGATCATAAGCTACCTTACCGAATCCACTTAGAATCATGATGGGATCGACATTTCGGGGACTGAATTTCCCTTTTTTTCCAAAATTCTTCACTCCTTTCATGGGAGAGATATTTAGATATACATACTCATCAATCTCGGACTAGGGATCTTTTCTACGAATATCTGCTTCAGACTTCTGTCAGCTCTGAGCATCCTAGAGTCTTTCTTTAATCAACTGGACTTTTTCAAAGGCATCGAATACTAAGTCAGGCCCTATGATTAAGGCCTCACTAACTTCGAACCAACCAATTGGAGATCTACATCTCCTACCGTAGAGGGCTTTTAATGGAGCCATTTGAATATTGGAATGATTGTTTTTATTGTATGTAAACTCAATCAAAGAGAAGTGGTCATCCCAAATTCACTTGAAATTGATTGGACACGCCCTTAATATATCTTCTAACGTCTGGATGGTCCTTTCTGCTTGACTATCAGTTTGAGGATGAAAGGTTGTACAAAGATAAAATTAGGCACCAAGACCCTTTTAGAATACTTTCCAGAAATGAGAAGTGAACAGAGTACCTCTGTCTGAGATAATGGAAAATAGAACACTATCCAATCTAACCAAATCCTTGATGTACAATTTGGTGTAATCCTTAGCTGAATAAGAGGTATGAACTGGAAGGAAATGAGCTGATTTGGTCATTCTGTCTACAATAACCCAGACTGAATCATGCTGATAATGAGTTTGAGGCAAAACTATCACGAAGTCCATGTTCACAACTTCCCATTTCCAAGTAGGAATACTGAACTCCTGCATGGACCCACTAGGCTTCTTATGCTCTATCTTAACTTACTGACCTATAGAGCACTTAGCCATAAACTTTGCAATGTCTCTCTTCATCCCACTCTACTAATAGATTTCCTGCAAGTCACGATACATCTTTGTGTCTCCTGGATGAATAGAGTAGCACGCACTATGTACTTCTGCAAGAATTTTCTGCCTTAAGTCATCTACACTCAGAGCTCACAGATGACCCTGACAACAAAGGACACCATCTACCCCTTGGGAGAACACCTCTACTTTCTGATATTGGACTAACTCTTTCAACATTACAAGGATGGGATCTGTATCTAACTTTTGTTTTACCTAGGAAACAAGAGATGATTCTGAACTACTCTGAACACATATATTACCCTCTTCTATATCGACTAAGTGAATACCTAGTCTGGCAAGCAGATGGACTTTCTGATCTAACTTTTTCTTACTGTCCTCAAAATGAGAAACACTACCCATGGATAGTCTACTGAGAGAATCATCCACTACATTGGCCTTGCCTGGATAACAAAGGACACTCATCTCATAATTTTTCAAGAGCTCTAACTACCTTCTCTGACAAAGATTGATCTTTCTGAGAAAATACTTACTAAAGACTTTTATGATTTGTGAACACATCTATATGAACATCGTATAGATAATTCCTCCAAATCTTCAAGGAAAATAATACAGCTGCTAACTCAAGATTATGAGTAGGATAATTCCTTTCATGAGGTTTAAGCTGCTTGGAGACGTAGGCTATGACCTTACCATGATGTATGAGGACATAACCTAAACCCCCTCTAGATGCATCATAATACACTATGAACCCATCTAAACCATCATGGAGAGCTAAGACTGGAGCTACGGTGAGTTGAGTCTTCAACTCCTGAAAACTCTTCTCGCAAGGATCTGACCACTGAAACTTGACTTTCTTTTGAGTTAATCTGGACATAAGGGATGCAATAGAAGAAAATCCCTTAACAAACCATATGTAATAGCCATCCCAATCCAAGAAACTCCTAATATATTATGGAAAGACAAGGTGAGGCCAGTTTTTTATTGTTTCGGTCTTTTGAGGATCCACTCTAATGCCATCACCAAAAATTATATGACAAAGGAATGCTATTAACCTTAGCCAAAATTTGCACTTACTTAATTTGGGGAATATTTGATGATCTCTAAGAGTCTAAACTGCTATTCTAAGATGGTCTGCATGATCACGCTCCCTGCATGAATAGACCATAATAACATCAATGAAGACTATAAAGTACATTTACAAGTACTGCTTGAACACATGGTTCATCAAGTTAGTAAAAGCTACTGGGGCATTGGTAAGACCAAAGGAAATAACTAAGAATTCGAAATAACCATACCCAGTATGAAAAGCTATTTTTGGAATGTCATATTCTCTAACTCGGAGATGATGATAGCTGGACCTGAGGTCTATCTTACAGAAATAACTGGCACCCTAAAGTTGGTCAAACAAGTCATCAATTCTGGGAAGAGGATACTCGTTCTTGACCAGACCTTATTAAGCTAACAGTAATCAATACATATTCTGAGAGAACCCTCTTTCTTGCATATGAATAAGACTGGTGCACCCCACGGGGAAATACTGGGCCTGATAAATCCCTTATCTAGGAGATCTTTCAACTGTTCTTTTAGTTCTCTAAGTTCTACAGGAGCCATTCTGTATGGAGGAATAGATATATAGGCTGAGTATTTAGAAGAAGATCAATGTCGAAGCCTATTTCCCTTTTGGGAGGAATTCCTGGAAGATCTTCGGGAAAGATATCTAAATATTCACCTATAATTGGAATTGATTTAAGGCTGGGAGTTTCGCTAACAGTTTCCTTAACTCAAACAAAATGATAGATATATCCTTTAAATATTATTTTCCTGCCTGAAGGTAAGAAACAGGATGACCTTTAAAAGCAGATACACTACCCTTCCACTCAAGGATGGGTTCATTAGGGAACTGAAACTGAACTATTCTATTTCTGCTTTCAACTGTGGCATAGCAGGAATGAAGCCAGTCTATGATGAGAATGATATCAAAATCAGTCATCTCTAATTCAACTAAGTATGCTAAAGTGACTTTATGAAATATCATAATCGGGTAGTTCCTGTATACCCTCTAGGCTATGGTGGTTTTATGCATTGGGGTAGAGACTTAAATGGGCTCTGCTAGGATTTCGGGACTGATTACAAAATTGCCTTCTATATACGGAGTAATAAAAGACAAAGAAGCTTCTGGATATAGAAAAGCGTAAACAAGCACATAAAAGATCTATAACATATTTGTAACTACATCAGGAGAATTTTCCTGATCCTGACGGGACTGAAGAGCATAGAAAAAATTTGGGTGTTTTCCACTAGTAGCACTGGAGGTGGCACCGTGCTAATTTAGGTTACCGAACTGAGATGAGGAGCGATTTTGTTGACCCTGAGGACCTGGGTATGAATAGTCTCTATCTTTGTGGCCTGGCTTGCCACATCCAATGCAAATACCACTACCAGCTCTGCAAATACCTTGATGGTGCTTAGCATATATCTTGAAAAGAGGATAGGTATGGGCACTGCTAACACTGCCTTGGGATATAGAGCCTGGCTCTTTGTCTTTCTTACCCTCTCTGAACATAGGAACTAGTGCACTGGCTGTAGAAGGAGCTAAAACTAATGACTTAGGATGAAATTGAGAACAGTTTTCTCCTTCTGACTTAGGCTGAGAAAAATTTAAACAACCTATCTTTGGTCTCTTATTCAATTTCTTTCTTATCTTAATCTTTTGCTCCTCTATCTGCTGAGCATGAGTCACGAACCTAGCTAAATAATATAACTATTTAGTATGGCAGATCTACACTTATTAACCTCGCCATCATTCACCCCTAAAATGAACTTACTCATATTTACCCTACTATCTACATCCATATGAAGGGCATATATGGCTAATTGAGTAAACATAAGAGAATACTTATTCAGTGTCATATTGCCCTACCTGAGGTTGATGAATTCTAATACCTTAGCTTCCCTAAGATCTAGGGGAAAATATCTATCGAGGAAAGTAGATGCAAGCTCCTCCCACTCAACCGACCCTGCATCATCTGCCCTTTTTGACTTCCATTATTTGAAACAAGTGTGAGCAACATCTTGTAACAGATATGCATCTAGCTTAGCACTCCCAATAGTAGTCACCCCCATGATGCCTGTCACCTTCTACAGCAGATCTAGGAATTCCTGAGGGTCATCATCTACCTTAGACCCGAGGAAGGATGGATAATTCATTCGGGAGAAATCCCAAATCCTATCTACAGCTAAATTGGCCACTGGACTAGCCGAAACAAAAGTTGTTAATTTATTCTGAGCAGCAACTGAGTTAGCAAGAGTACTGAATGCAGCTTGAAACTCTGCATGAGAAACATGTTCGCCTTAAGGTTCTTCGGCCAGAGGGGTTGGCTGATACCCATTTCTTTTTTTAGGAGAGATGTTCTACAGAGAAAAGAAAGAAACAGAATAGTTTAAGAGATTGACTTGAGATTATGCTCACTAGCATGACACGAATACTGAAAGAGGGGAAACTATTCCTAAAACACCTTATATCCTCCTAAACATAAATGTGGCATCCAACACACCCATGTACCAGACTCTACTAGATGCGGCTTTTAGAATTTGTAGGACTCTATTGAAATTTAGGCTCTAATATTAAATTTGTAATGACCTGAATCTGGTACCCAAAATGCTACACGGTGCTCATGACCTCGAAGGACCAGAAGATAACCCATGACTGATATCGTTACCTGTATACTGTATAATATTCTGAATAATGCAAAAACATGAACTGAAAGGCCATATAATTCACACGTCTAAAGTAAAACATAACATATGAAGAGGGATATGAAATACCCAAAAAGGCTAAACTAACTATCTGAACATGATAGCCTAGAAAGCCTCTAACTGACTGAACTGTCTAAGTAAGGATTTAATGGGACATGTCCCTAACTAACACCAACTGATAAACTAATAAATAAGATAATAAGAAATAATCATGTCATCGAAAGATGAGGACTCACTTCTAACTCTAACTACTGAGACTAGAATTTTCTGCTACTCTGGAGTTTGTGTCTCTGAACCTATGGTATAAGACACCATAGCGCAAATGCGTCATTACTTTGAATGTACTGGTATTCATATAAAGTAGGCAGAATGCATGGGGTTCATATGCATGAACAATAATAATAATTGACAAAGTATCATGAGCATGAGAATACATGCATGAGACATAACAACTGACACTAACACTATGATAACATGATTACTGAATCTGAATATAACTGATAGCATGAGTGATTATATCTGAAAGTCCTAAATCTGATGGAACTAGATGAGTTCTATATTGTATCTGAGTTGACTATATCTGACAGTCCTAAATTCTGAAGAACAATCTGAGTACTTTTTTACAGAGATTGTGGGAGGTAGTCATATAACCAACATGCCCCAAATGATGCATTATAGCTAAATTAGGGTTTAATCTATGCCCTAATTAGAAGGGTGTTAATACTACACCACTGGTACGGACAACATGTAAGTGACCCTAATACAGCAGGTAACTCTAATGAGAATGGTGGGAACCCTCATATAGAAGGTTAAGCCACCTCATCTACCCTCATATAGAAGGGTATGATATCTCAAACTATGCTTGTTACATAGTTTTGGAACTCTAGGATTGCTTCAAAAAATCACACCCTCATATAGAAGGTGCGTTCCCAACCTTTGATTTACTCGGTGCTAATTTCTACTCCCATCTGAATAGACACTGAACATAATTTAGTGACTGAGTATGGACTAAGTTACTGACTTCCATTGACAGAGGGAATACTACTGACATCTGACAACTGACTGAGTTCATTAGATCATGGAGATTTCTGGAGTCATAAGACTATTTGAAATCTAAGTATCATAGCTTGACAGAGAGTATAATGGAAACATGACATAGATCTAGGCACACAGTTAATATTTTGGCTATAAGTACCCCCAGGGATCGACGGAAGTAAACTGACCAAGCATAACTTACTTGAACATGTAACTAAGACCATAATCCCTAATACATTTATAGAAGCATTCCATCAAAACATGTGATAGGCATAACTTTTACATACATGGAGATTTCATGATATCATACTAGTTGGGTATTGTTCCTTCATCTAGGCGTTTAATCAAACACATGGTAGGAATATCATATGTAGACAACATTATACAACAACTAATCATCGTGATTCATCTCTAATTTCATCATCCTAGGCTTTATTCATCGGTTTACATGAATATACATCTATACAAATCTATTTCACATAAAATTTATCACCCAACATGGATTTAAATTCAATCGATCATTCTCAACATACACAAAACAAACCCAACATGAAATTCATAAAGAAATCCATAAACTTGAACTTTGAAAATAAATTCTTGGGCTTCATGAATTAAAGAAGTCCATGAATAAACTCTACGCATACCGTAGTTCGTGATTTTGTGAAGATTGACGGAGAAACTTTCTTGGGATTGGATCTTATATAAATACCCTATCTCGTTCTTGTGAGGTTTTTGAGAGAAGAGAGTGTATTTTTGGTGAAAAGTGGCTGAATCATGTGTTAAAGAGCTTAAATAAGGGCGTGAAGTTTACCCTTTTAACCCTGGATGCGTCATTTAATTTCAGTAAAATTTTCCAGAACTGAACCCCTGGAGCGACACGGCGCTACCGCGCCGTGTCCCTGGAATTGGACAATTGGGAAACTGAGGGATTGTGCGACGTATATCCATCTCTTTGCTCCTTCTTTTGATACCTAGAACTTTGGCGCGACGCAGAGGAAATCTCGCTAAGACACTAGAAAAGACAATTCTGAATTTGGGCCCTAGAGCGATGCGCCATAATCGCGGACCCCTACTGGAATTTTCGAAATGCCATTTCCTATTGTGGTGTGGTGCACCAGTGACTAATATGGCATTGTTTTACGACGAAAACTTGAAATAGTCATAACTTCTGACCCGGTTATCAGATTTGGGCGAATCTTATATCTATGGGAAGTTCATTGAATTTCCCATGTAACAAAAAGCTAAAAAATCCATGAAAATTCCTCATGGAATAACCATCATTCAATTTAGAAGTTAATACTAGAGATTCTTAAGATGAAATTAGCTAGGAAAAGTACGGGGTATTACAAACGAGCAGCATAGGGACAGAACCCATGACACCTAAAATACATTTGTTGAACCTGGAAAAATCCCTTTCAGATGTTTACCTGTTAGCAAAGTTATGAGCACATCCATAATATGAACTTGGTCCCTATGAAATAGGATTCCTCTGAGGACCGGATACTCACACAGTTGGCTCTAAGAAATGGATCAAATTCTAGAAGCAACATGTGCATCATGCTCTATTACTCTTATTTTTTAAAGATCTGAATCTTATCTACATATGCTATTTTTAGCAATTTTTAAGATGATTTTGTAAGTGCCTAAGTTGTTTTACTTATTTTTAAGCTATTTTTGTCATATGATGATTTTTAAGTTGTCAATTTTTTTGTTTCTACCGTTTTAAGTTGCTTTTACCAATTATTAAGATGTTTCAGTCATTTTTAATCTATTTTTGTCGGTTTTTATTATATTTTTGTCAGTTTTTATGTTTCTTTTAAGCTGTCAATATTTTGTATTATTTGTAGCAACTTTTAAGCTATTTTTGGTTAATTTTTATCTGTTTCAGTCACTTTTAAGTTGTTTTTGTCATTTTTATGTTGTTTCTAATAATTCTTTTGCTATTTTTTTTTACAGTTTTTAA
This sequence comes from Capsicum annuum, assembly GCF_002878395.1. Classification (NCBI taxonomy): domain Eukaryota; kingdom Viridiplantae; phylum Streptophyta; class Magnoliopsida; order Solanales; family Solanaceae; genus Capsicum; species Capsicum annuum. Next base: position 5,835,985 of record NC_061119.1, read on the forward strand.
GATGTTTCATTTATTTTTTATGTTGTTTGTTCGATATTAAAGCTATTTTTTAAAAAACTAAAATTATGTTGTTCTTTAATCTATCGATTTTCATCTTTTATTGTTATTTTGGGGATCTGGAATCTGCTATTGAGGATTTACTTCCTAAAGTTGAAAGGAGAATGTATGCAAGACATATTTGGGAAAATTGGCAAAAGGTCTTGAAAGGTGAAGAAAGGAGAAAAGCATTTTGGAAATGTGCCAAGGTTAGTTTTCAGGTAAAATTGAAAGGGGACTTTTAATATTTGGGCACATTTTGTAATAAGAAACCATGTGGTCATGCTTATATTTGATGAAGAATATTGGTGTAGGGCTAATTTTCGTATAAGAACAAGTGTGATGTAGTGGAAAATAATATGTGCAAAATATTTAATTTTTGAATTGTTGGTCCTAGGCAAAAGTCTGTAATTAGTATGGTTGACGATATTAGGCATAAAATAATGGATAGGCGTGGGATATTGTCAAGTTTGTCGATTCTTGGATCAGTGATATTTTACCCATGGAATGGCTAATTTTAGAAGAAAATAAATTGATTTGTAGGAGTCCATTAGTGTGCCAAAGTGTATTCATTCAAGTGTATGCCTCTATCTTCAAGAATGGTGCTTTTCAGCCCATGGTAAGATATGCATTCGGCTCTTTTCACAAACTTTATTGCAGACATCTCTCTTAAGGAGAAAGATACATATCTGAATTTTCGGGTTGTATTCTAAACCAAGAGGTAGTATAAATTGGGGTATTGTGACCTATGAATAGTAAGATGATCCCAAGGTTAGTGATATGAAGTCCTAAGTTTAGAAGTCAACGTGAGGGTAACTTTTCAGTGAAAATGAGTAGTAGTATTTGCGTAAAATTTAAGTAAGTTTTGAGGTTGTTGTGTCCTTATGGTATTGGATAAGGTGTACAAAAAATCAGCTAACTTATTGTAGTTAGCAGATAAAGAATGGCTAGTTAAAAAATCTACGCTTTAGTTGAAATAACAAAGGAGCTCAAGATGACAAGACACTATTGTTGTAAAATTAATCATAGGTTGTGAATGGAAGGATTGGTTGGCTAATAATTTCTAAATTTAGCATTCAATTGGGGAGATCTTAGAAAAGGAGACTCAATGATGTTTATAGAATTTTGAAAACATTTGGGATGTATGCATAGGTAAGAAGATGTGATTTGAAAGAGTGAATGTTTTATTGATCACAACGGGTTAGGTTATCAGATTAATATTAACTATCCGTATTATGTGCTTTTATTGCACTGAGGATCCCTTGAATATTTTAGCTAATAGTTGTAAGCCAGTTTAGTAGATCAGTAGTTATACAATAATTTTATGGTATAGTAATAATGTTGTGGAAAAGATGTGTTTGTAGGCGTCAGTAAACAGATATATGAAATTGAAATTGGTTTTACTGTGAATAAAAGATGGACTGGTATGTTATGCGAGATATTTCATCGGTGGTACGTGATTGTTGCTAGACACTCTGTTTGAACTTTAGATGTGGATTGTGGTGTTAAGAATGTTACCTCGAGGATAGTGATCCGATATTTTTTAGAGTAAATTAGTAGGCTTAATTTTATGTGAAGTCTTAAAGTAGAAATTGTGGCTTAATCATTTAGAAGAAAAAAATCTTTAAATGATGAGAATAAGGTGCACCCGGTCTTCAGTTATAAGTGTCATTTGTACCTAGTTCATGTTCTTGGATATCTTAGTATGGAGAAGTCTAAGGAGTTGTTTTATGGTGTTCTTTAGAGTTTAATTGATGAAGATATAAATAGACTATGTGAACTTTTGGTATAGTTTCAAAATTTCATTAAATTCTGAGGTTATGTGATTTATTGTGTAATGTTAGTAAAATAATAAGCGGAGAATAGATGATTAGGTGTCAGGGAATATGGATGTTTTTGCCCATGATAGTTTAAATTATAAGGTGATGACTATAGAAGTTAGAGTAAGTTAATATTGTATCCCTGAATCGGATATCCTAGTAAGAATTTAGTGTCTTCATATAAAAGTTACCAGGGGGAGTTTGGCGTTCATGTGCATAGTGATACTCCCCATTGGGCGAAGTGTTGTGCTTATAGAATTGATGGAAGGATATGTCCGCAAGTCTAGCTAAGGGGGAGATTGTGAACTAAGGTAGATCTTGAATTTTCTCAAGGTGGCGAGTTTCAAGGAAGAGTAATGGTAAATCTATTCTTATTCTAGAAAATTCCTCCTACTTTAGTTTATGAGGATATTCTACCAATATCTTATGCGTTCAATTTGTGCCTATGCCTAACGCTCGAGTTCTCTATACAACCTCTGTCCATGCTTCAACCCACTATTCATGATCTAGGTATTATATATGTGAAACCCTTCATGCCTATGGGATCATATTTTACAACATAGGCCCCATCTTGAGTAGTGCAACAAATATAAGTTATAATTAAATAATGTCACTCTCATTCCTAATGCTTGTACTCTAATCCCTCAATGAACCTCCTCATGTTAAGATGATAATGGCTATGGAAGCATAGTAACGTTTTAGATTAGAGAGTTGATGTTAGTTATTGTAACATTTTGGTATGGCTTCTTGAGCTATGGTTATAGGTGAAATGGGAAGAGTGAGATGAACTTTTGTTATGTCAAATAGTAGTAAGGGGAGATGTGGCAAAAATCTTTATGATAGTGATTGAAGTTGCAGGTTTTTTGTGGGGAGAACCATAAAGTGGGTGTATACACAAATCATTGTGTTATATGTCCATTATTCATTGATTTAAACCCGAGGTTGTTTGATCCTTGTGATAAGATGAAGCAGTATCCTTGGAAGGATGTAGAGCATAGGGTCCCATAGCTTAAGCTAGAACCTTTTTATTTTGGGTTAGGATTTAGCATGGAAGAAGTGTGAGGTTAGAATTAGGCTCGTGTAGTTATACATATCATGGGAAAATTATAAGATTGGAAATGGTGAAGTATGGTATTCATAGTTGCAAGCATGGTTGAGGAGCTGTAAATTTAAGGGGCTATTAGACGTATCATTTGATGTAGAGGATGCTTCTATTCTTATGTCCCGTGAAAATCTTACTCATGTCTTGTATCAATCTTAATCAAGCCGAGGATTCCGGGAAAAATTCATACCATAAGTTGAATTGATCATGTTCCATAAAATCATGTCAAATATCATGTTTATAATAAATCTCACTATCTCATGATTCGTGTTTACACGATTAACTTGGTGATTCCATGAAGCTCGGTTCTTTTGATACCTATATATGTTGTGTTGAGGAAAAATTCCTAATGTGAAGTTACATCCTTTATTCCTTACTTCTAAAGAATCAATAAGTTCCTGCCCATCATTCGAGAATGAATGATTCTAAGGGGGAGATAATGTAACACCCCACATTTTCAGGCTAGAACTTGAACTGCCTTTCCTACTAAATCCGAACCCAATGATTTCTATATTAATATAAATATCATGATCATTTACTGAGTGTGTTAATTTCTTTTCATGTAAAGAATATTCATAGGAAAAAATTAGGGAAAAGTTGAGTTGAGAACTTTTGTTATCGGCTGAGTTTTTCCGTTCAATCCTACAAGGGTCAACTTTTAACATCAATAGCATCTAGAATATATGGAATTTCGGAGCACAAGACCCACCAAATGAAAGATAATTGAGTCCTCTTTCCAACAAAATGTTATGAGATTTTTTTGAGAGTGAACTAGTGAGGGTGCACTATAAGAGCATGGCATACCCTTTGGGCTTTATCAAAAGAGTGTGGCATGCCTGCATGCTCCGTGTTATGGACTTGGCATACCAATGTTCCTAGAGACACTAAAACTGACGTTTCTCTTTAGTATTCGGTGGGAAAAATAGTCATTTACGTCGTAAATCATTCTATTACTAATACTAATGTGTTTTTCCTAATCCCATAATCCAAATACATGATTTATCTTCTCCCAATCCCTGAAGAACACCAAATAAGGGTTCTTCCCCAAAATTAAAGCTTCCAAGGATTCAAATTTCTTCACAAATTTCTTCCTTCAAAATGGCATGTTGGACACTCCCTATTTAAAATAATGTAGTATTGAATTAATTTCTTCATTATTTAAGTGTTCTTGAATGTTAAGTTTAAACTACAGTTGAGGCTTTTTGGTTACTTTACACTGGCATTAATATTTCCCTTTTTTTTTTAAAATGGTTTATTCATTGTTTGAATAATGGATTGTAAGTTGAATTTTTATCTCGTGATAATGTGGAATTAACAGATTATTTTTTTACAATGTTTATGGATTTTTTATGATCACAATGACATGAACCTCAACCCATAGCATAATTTTGTTTTGAACAAGAATTCTACAAAGTTTAACTCGGCTTTTGAAATATTACATGACATTAAATGGTAAAAAAAAGAGGTAAAGAGGTTTTGGAATGCCATTGAGAGCTATGGTTTTGGATTTTAAATTGGAATTTGGAGCGTAATTGGTTAAATGGTTATGGTTTAACATTATCGGAATAGCTTTCCTGTCTATTGGTATGATGATACCTAGTTGGAAATGCCTTAATAAAAAAGTCTATGGTTAATGGGATGCTATAATGCTCAACTTACATGTTAATTTAAGTGCTAGACGGTCATCGTCAATATATTTACCCAACTTTGGAGTTAGGGTCAAATCCACGAGGAACAATGTGAGTGACGATTAAATTAATTTTAAATGATAGATACAAGTTAAATTCAAATAAATGATAAAAAAGATAAAATTGGGGAGATGGGTTCCTACACTAATGTTTCTTTTTGGATTTTTCTAGTATAAATTTGGGGCTACGAATAATTAGAGTTTTAATAATTATGCACGGATCTTGGGAATATGCATTACTAAGGGAGTGACATGTGGGAGTGATAAATCAACATCAATTTAGTAAATAAAATATGGGTAGACTTGGTTATAGATTTTGATGCAAGTCTTTCAATAAAATGTCTAACTTTCACCCATTGATTCTTTTGAATACCTAATAGGTGTGTTCAATAACTAGTAACCACAACCTCAATCTAGGCATCCCTAATTCTAGGATGATACCGATGGCATAGTTAACCTCACATTCACCCTTATGTCTAAGATAGTGAAAATTTAGGAAACTACACACATAGTTGTCTATCATTGCTTTGGTCTCCACATCACTGTTTCGAGGATGTCGTGGATTCCAAAAGTTCACCCAATACCCCACTTTCGAAGATGACCTTCAACTTTCTAGAGCTTGGAGCTTTCACTCATAAAACCCATGTGACTTTTTGGAGCTTTCACCCATCAAATCCTAACAAAAATAGCATAGCAATGATAAAACCTATAAATTTAAAATACCAAATAGATGATAACAATAACAACCCACACATACCTTAACCCCTATTCACACATAACCCCAAGAGGGAGTTATCTACACATAAGATAAATAAGCATAAATATACCCATAATCTCCATTCAAATGAATTGGTGAAGATTTAAGTGAATATTACTTCAAACTTGGTTCTCCCAAAATATCAACAATGGAAGTGAGCAAATGTTCCACTTAGAAACTCTCCAGTGTATTCTTAACTCAAAATTTATACAATATTTTCTTCTCCAAAAATTGGAGTCTATGAACTATAAAAGGTAAACTTAAAAATTAGGGAAGATGAAATTGTTTCATAATGATAGGGTTTGAGTCATTATTGTCAAATTGGAATCAGCACATGCAACTACAGTTTTTCCCTTGGGCATAAATCCTCTGCTATGCTGCTATCCTGCTGGTCTGGCTATGACCGTGGTTTACCCCTGCAACCGAAATTAATTGGCCATCCTTGACTACCACGACTGCGGTCAGTAGATCGCGACCACGGTACCTAAGGCCCTTCTATTTTAGGTCTTCAACTGCACTTTTTTGCTCCCTTTATGACCATTTTTAAGCTATCCACATATTTTCAACCTTTTAACTCTATGCCTGCGAGAAGTGGATATTAGTGCGTATAATTGCAATTGTGTCTAACTTATTCATCCATAATAAGTTAATGTGCTAGAATAATGAGTACGATTGTGTGATAAACTCACCACTCATCAGCACCCCTAACTTAAAGTGTTTTCTTTTTATCAACCAACACTACCTCTTATCATGATACACAATCATTTGAGCCCAACCTTTATGCCTTAAAGATCACAATGACCTCAGCTTTAATCGTAACCACAAATAGATCATTGCACATGGGCTAAGCTAACTTCTCTACGCCCCTCCTTATAAAATACTAAAATCCAAGGCTATATAAGACTTCAAAGAGTGACCTAGCAACAAAACCCAATACTCTAGAAGTGACTCCCTTTTGACAGCAACTAAGCTATACTCCATTTGTCTCATTTCTGTATGGTTACAAAGTCACCTACCTTAACTTGTTTCACATGCCGTCCTCAGAAGAAATAGAATTCCTCATATCAAGCTACAATATATGCTATAAGTAATTTTAAGAGCATAAACTCTCTCACACACAAAAGAAATCTCATTGCAACAAGTGTTATACCATAGGCTTGCCCCTATTTTCAATCGCCACTACAAAGAAAGTAAATGGTTGGAGATATGAAAGGATTTTCTATACTTGTAAAGTAGGTTTGGGTTAGGGTAGGATATTGTTTGGGAACAAACATGGCTACTCCCTTCCTTGAATATCTACATCATACTTTTTAATCTTTCTTTTTGTCTATTGGCCACTCTTCTTTGTTTTCTCTTTTTTCTCATGCCTACCATTCTCTTCCTCGGTTCACCACTTTTCTTTTATCTCTTTTTTTGAACCTTTCATTCTATTCTATCCTTTATTAGATCCTTTCTTTTTCTAAACATTTGTTTACATCACTTAGGCACCTTGGCATTCTACTAACATTTCATGGCCTCAAACTTTCTTCCATCAACTTTACCACCCCCAACTTAGGATTTTAGCCTCAAGTTGCATTATCAACTCTAAAGAGGGTATGTTTCAAATGAGAGATAGAAAGAATGGTTCACGACTTATAATGTGTTTGCCCAAAGAAATGTCCAAAGGCTCAAAGTGGGTAACTACAGTTACATTCATGTTTGGGTAGGAATTTTAACATTATTTATAAATCAAAAATATGTTGAGCCACAAAAAGGGAAAAAGATTTCTCACAAAGTCGGTCACTTCAATGCCTTTTAGTTTTGGAAATTTTTGGACGGAGAGGGTTGTTTGTTTTACATTAACACCACGCTAAATTAGCTAAAATATTACTACAACCAAAGCCTTAGTATCATATTTAGGATAAACATGGGCAAGCTAACCATATGGCTACTCAGACATTGCCAATGGTGTATAAAGTGACCCTCGGTTTAACAAAAAAAATCATGAATTCTTTACATTTGTGCTATGGGTACAAAGAATTCCCCTGCTTCTATACCTCAAAACCCAAACATGATGCTTTACCCTTAAGAATGTCGTCAGTCAATCCGTCATTGGGAAAAGCTAGACATGATTCAACAAGATCAAAATTAAATTAAATCAAAAGAATACTTGAAATAAATGAAAAGCATGATAATCCATAGAACGTGGGCACCATCAGAGTACCCACAAATGTAGAGTCTCAAAATAAAGTAAAGATAGTATCCAAACATCATCCCAAAATATTATCAAAACACAACCCAAATGCATCTAAATAGACTAAATATAGGGACAAGCTACCTCCAACTTCTAACAAGATAAGAGTAAAGTGTTCTCCATGGATCAGCCTCATCATCTTCGGTATACCTTGAATCATCTCCACCATTATCAGCACCAGACCTTTCAGCAGGGCTCCATCGTCACTCTCACTCCTCGACGAAGGTAGATATTCTTTAGGTTTAAGCACCTTGATGATTCTCTTTACCCCTCTCCACATTTTAGTGAGGAATTTTTATCTCTTCTTTTCCCTCTTCAACATCTTTTCCTATCATTACCGGAGGTTTTTGTGTGACATTGACAAAGCTGAACATGCTCTTTCCAATTTGGCAATCCTGGCACCTTGCTTTTTCAGCTCATCCTGATCTATTTCATTGTTGGATTGAGAAATATATCAATGGAGAGTAGTGGAGGATTCTCCTTGCCCTTGGGATAGCCCTGGAGCATGTTCCCTAATAGCAAAAAGTCTATCAAAGAATTCTAGGAACTTTACTGGGGATCTATCCATAAAGATAATTTATTCTAGGAAAAGCTTGGACCTTTGGAATTCATTGTTACACTAGTTGTGGCTTTTTGGGGACATGGTTTGATATTGTCTGAGTCTCCCATTTTGTAGATGAGTACCTATATGGACATACTTCAAACTATTTTAATATTTATAAAGTAAAACTTATGTTATATTAGAAATAAAAACGCTTGTGGCAATGCTATAGGAGATTAATAGGTGAAAAATAGGTCGGCAGAAGTTTGGATTTCTGCAGACAATAGTCTTAAGGTCTAGCAACCGTCGAGCATTGACTACGATCACGCTACTCGAGACCGTAATCAACAGTTCTGCCCATCTTAGTATACACACAGTTAACACCAACTTTGTCTTCCAACTAGGCACATAATCATCATGATAATATAAAGTAAGCCCAACTTGCATGATTTTAGTCCCCTCCCTAAATTTAAGGGAGTTCACCTTGAACTCTTTTAGGCAATGAGTAAAGACATAATATATGCGTTTGCTTCAACCATGTCAGGTTAAAATATAGGTACTCAAGACTTCCCCAAACGTCGTGTGGACATCCTACAACTATTAACCACTACAATAAATACAAACAAGCACAATTTGGACATTGTAAAAACTAATTTATGTGATTGTTCAATCTACATGTCCCAGGCCTATAATGAAAATAAAAGTGAGGAAGTTTGGTATGACATACCAGATAAATAATTCAAAAGGGTTTAGATGAACTCTTGGATAATTTACACAATGCCAAAAGATAGGAGAATGATACAAGAAAACCTAAGGAAACACGAAATACCCACTCCAAACAATCCACAAATTACAAGAGCCCGTGGACCATGTGGAGACCACTCTCGGATTCAAGACATACAACAAGAATACACAATAATGAAGTGCATTTGACACCCAGCTAGCCAACCCAAACTAAGATTAACAACACAATAAGATGAACAAGATGAACAACAATAACGTGTATAATAATAATGACACAAATGGCCACAAGACAAGATACAAATGTTACAAGACTACAAGAATGTAAAGGATAGGAAGTGTGACATACACCACTATAATGACTAAGAAACTAAGTGTAAATTGAACACTAAGACCCTTAATAAGATTGTAGTAAAACCTACACTCTTTAAAGAGACACAATTTTTACCTCAATACTTCAAGCAACCTAAAGTTCAAAGCAAGGAAACAACAAAAGAGAATCCACCCTTTTGATGTACCTAGTTTCGGCCAAGGTCTCAAAGATGAAAGAAATTGTGTGTTTTCAAGTGTGTTATACAATCTTAATTATGAAAAAAATTAATTAAAGTAACCCAAAAATGTTACTTATACAGTGTATTACAAATAGAAGGTAAAAAGTCTTAAATGCCACTTAGAGATTAGGCGCCCTTCTAGTGTGAATTAGTGGTTGTTTGAATGTGTTTTTAGACCTTAATTCTACTTATCTTGCCCACAAACATGGACAAATTTATTACATATCCACATTATTCCGTCTATGTGATCGCATTTGTATCATCCTCTCCATCTTGAGAGGAATTCTTCCACAAATACTAGCAATCATCACTCGCGAGCTCTCCTCTTTCAATAATATTTTCAATGCTCCTCCCAAGGTTAGGATATTAAACCAAGGGTTACATGAGGTTATCAAGCATTATAATTTGAATTCAACGTTCTTTAACCTGCACATATGAAGAAAGGAGGCTAAGTGCTAGCATCTTGGTTAGTATGCAATAAAGGGACTTTGTGGGAAATTCCTACAATCCTAACTCTCAGCTTCTCTTCTTCACCCTCCTCACTCTCAACTTCTTCTTCCACAACCTCACTAATCATAATTATCCTTGCCATATACATAGTCATGATACACTCTCCATCCACCGGCGAAATATCTTCCCCACCTTTATCAATTTCCACCTCGGCTTCAAGCTCTCCATCTTGAGCTTTTTCATCACCCTCATTCAATTCAAGTCCTACCTTCTCACCAAGGTAATACAATTTTACCTTCCTAAGGTTTAAATTTTTTTGGCTTGGGCATTAACTAGGTTTGTGCCCCCACCCTAGACATTTAAAACATTGAAATCCCTTAGGACGAAAAGTAGAATTTGGTTTACCTTTGCTTCTTGGAGGATACCTTTGGGCAGCCTTGGTTTTAGATTGTACAACCTTTTTCTCGATTTGGTTTGCATTGGATGAGTGCTCTTGATGCTGGTACCACTTCGAGTAAGGTCATTGGTTATTCTTGGGTTTAGAGGCCAAAAGCTCCCTTTTAATTTCCAAGGCCGCTTGGAAAATGCCATCGATCGTGTAAAACATATGGAGGGTCATCCGAGAAGCTATGTCCCTATTCAACCCGACTTTGAATTTCATAACATCATGGCTTGCTTGTTCTCCTCGATGGTCAAGCTTCAACATCAATTGTTGAAACTCATCATAGTATGACATGACAGTTTTGTTTCCTTGCCTTAAGTTATAAAACTTGGCAAGAAGTTCTTGTTTATAGACCTCAAGTAAGTACCTTTGACGCATGAGGTATCTCAATCTAAACCATGGAGGTTGCTGCCCGGCAATCAACACATTGCCAAACCTCTTCACATAGTCCTACCAAGTGTTTGCATACCCTTCATAGTGCGCGATTGCACAACAACTTTTCTTCTCTTTGGTTTGATCATTCACTTGGAATAGCCTATCACAAGATGACTACCAAGAAAGATATTCCTCGGGATCACTCTCACCCTTGAAGATTGGAAGACTAACTTTGATGGAATTAAGGCCAAGCTCTCGGGTTTTGGTACCACCCCTTACTTCTCGGCCTAAATCACCATGACTACCCCTCTCCTCTTCTTTCCTCAAGTGAGAATCACCATAATCCCCATAACCCTGATGTTTTTTCTCCCTACCATAACCCTGAACACGATTTGGTACATTTGGATTAAGTGGATTCGGATTTAGAGGATAGTAAGGCCTCGGTACAATGCAGTTTGGTTTGGTAAATCTATTCTTATTATAGCAAATTCCTCCTACTTAATTTTATGAGGACATTCTACCATTCTCTTAAACACTCAATTTTTGTCTATGCCTAAGGTTCGGGCTCCCTATACAACCTATGTCCATGCTTCGACCTACTATTTCTGATCAAAGTATTTTATATGTGAAGCCCTTCGTGCTTATGGGATCATATTTTACATCATAGGCCCCATCTTGAGTACTGCAAAAAATATAAGTTATAATTAAATAATATCACTTTCATTCATAATGTTTGTACTCTAGTCCCTCAGTGAACCTCCTTATGTTAGGATTATAATGGCTATAGAAGCATAGCAATGTTGCTGGTTTTTGGTGGAGGGGATCCATAAACTAAGTGTCTACGCAAATGATTGAGTTATATCTCTATTATTCATTGATTTAGACTCGAAGTTATTTGATACTAGCGGTAAGATGAAGTAGTATCCTTTGAAGGATGTAGAGCATAGGGTCCCATAGTTTAAGCTAGCACCTTTTTACATTAGCTTAGGATGTAGCATGGAAGAAGTATGAATTTAGACTTAGGCTCGTGTCATTATGTGTTTCATGGGGGAATTATAAGATTGGAAATGGTGAAGTGTTGTATTCTTAGTTGTAAGCATGGTCGAGAAGCATCACTAAATTTAAGGGCCTATTCGACGTATCATTTAAGGTAGAGGATGCTTCTATTCTTATGTCTTGTGAAAATCTTATTTCTTGTCTTGTATCAGTCTTAATCAAGACGAGGATTCCTGGAAAGGTTTATACGATAAGTTGAAATGATCATGTTTCATAAAATCATGTCCAATATCATGTTTATATTAAATCTCACTATCTCATGATTCGTGTTTACACGATTAACTTGGTGATGCAATAAAGCTCTGTTCTTTTGATGCCTATATATGTTTTATTGAGGAAAACTTCCTAATGTGAATTTACATCCTTTATTCCATACTTATAAAGAATCAATAAGTTCCTACCCATCATTCGAATGAATGATTCCTAGGAAGAGATAGTTTAACACCCCACAGTTTCAAGCTACAACTTGAACCATCTTTCCTACTAAATCCGAACCCAATGATTTCTAAATAAATATAAATGTCATGATCATTTAGCAAGTGTGTTAATTTCTTTTGATGTAAATAATGTTCATAGGAAATGTAATACCCCGGGAAATTTTTCGTTGAAATTTTGTGCGTAAACGTGTTGGGTTCTATCTTCTAGAATGAATTATAATTTTTCGTGCAGAATGTCTTAGATTATAACCCACCATTGCATAGAGTATTGAATAATATTTCCAAATATATGTGGATCATCCAAAACGGACACCCGAACGACGAGTTATGAACATTCCCATGAAATTGTGAATAGTAGCGAACAGTAAAACGTGCAGGAAAAAGTACCGAGGCCTAGTGTATTTTTTCTCTAATTTAAAAGATCATAACTCCCTGTACATAATGATCTAGGTGATCTACTATATATCAACGCAAAGTTCTGTGAATCCTCTTTCGAATGAAATTGATTTCACCCAATTTTTCTATCGGAGCAAAGAGTTATGGTCGATCTACTTCAGCCTATCAAAAGCAAATTTTTGGTTCAAATTCAAATGATCATAACTTCTAGTACACAATGATCTGGGTGAGATACTATATATCAACAGAAAGATATGGGAGTCCTCTTTCTAATGAAATTGGTTTCATCCAATTCGGATATCAGAGTAAAATGTTATGGTTGATATACTTAAGACTATCAAAACAGTCCACCAAAGGACAGATTCGAGAATTATTTTATTTTTAGGGGCATTTTGGTCATTCTCCCTCACCCAAAATCCATCCAAACCCTATATTAAATCCTATTAGAATCATTATATGTTATATTTCATCAAATTCCCTCAAAAAGAAAACCTTAAGATCCTACATCCAACTTCAAGAACCTCCAAAGTTCACCATTAATTCTGCAAATTTATTCAAGATTCCAAGTTCATAGTTCAAGAACTCCAAGTAGCATCATTAAAAGGTAGGATTAACATCTCAAAAATGAGTATCAATCTAAAGTTTATCATTCAAGGTATGTTGAGTTTTTCAACAAGAACTCTCTTTCGTTCTTGTGCCCAAAAGTAATTTTCTTTACAAAGGCATGATTTTTATTTGATTTTTACTAATTTGAAGGATGAACCCATATTTTATGATGATTATTATGAAATCTTGATGTTTATGATTTTGAATGATGAATTTATATGTGTGGAGATATAAAGCATGAATCTTGAATGATATTTATCAAGATTTTGATATTTGGGTCGTGAATCCCTATTGGAAATTGTGTTTTTTGGAGAAAGTATGTGTTATAAGCACGTTGACGTTGAATATTTGAGATATTTTGAATGACTTGACCTTTTGGTCGTAATGGAGTTATTTTGAACTCGGGAGTGAAAGAAATCAACAACATGGTTATTTTTTTTAGATAGGAAGCATGATGACTCCCGATGTATATTTATATATTACTGAAATTGTTTTGTCGTGGATTGTCTTATAAATGATCTGAGCTAAGTCTTGGAGAAATCTTTAGCACATAGTGGGAGGTATAAAGCGACCTTACTTCCCTAGAACTACGTGGCCCCGTAGGAGTGAGCCTGAGGCTGATTTATATAGTGATCATGAGTTTGTGTGGATTTGATATCGATAGTCCTACTCCGATGGCAAGGATAGGACGGCTCTCCCCAATGTGGATTGTACGTTGGACTCCATGTAGCTCACATGGTTTATGTCGGTTATAGGATCTCCAAGTTTGTGTGTGTTTCCTTGTGTCTATGGTGAACGATAAAGTGATTTGAAAGTGGAATTGTGAAAGTTATTCTTTCAAAAGATTCAAATGATACTTACATTATGAGAATTATTATTCTTGATGAACTGAAAGTGATTGACAAATTATATGATCACTCATATGTGTTATTATACTTATTTCATCCTCTCATGATTGTGATGATTTTCTTCGGTATATGTGAGTCTTTCAAACATCCTATATATTTGTTATAAATATTTATGATGATGATGTCTATAAAACTGCATACACCCCCATATACTCGGTTTTTTTCCATGGTACTGACCCACATCTTCAGATGTGGGTTGTATTTTCTCGGAATATAGGTTCAGGTGCTCTGTTCTAGGTTCGACAGCGATTCTTCGGGCATACTTTCCCACATCCTCCTCTGTTGTGGTGAGTCCTCATGTTCCGAGGATGTGATGTCTGATGTTGGTTTCATGGAATCGTTTACTTTTGATAACTGAGTATGAGTCAGTTGGCACATGTCTCAATGGCTCGCTGGTTTTATTGATTTTCTTAGAGGCTTGCCAGACCAGTATAGATGTTAGGAGTTGATTAATAAGTTGTATTTTGTTATCTTTTGGAAATTCTTTAATTCTTGGATGATGATTACTCTGTTGATTTTTGAGGGTTATTTATGGAAACCTCGTTGATTTGTGTTGAACTAAATCAAAATGAATCAAAGGGTTATCTTGGAGCTGCTCGTAGCCTCAAGCACTGTGTGACACTCTGGGACCCATTTTCTGGGGTGTTACAAACTTGATATCTGAGCCTAAGGTTTTAAGGTGTCCTAGGGAGTCTGACAAGCCGCATTAAGTAGAGTCTTGATCATCGGTGTGTAGTGCACCACATCTATGAGCAAGAGGCTACAAGATGTTTTATGAAAAAGTGTGATTCTTTCTTTCAGTAGTCTATCGTGCTTAAATTGTCTCTCTCTGCTATTGATTCGTGCTCTCCTCTTTCAAAAATATGCCTCCACATCGACCAAGAAGAAATAATGATGGTCAGCAACCTTAACCCGCTGACCCATTAAATGAAAACGTGTCTCATGCTGAAATTCAGGCACTGGCCCAAGCTGTTACTATAAATATTTAGGCCAACTTGGCCCCAGCTACGCAGTAACAGGGAGGTGATTCAGCTGCTGCCAGGATTCATGACTTCATGCAGATGAATTTGCCGGAATTCTATTGGTCCAAGTATGATGAGGATCCATGGTTGTTTTTAGAAGAGGTGTGGAAGATTACTCAGGTGATGCATGTATCTGAGGAACATAGTGTGGAGTTGGCTATGTATAGGTTGAAAGACCTTGCTTATGACTGGGTTGTTGGTTGGAGGAAAGGTAGAGGTGAGGAACCTGTCCCTACAACTTGGCAAGAGTTCCAGGATACATTCATGGATAAGTTTTTCCCTTTGGAGATGAGGAAGGCAAAGGTGGAAGAGGTTATGAACCTGCGAAAGGGCTCTATGTCTGTTAGGGAGTACTGTCTAATGTTCAATCAGTTGGCCAAGTATGCTCCTGACTTAGTGGTTGATAATCGGGCTAGTAAGAGTAAGTTTGTGACTGGAGTGTCTAGTTATGTGGTTAAGGAGTGTAGGTCTGCTATGCTGAATAGTGAGATGAATATTTCTAGGCTGATGACTCATACCTAACAGATTGAGATAGACAAGATTAAGGAGAGAGATAGAATGAGAGGGAATAAGAGAGCTTGGTTCGAGCAGCACCTACAGGGTCAGACTAGATCGTAGGGAGGGAGTCTCCTCGGTATCAGGATTTTTTGTCTATGCTAGCACCATCATCTGCTAGTGCTCCCATGCCTAGAGGTAGGCAGGAGCAAGGTAGAAGGTCATATGCATACAGGTCCCAGTATAGTGCTGGCAGTAAGCCAAATCATCCCCTGTGTCCTAAGTGTGGTAGGGCTCATTTGGGTAAGTGTTGGGCTGAGAAGAGGGTTTTTTTTTGGTGTGGTGACATGGTTCACAGAGTTAGAGATTGTCCACAGGATGGATAAGGGTGTCGTGACTATCGCCCTCAGACTAGACTCAGACTGTTAGTGCTCCAGTTCCAGCGACTCGCCAAGCCCCAGCTCAGGGTGCCTCTTCTAGCAATGCTGGTAGCCAGTGCCAGAATATATTCTTTACTTTACCGTCCTGCTAGGAACAGGAGGAATCTCTTAATGTTGTTACTGGTATGCTTCGTATATTTCAGTTTGATGTGTATGGTTTGTTGGATCCTGGATCCATTTTCTCATATGTTACACCTTTGATTACTGTGAATTTTGAAATGAGTCCTGAGATTATTCCTGAGCCCAATATTTATGATGATGATGTTTATAAAACTACATATACCCCCATATACTCGGTTCCTTTCCATGGTACTGACCCACATCTTCGGATGTGGGCTGGATTTCTCAGAATGTAGGTTCAGGTGCCCAGTTCAAGATTCAACAGTGATTCTTCGGGCACGCTGTTCTACATCCTCTATTGTGGTGAGTCATTATGTTCCAAGGATGTGATGTCTGATGTTGGTTTCACGGAATCACTTACATTTGATAACTGAGTATGAGTCAGTTGGGTCATGTCTTAATGGCTCGCTAGTTTTATTGATTTTCTTAGAGGCTTGTCCAGCTAGTATAGATGTTGGGAGTTGACTACTAAGTCGTATTTTGTTATCTTTCTGAAATTCTTTTATTCTTGGATGATGATTACTCTATTGATATTTGATGGTTATTTATGGAAACCCCATTGATTTTTGTTGAACTGAATGAAAATGACTTAAAGGATTAGCTTGGGGCTACTCATAGCCTCAAGCACTGTGTGACGCTCTAGGACCCGTTTTCCGGGGCATTACAGGAAACACTTAGGGCAATGTTGAGTTGAGAACTTTTGTTATCGACTGAATTTTGGCATTCAATCCTACAAGGGTCAACTTTGATTATTAATGACATCTAGAGTATATGAAATTTTGGATCTCAAGACTCACCAAATGAAATATAATCGAGTCATCTTTCCAACACAACTGAATTCTCGCTAATTCGATACCCGAGAAAAACGTTGTGAGCATTTTTTCGACTGAAGAAGTGAGGTTGCACGATAAGAGCATGGCATGCCCTTTGGTCTAAGTTACAAAAGCGTGGCATGCTAGTATGCTTCGTGTTAAGGACGTCGCATGCCCGTGTTCCCTGAGACACTAAAACTCACATTTCACTTTACAATTTGGAGTGAAAACTAGTCAATTACGTCCTAAATCATTCTATAACTAATACTAATGTGTTTTCCCTACTCCCATAACCCAAATACACCAAATAAGGGTTTTTCCCCATAATTCAAGCTTCCAAGGCTTCAAATTCAAGCCCTTCTCAAATTTCTTCCGTCATAAAGGTATGTTGAACACTCCCTATTTTAAATATTGTAGTATTGAATTAATTTCTTCATTATTTAAATTTTCTTGAATGTTGATTTTAAACTAAGGTTGAGAGCTTTTTGTTACTTTACACTTGCATTAATATTTCCTTTTTTTAAATGGTTTATTCATTGCTTGAATGATGGACTGTTAGTTGAATTTGTGTTTCGTGTGGAACTAACAATGTTTTGTTTTCACAATGTTTATGGATTTGTTATGATCATAATGACATGAATCTCAACCCATATCATAATTTTATTTGAACAATAATTCTATAAAGGTTAACTCATCTTTTAAAATATTGCATGACATTAAATGGTAAAAAGGAGGTAAGGAGGTTTTGGAACGCCCTTGAGGTCTATGGTTTTGGAGTTTAAATCAGAATTTGGAGCCTAATTGGTTAAATTGTTATGGTTTGACATTATTGGAATAGCTTGAAAGTCTATTGGTAAGATGATACCAAGTAGGAAATGCCTTAATAAAAGACTCTATTGTTAATGGCATGTTATAAGGCTCTACTTACACATTAATTTAAGTGCAAGACGGTCGTCGTCAATATATTTATCCAACGTTGGATTCGGGCTCAAATCCACGATGAACAATGTGAGTGGTGATTAAATTAATTTTAAATGATAGATTCAAGTTGAATTCAAAAAAATGATAAAAAGGGATAAAATGGGGGAGATGGGTTCCTACACTAATGTTTACTTTTGGGTTTTTCTAGTATAAATTTGGGGCTACGAATAATTAAAGTTTTAATAATTATGCAAGGATCTTGGGAATATGCATTACTAAGGGAGTGACATGTGGGAGTGATAAATCAACATCAATTTAGTAAATCAAATATGGGTAGACTTGGTTATAGATTTTGATGCTAGTCTTTCAACAAAACATCTAATTTTCTCCCCTGGATTCTTTCGAATACCTAATAGGTGTGTTCAACAATTAGTAACCACAACCTCAATCTAGGCATCCGTAATTCTAGGATGA
The DNA here is from genome assembly GCF_002878395.1 of Capsicum annuum. Taxonomy (NCBI): domain Eukaryota; kingdom Viridiplantae; phylum Streptophyta; class Magnoliopsida; order Solanales; family Solanaceae; genus Capsicum; species Capsicum annuum. The sequence continues at coordinate 5,854,407 of NC_061119.1, forward strand.
TACCCATGGCATTGTTAACCTCACATTCACCCTTATGTCTAAGATAGTAAAAATTTAGCAAAATACACACATAATTGTGTATCATTGCTTCGGTCTCCACATCCCTCTTTCGAGGATGATGTGGATTTCTAAAGTTCACCCAAAACCCTTCTTTCGAAGATGGCCTTGAACTTTCTAGAAATTACAGCTTTCACTCATCAAAACCATGTGGGATTTTGGAGCTTTCACCCATCAAATCCAAACAAAAATAGCATAGCAACCCACACACAGCTTAACCCCTATTCACACATAACCCCAACGGGGAGATTTAGCTACACATAAGATAAATAAGCATCGATATATCAATAATCTCTAGTGAAATGAATTGGTGAAGATTTAAGTGAATGTTACTTCAAATTTATCTCTCCCAAAATATCAACAAGGAAGGTGAAAAAATCTTTCACTTAGAAATTCTCCAATGTATTCTTAACCCATAATTTAAACAATATTTTCTTCTCCAAATAATGGAGGTGATGAACTTTAAAATGCTAAACCTAAAGATTGGGGAAGATGGAATTGTTCCATAATGATAGGGTTTGAATCATTTTTGTCAAATTGGGATCAGCACATGCAATTACAGTTTTTCCCTTGGGCTAAAATCCTCTGCTAGGCAGCGATCATGTAGGTATGGCTGTGATTGTGGCTTACCCCCACGACTGCAATTAATTGAATATCATTGACTACCACGGCTGCGGTCAGCAAATCAAGACGCGGTACCTAAGGCCCTTCTAATTCAGGTCTTCATCTGCACTTTCTTGCTCCCTTTATGACAATTTTAAGCTCATCCATATCTTTCCAACCCTTTAACTATATGCCTCCAAGAAGTGGATATTAGTGCATATAATTTTAATTATGTCTTATTTATTCATCCATAACAAGTTAATGTACATGAATATTGAGTGCGATTGATAGGTAAATTCACCACACATCAACACTCCCAACTTAAAGTGCTTGCTTGTCCTCAAGCAACACTACCTCTTATCATTAGACACAATCATTTAAGCCCAACCTTAATGCCTTAAAGATCACAATGACCTTAATTTTAATCATAACCACAAATAGCTCATTACACAAGGGCTAAGCTAACTTTGCTACACCCCTCCTTATAAAATATTAAATCCAAGGCTACATAGGACTTCAAAGAGTGAACAAACAACAAAAACCAATACTCTTGAAGTGACGCCGTTTTGACAAAAACTAAGCTATAATCCATTAGTCTCATTGCCATAGGGTTACAAAATCACTTACGTTAACTTGTTTCACATGCCGTCCTCAAAAGAAAGAGAATTCCTCATATCAAGATACAATATATGCAATAAGGAATTTTAAGAGCACAAACTCTTTCTCACACAAAATAAATCTCATTGCAACAGGTGTTATACCATAGGCTTGCCCTATTTGCAATCTCCGCTACAAAGAAAGTAAATGGTTGGAGATCTCAAAGTACTTTCTATGCTTATAATGTAAGTTCGGGTTCAGGTAGGATATTATTTGGGAACAAAGATGGCTACTCCCTTACTTGAATGTCAGCATCACACTTTTCAATCTTCCTTTTTGACTATTGGCCACTCTTCTTTGTTTTCTCTCTTTTCTTATGCCTACTATTCACTTTCTTTGTTCACCACTTTACTTTTATCTCTTTTTCTTGAACCTTACATTCTATTCTATCCTTTATTGGATCATTTCTTTTTCTAAACATTTGTTTACATCACCTAGGCACCTTTGCATTCTTCTAACACTTCATGGCCTCAAACTTCCTTCCATCAACTTTACCACCCCTAAATTAGGCTTTTATCCTCAAGTTGCATTATCAAGTCCATGGAGGGTATCATTCCAAAGAGGGATAGAAAGAATGGTTCATGGCTTATAAAGTGTTTGCCCAAAGAAATGTTCAAAGACTCAAAGTGGGTAAATAGGGTTACATTCATGGTTGGGTAGGATTTTTAGGATAAAGTGGCTTCCAAAATCACAAGGATGGCCTAAGATCATTTATCTAACCACATACAATCAAAACTAGCCTTGAGAGACAAACAGGGCTAGTTATAGATAACACAAGTATATAAGAGATGAATGCAAAAGGCTCGCCACTCATGGCATGCGAAAATTTGCCAAGGAGGCTTAGATTTCCCTTCCACGAGAGAAAATTGTAGTATTTAACACTATTTACAAGTCAACAATATGTGGAGCTACAAAAAGAGAAAAAGATTTCTCACAAAGTCTCTTACGTCCATGCCCTTGATTTTTGAAAAATTTTGGACGGAGGGGGTTGTTTTTTTTACATTAACTCGACGCTCAATTTTCTAAACTATGACTACAACCAAAGGCTTAGTCTCATATTTAGGCTCAAATTGGGCAAGATAACCATACAGCTACTCAGACTTTACCGATGGTGTATAAAGTGACCCCAGTTTTAACAAAATAAAATGCCACTGGTAGTCAGACTTCCCTTGCATTCTTTTTATTTGTGCTACGGGTACTAAGAATTCCCTTGCTTTTGTGCCTCAATACCCAAACATGACACTTTACCCTAAAGAATGTTGTCACTCAATCTATCATTCGGCAAAGCTAGATATGTATCAATAAGGTAAAAATAAAATAAAATCAAAAGAATACTAGAAATAAATGAAAAATGTGGGCACCATCAGAGTACCCAAAAATGTCGCATCTCAAAAAAAAGTAAAAATAGTATCCAAACATCATCCCAAAATAATATCAAAACACTACCCCAAATGTATCCAAATAGACCAAATACAGGGACAAGTTACCCCTTACTGCTAACAAGATAAGAGTAAAGGGTTCTCCCTAGATGAGCCTGATCATCTTTGGTATACCCTGCATCGTCTCCACCGTCATCAGTACCAGACCTCTCAGCAGGGGCTCTATCATCACTCTCGCTCCTCGACAAAGGTAGATGGTCTTTAGGTTTGATCACCTTGATGATGCCCTTTACCCCTCTCCACATCTTAGTGAGGAATTTTTATCTCTTTTTTTATCTCTTCAACATCTTTTCTTATGATTACCAGAGGTTTTGTGTGACATTGCCAAAGCTGAATATGCTATTTCCAATTTTGAAATCCTAGCACCTTGCTTTTTCAGATCCTCCTGATATATTTAACAATTGGATTGAGCCACATATGAATGGTGAGTAGTGGAGGATTCTCCTAGCCCTTGGGGTATCCCTGGATCCTATTCCCTAATATTAGAAAGACTATCAAAGAATTCTAGGAACTTCAATGGGGCTCATCCATAGAGATACTCCTTTCTAGGAATAGCTTGGACAATGGGAAATCTTTGTAACACTTGTTGTGGCATTCCGGGGACATGGTTTGATATTTTTTGAGTCTCCTATTTTGTAGCTGAGTACGTTTATGGACATACTTCAAACTATTTTTAATATTTACAAAGCAAAACTTATGTTAGATTAGCAATAAAAGCCCTTGTGGCAATGCTATAGGAGATTAAGGTGTGAAAAATGCATGGGCAGATGTTTGGATTTCTGCAGACAATAGTCTTCAGGTGTAGCGACCATGGAGCATTGACTGCCATTACACTACCCGAGATCATCATCAACAGTTCTGCTCTGCTCAGTATGTGCGCAGTTAACACAAACATTGTCTCACATAATCATCATGATAATATAAAGTAAGCCAAATTTGTGTGATTTAAGTCCCCTCCCCAAACATGAAGGAGTTCACCTTGAACTCTTTTGGGCAATGAGTAAAGACATAATATACACGTCTGTTTCAACCATGTTAGATTAAAATATAGGTACTCAAGACTTCCCCAAAAGTCCTGTGCATATCCTAAAGTTGTTAACCACAACAATAAATACAAATAAGCATAATTTGGACATTGTAAAAACTAATTTCTGTGATTGTTCAATCTACATGTCCCAGGCCTATAATGAAAATAAAAGTGATGGAGTTTGGTATGACATACCGGATAAATGATGCACAAGGGTTGTGATGAACTCTTGGATACATTACACAATGCCAACATATAGGAGATTTACACAAGAAAACCAAAGGAAACACCAAATACACACTCCAAATAGTCTAAAAATTACAAGAACCCATGGACAAAGTGGAGACCACTCTTGAATTCAACACATTCAACAAGAATACATGATAATGACGTGCATTTGACACCCAGACTGCCAATCCAAAACAGGATTAACAACACAATAAGATGAATAACAACAATGTGTATAACAATAACTACACAAATGGCAACAAGACAAGATACAAACGTTACAAGACTACAATAATGTAAAGGATAGGATATGTGGCATACACAACTATAACGACTAAGATCCTAAGTGTACATTGAACACTAAGGCCCTTAATAAGATAGTAGTAAAACCTACAATCTTCAAAGAGACACGAGAAACCTCAATCCTTCAAGCACCTCAAAGTTCCAAGAAAGCAAACAACAAAAGAGAATCCACCCTTTTGATGTACCTAGTTTTGACCAAGGTCTCAAACATGAGAGAAGTTGTAACACCCCGTAAAAGTCGTGCATGGATTAGCCTTTGATAGAGTATTCTTAGACTTAAAAACTTGAAAATTTTTCTAAATTTAATGAGGACTTAGAGTCATTTTAGCTGGCAATTTTAAGGATTCAACTTATCAACCTTCCCGACATCCGTTTTTGAATTTTCAAGTTGCATTACGATTGGGCAAGCTCTTAGTACATCTCGAATAAGTTTTGGAATTTTTTGGAACGCATAAGGCTTTGTTTGGATTTCAAAATAGTAGCAAAATGCATTGCCTATTGCCCAGTTTTCAGCATTTTAGGGTCAACTTCAAATGATCATAACTCCCTAAATATAATAAACTGGGAGAGCTGCTACCTATAAAATGAAAGATCTTTGTGTCTTATTTCCAATTCAACTTGTTTCATCCAAATTCAACATTTGAGGAAGGAGCTATACTCGTTTTACTTTATCTTGTCAGCTTGTCAACTGAGGGACAGTTTCGACTTTGTTTGTTTTCTTAGGGGCATTTTAGTCATTTCACCTCAGCCAAATTTTGTCTATCACACCATATTTAGACCCCTATTCATCAAAATATAATCCTTTTCTCAAATTTTCTCTCAAGAACTCTCCTTAGGGTTTCAAAATAAAAACCCAAGCAACTCAAGATTCAACCATGAGTTTTCAAAATAAATTGAAGATTTGGAATTCCTGCAACGTAGGCTTCAAGAAGCACCGATTATTTCTGCACATAGAGGTATGTGGGGTTATCTCAAAAATCTAATGGGATTAAAATTTTTTGTTTTCAAAATGGGGGTTTTGAAATTACGAATATGATTATGTTTTAAACATTTTGTGATATAGATTTGGTCTTTAGGCCTATTCCCGAAGTGATTTGATATAAGATATACGTATATGCATGTATTCCGAAAAGATGTTAACTTGAGAGAATAAATTATATGAAAATCCCTCTCTTGATATGATTTTGTATTCAATCCTCATATGAGGTGAATTTTTTGAAATCATCTTGACATGCATGACATGAAATATTTTGAAAATGGTTATGATTTTTGACTTGAAATGAGAGGGTTGTTATGTTGAAATAAGATGAATATATTGGTTGCATGAAATAATGATGTGATATTGATGGCTTTCAAGTTTGGTATGACGATACCCTACAGTATATGATATGTGATGAAATTAAATGAATTTGAATGCATTGATTTTTCATGAGATTAGTGGATGCCCGAAGAAGGCGTTTGAGTGTAAGGGCTCATCACTGGAAATTGTGTTTGCCGACAAGGGAATTTGGCACCAGGCTAAGTGATCTTGTGTACTTGAATTTATGTCATTCCTAAATTGGGACTATGGTTAGGATCCCACGCTAAGTGATCTTGGGCACTACTATACTTTATTGGGTCAGGACGCCCTGCTATGCGATCTTGTGTTTCTTTCCCTTACTTATACTCTAATCTCGGCGGCAACTGAGGTTTGACAGTTGGTGTAAATGTTATATGTAGGATATTCCACCTAGGTCAGCTGCATTACATTGTTGTTGAAAACGATTACATTTTGCCCATGTGTTTTCAAGTGATTTGATAAAAAAATTGCTTTATAATGGCTCTCACCTATATTTTGTAAAAATATTATGTTTTTGTTTTGATTTGTCTATGTACCAGTACTTTTGTACTGACACCCTTCCCTCCCAGGTTCAGAGGTACAGTCTAGGGGTCTAAAAAATTAGTAGATTCCTCAGACAGATTTGTAGAGTCACTTGGTGAGCCTTTTATATTTCGAAATGCCTAATATCTGCCAGTTTCATTGATCATTTATTAGTTTTGGGTCTACTGGGGGCTGTGTCCCAGTTTTCAGATAGTTACTTGTTTCAGTCATGTAGTAGAAATTTCCCAGATGGTTTTCGAGATGTTGATTGAGATTGTGGGACATTATTCCCCATTATTGTTTTCATATGATTCTTGACCATATTTCCGTTATGTTGTGTATCTTACGTATTTCTTTTATCATATCAATTATGTGCATGATTACTCGATAGATAGGGGTGTTTTGGGCCTTTATGGTTTGGAATACTTGTCATAGCCAGGGCCCTAGATTGGATCATGACAAACTTGGTATCAAAGCATGTTTATGGTCCCAGGGTGTATGTGAAATTGCGTAGGGTAGAGTCTTGGTTATGGGTGTGTAGCGCGCCACACTTATAAGTAGGACGGTACTAGGCGTTTAGGAATATCTCTCTTTCTTCATGTCTAGTTCGTGCAGTAGAGTCAAAATTTTTATCTTTCATACTCTCATTCGTGCTATGGTGTTACCCATATGAAAGTAAAGCCATCCCAAAATTCTTTCCTTACTCTGATGTTCTCAGACATGTCCCATTATTGGGATTATTCAAATGCAAAAAGTTTAGAATCTACATGATATAGTCCTTTTCAATTGAGTCATATAAGATTTTAAAAATTGTGCAAAGACTCAACGGGAGTCTATTAGTGCTTCAATGTGTGTTGATTCTGATGTAAACATTGATCCTAATAAAATCGTGCTTTCCAGCTTAAGGTATTAAGTGCATCTAGTCCCTCTCAAAATATTGTTACAGATGCGGACAATGTATAGTAGAATGTTGGAACTGTATTTCCACCCAAATAGTAGCATAAGTTAAAGTGTTGTTTACATGACCTATTGGTAGTAAAATTAGACCAAGAAGTTGGTGATATTAAGTCACAAGGTTAGGTGTCAAAGTGAGGGTGACCTTTGTGTAAATAAATATTTATAGCCGAATAACCATTGATTGAGAATGATTTACCATTTTTTAGTGGTAGGCTAATATCGTATTACTAATTTTGGATTGTATGGTAGTCCGTGGAGGAAGTGTTTGACTCAAATTTTTACTTATACAGAGTAAGATGTGTATCGTTAGATCATTGAATATTGTGTATCAAATTTCTATCTCGTGTAATATGTAATCATGTTATGATGGTGTTTTGAAAAAAAAATCAAAGTCTAGTGAAGTCGTGTGGGGCTTTTTCAATTCACTAGCATAGTTTCTTTGTTATTCATTTCATTTTCTTGCTCAAAACAAAAAAAATCAAAGTCTAGTCAAGCCATGTGAGGCCTATTTCGATCCAGTAGCAACTTGTTGTTCTTGTGTTGGTTGAAAATTTGTATAGTTGGATCTTTTCATATGAGATTGAGTTGGTAATGAAGTCATACATCCTTGTGTGTTAGTTTAGTAGAAGGTAGAGAAGGAGTTGTTAGTCAGGATAAGTTGTCGGTTATTTGAAGTGTGAAAATATCTATATTAACCAGTAAGTTACAATTATATACTCATGGTTGTTGTAGAAATTGAACGTAGTCTAAATGTATGATTGAGTAAGTATGAGGTGAGAAATCTGTATAAGTAAAAAAGATTATATAGGGTTATAATATAAGATTAAGGTTGATCATGTCTATTATGTAACTTTACCCCTTGACCTTCTTTTCGTTGGTATTTATAAACTAGTACAACTTGTGAGAAGGTATGTAGTGGATTTTGAGGTGTTTGAATAGAATGTGTCAATTTTATGGACTAGCATAGTATGTTGCACTCGTCATTGGTGGTAGATGATTGATGCTAGACCATTGACTTGAATTTAATGTAGAATGTGGATGTAAGAATGATGGTATGAGATTGATGATGTATGTTTTTTGAGATTAAATTAGTAGGCTTGATGTGTTGAAATAGTACGTGCAAATGGATTATGATAAGGAAAGTCGTAAGGTCATGATCGGTTATTGTGGTGGTGAAGTTCTAGCATACTAGTGTTTCTTGATGTTTATTTCATAATTTCTAAGTGAGAATTATGTGTAATGTTGGGTTGTAAAAATTATGTTTAGCACTAGACATCAAGTTTGAACCAATAAAGTCCATGAAGGTGGATGAGATGATTGCTCGGGTAATGATACCAGTTTTATAGAAGTGATCTAATAGGCTTGAACAGTGTACGCAAGAGATTAAGTTTAATTGATTCTCAATGAAGTATGATGTTGTATGTATGATGTAGAAGTATGCCAAGGTGATATGATGTTGCAGTATTTTTCTAAGGCTATTACATGATTTGTGTGGCTAGTGGTACTGTTGAGTTGCTAGGTGGAAAAAGACTAGTTAGATGGTATATGGTGTTCTAGATAGCCAAGTTAAAGATTTTTGATTGGTAGTGTTTGGCCTTTATTATGATATTGATTCTCATAGTGATGAGACATAAGTTTGGAGTCGCGATATTGGTACGCTATGTCGAAAGTGGTTTGGTTCATCAAAGGCTTGGTGATATCCATGTTAAGTATTAGAATCTAAGTTTGAGTTTTGAAGGTTGAACCGATAGAAATAAGTGTGCAAGCCTTATACTATGACTATTGGGGCTATCGTAATATAGAGTTTATCTCAAAAGGTAGTATTAGCCGTGGGCTTTCTACTTTCATGTGTGGTCTTTCCGGTTAAGTTCTATTAATTTTGCATATTGTCATATTTCAGACCCCAGAGTGCAGTGAGTGCAATTAAGCTTAAAGTCTAGTAAGGGATCTCCTAAGCTTAAGGCGATTGCTCAAAGCCAAGAGGGAGATGATAGAACAAGTAACTAAGTCAGGCTCTCAAATTCTAGTAGTAATGTCATGACGGTATAGAACGTCAAAAAAGGATGGTGAGACTCAACCCATTCCTATCTCAATATTTTTCAGTGATCCCAATACATGCCCATGCCTTACATGTCAGTTCGATAATTATAGTTCATGTTCATGTATATGATAGAGAATCACATGCTCCTCTAGATTCCTAAATGAGGAAGTTCAATTCATTCAACAGTCTGGATCACATTCCATATGTTATGAACTCTAAATTGAGGTCATACAGCTCATGACTCATGTATTCACGCTTTATAGTGTGCTTAGTTCCCATAAATCCATGCGATATTCTTTATGAAGGGAAAAATATAGTTCATAGCCATGTAAGTCCCAATTAAGACCTTTCTTAGATAAACCATGGATGTTGTTTTGCCATTCCTCAGGCCTCAGTTAAGTGTCAAGTTTCATATAATATCCTTCCATGCTTCAAGATCTTATATTCTAATCTTTAGTGACTCCTCTTTATATGATGATAGTGGTGATGATTAAGTGTTTCTTGCTGATGGAAGATCCTAGTATGCTTGTTTTTTAGAAAAGGCCTTACGTGTGAAGTAAGGTTGGGGGCAAGTCTTTGATACATGTGGTGGTTAGTGGAAAAGTTTTTGTGTGTATGTTTTTAGAGTAGCGCATGGGAGTTATATTGACAATAGTTTAGAAACTATGTGAAGTAAGTCTTTATGGGTGGTTGCCTTGAAGATAAGATGCGGTTATAAAATAGGCTTAAATGACATTTTCGGATTGCAGTGGAAAGTCGCAATATGCATTAAGGACTTCATATTAAGAGTTTAGAGGAGTCACTGAAGTGGTAAGGCATGTTATGCTTAGGATGTGATCTTTAAAAGAGGTATAGAAGGTGGAATCATATGGTTTAGAATAATAGCGTGGTGTAGCATGATGTATTTTTGTGACTTAGAGTTAGGCTTGATCGCAGTGTAAGGATTAAGCTATTTTAGACATTAGTAGAAGAATTTATCAATGCTCATATGAGAATTTTAAGCAGAATTGAATGAATATGATATTAATAGGGAATAGTATAGTTAAGGGATATTCTAGAAGTGTCCTAAGCTTAAAAGTAAGAAGTTGTATTGCCAAATGTCTGGTAATTCTATCCTAATTTATTAGTTATATGTCTATATTCCAGACTGCAGAGTAGTGTCAATGTTGTGATTTCCTCAGTTGGATGTCCTGCGTAATCCATACCCAATATTCGTGGCTCCCTGTTACTGCCAAAACTTCTTTAGAAAGAGTGTTCAAGAGATACTCCAGTTAAGTATGAAGGTCCTGCATAATTCAGTCTGTATAGTCAGTAAGTAAGTTTAACAGTCAGATCTGCATGACTTTTTTTCTCGTCTTTTCATTTGTTCATGCTACTCCAAATCTCAGTCATGCTACTATTCCAAGATAGAGTATACCAGTAGTTGCGAGTGTAGCCCAGTTTATGCATCATGCATTTGATTCAGATTCCAGAGGTTCAGTTATGATTCAATTCGTATGTGCCCTGTGCATCGCCTTAGTTTTCTTAGCATCTTACTAATTGAGCATTCGTAGAGGGACATAGGGTCCCAAGGGGGAGATACCCCATTCAGTTGCATGCATAGATTCTTATAACAATCTTTGCACCAGTTATCATTGCATGTTTAGTCATCCGTTCATACGTCAGTTCAGTCAGATATGGATGCATTAGAAATGCATGTCCAATAGAAAAAAGTTCAGCTTATCAGTGTATTCAGTTCTACGTTCATGATAACAAATCAGTAACAAATCCATACATCAGATATGCATGTTCATTATGAGAACTCAGCTTATGAGTAGCTTTAGTCGTGTATTCCATGCATCAAATATGCATGTCCGATATAATAATTCAGAATATCAGTAGTTCTAGCTATATGGTCATGTTTCAGATCAGTGTATTCTTTATTAGAGGACATGTCATATCCGTGTCATTCCATACCTTTAAGACTTCTACAAGTTCCTACCCATCATTCGAGGATGAATGATCCCAATGTGGAGATAATGTAACACCCCGTAAAAGTTGTGCATGGATTAGCCTTTAATAGAGTACACTTAGACTTAAAAAATTGAAAATGTTTCTAAGTGTAATGAGGACTTAGAGTCATTTTAGCTGGCAATCTTGGAGATACAACTTTTCAACCTTCCTGACATCCGTTTTTAGATTTTCAAGTTGTGTTACGATTGGAAAATCTCATAGTACATCTCAGATGAGTGTCGGAATTTTTCGGAACTCATAAGGCTGCGTTTGGATTTCAAAATAGAATCAAAACGCATAGCCTATTGCCCTGTTTTCAGCATTTCAGGGTCAACTTCAAACGATCATAACTCCCTGAATATAATGAAATGCGAGATCTTCTACCTATCAAATGAAATCTCTTTGAGTCTTCTTTCCAATGCAACTAGTTTCATTCAAATCCAACATCTGAGTAAGGAGTTATACCCATTTTACTTCAGCCTGTCAGCTTTTCAAATGATGAATAGTTTCGACTTTGTTTGTTTCCTTAGGGGCATTTTACTCATTTCACCTCACCCAAATTTCATATATAACACCAGATTTAGCCCCCAATTCATCAAAATATAATCCTTTTCTCAAGAACTCTCCTTAGGGTTTCAAAATAAAAACCCAAGCAACTGAAGATTCAACCGTAGGTTTTCAAAATAAATTAAAGATTTGGAATTCCCGCAATGTAGGATTTAAGAAGCACCTATTATTTCCGCATATAGAGGTACGTGGGGTTATCTCAAGAATCTCATGGGCTTAAAAATTCATGTTTTCAAAATGGGGGTTTTGAAATTACAAATATGATTATGTTTTAAACATTTTATGATATTGAATTGGTCTTTAGGCCTATTCCCGAAGTGATTTGATATATGATATACGTATATGCATGTATTCCGAAAAGATATTAACTTGAGAGCATGAATTATACGAAAATCTCTCTCTTGATATGATTTCGTATTATATCCTCGTATGATGTGAATTGTTTGAAATCAACTTGACAGGCATGACATGAAATATTTTTAAAATGGTTATGATTTTTGACTTGAAATGAGAGGGTTGTTTTGTTCAAATATGATGAATATAATGGTTGCATTAAAGAATGATGTGTTATTGATGGCTTGCAAGTTGAGTATGACGATAACCTACACAATATGATAGGTAATGGAATTAAATGAAGTTGAATGCATTGATTTTTTATGAGATATGTGGATGCCCGACGAAGGCGTTTGAGTATAAGGTCTCATCGCTGGAAACCATGTTTGCCGACATGGGAATTTGGTACCGGGCTAAGTTATCTTGTGTACTTGACTTTCTGTCTCTCCTAAATTGGGACTATGGTTAGGAGCCCAGGCTAGGTGATCTTGGGCACTACTATACTTTATTGGATCGGGACACCCTGTTGTGTGATCTTGTGTGTCTTCCCCTAACTTATACTCAATTCTCGGTGGCAACCGAGGTTTGACAGTGGGTGTAAATGTTATATGTAGGGTATTCTATCTAGCTCAGCTGTATTACACTGTTGTTGAAAACTATTACATTTTGCCCATGTGTTTTCTAGTGATTTGATATGACACTACTTTATAATGGCGCTCAACTATATTTTGTAAAAATATTATATTTTTGTTTTTGTTTCTCTGCATACCAGTACTTTTGTATTGACCCCTTTCCCTCTCAGGTTCAGAGCCACAATCTAGGGGTTCAGAAAATCAGTAGATTCCTCAGACAGATTTGCAGAGTCCCTTGGTGAGCCTTCTATATTCCGGAATGCCTAATATCTACAAGTTTCATTGATCATTTATTATTTTTGGGTCTACTGGGGTCTTGTCCCAGTTTTCAGATAGTTACTTGTTTCAGTTATGTAGTAGAGATTTCGCAGACGGTTTTTGAGATGTTGATTGAGATTGTGGGACACTATCCCCCATTATTATTTTCATATGATTCTTGACCATGTTTCCATTATATTGTGTATCTTCCGCATTTCTTTTATCATATGAATTATGTGCATTATTACTTGACAGATAGGGGTGTTTTGGGCCTTTATGGTTCGGAATACTCGTCACGTCTAGGGCCCCGGTTCGGGTCGTGACAGAACTTGTGTGTTTTACAAAGTAACCCTAAAATGTTCCTTGTATAGTGTATTACAAAGAGAAGCTAAAAAGTCCAAAATGCCCCTTAGAGATTCGGTACCCCTCTGGTGTGAATTAGCATTTGTTTAGATGTGTTTTTAGCCATTAATTCCGTTTCTCTAGCCTACATACATGGACAAATTCAATACACATCCATATAAGTCCATCTATGTGATCACACTTGTATCATTCTCTCTATCTTTAGAGTAATTCGCCCAAAAGTTCAAGCAATCATCACCCGCAAGCTCTCCTCTTTCAATCATCTTTTTAATGCTCCTCCCAAGGTTAGGATATTCAACCAAGGGTTGCATGAGGTTATCAAGAATGCTACTTGGACTTAAATGATCTTTAACCTGCACATAAGAATAAAAGAGGCTAGGAAAAGTGCTAGTATCTTGGTTAGTATGCAACAAAAGGTCTTTGTGGGCAAACCCCACAATCCTAACTCTGGGTTTCTCTTCTTCACCCACCTCACTGTCAGATTCTTCTTCCACACCCTCGCTAAGAATAATTATCCAAGCCATATACATAGGCATGACACATTGTCCATCCACAGGCCAAATATCTTCCCCACCTCTATCAATTTCTACCTTGGCTTTAAGCTCTCCATCTTGATCTTTTTCATCACCCTCATTCGATTCAAGTCCTATCTCCTCACCAAGGTAATACAATTTTACCTCCCTAAGGATTACATTTTTCTAGTTTGGGGATTCACTACCCTTGTGCCCCCACCCTTGACATTTAAAACATTCAAATCCCTTAGGATGAAAAGTAGAATTTTGTTTACCTTCGTTTCTTGGAGAATACCTTTGGGAAGCCTTTGTTTAAGTGTGTACAGCCTTGTTTAAGTAATGTGTGCTCTTAATGTTGGTTCTACTTCGAGTATGGTCATTGGTGATTCTTGGGTTTGGAGGCCGAGAGCTCCCTTTTAATTTCCATGGCCGCTTGGAAAAATACCATTACTCGTTTCAAACTTATGGAGGGTCATCTGATAAGCTATGTCCCTATTCAACCAAACTTTGAATAGTATAATATCATGGCTCATTTGTTCTCCTCGATGGTCAAGCTTCAACCTCAATAGTTTAAACTCGTCATAGTATGCCATCACACTTTTATTTCCATGCCTTAAGTTGTACAACATTGCAAGAAGTTCTTTTTTGTAGCCCTCAGGTAAGTAACTTTGATGCATAAGGTAACTCAATCTAGAAAATGGAGGTGGTTGCCCGGAAATTAACACATCACCAAACCTCTTCACATACTTCTACAAAGTGTTTGCTTACCCCTCAAAGTGGGTGATTGCATAACAACTCTGCTTTTCTTTAATTATATCATTCACTTGGAATAGCCTATCACAAGATGAAATCCAAGCAAGATATGCCTCGGGATCACTCTCACCCTTGAAGATCGGAAGAATAACTTTGATGGAATTGAGGTTAAGCTCTCAGGTTTGGTTACCACCCCTTACTTCTCGGCCTAAATCACTTGCCTACCTGTCTCCTCATCTTCCGTCAAGTAAGCATCACCATAAGCCCTATAACCACCATCCCATTCCTCCCTACCATAACCCTCAACACTGTTTGGTTCATTTGGATTAAGAGGATTCGAACAAACCTACAAAACAAACACACGTTAGTTCAAACAATCCTCACTAGTATCTCACACATTTTGTGATCTCACACTTGTCATCACAAATGTTTGCAAGCCGGCTTTTAACTTATGGTGAGTTGAAGAGTAAGTCTACTCCTTAGTCAGAATGGATTTTTTTTTCGACGACTCAAGGAAGTAATGTTCGAAATTGAACCAAGAAGTACTATGAATTAAAATGACAAAAGCACTCAAGCAAACAATGACACGAAGCAAACGATGTCAAAGGACTAATTGACAACCTAGTAGGATTATACTAGCTTGTTAATTAGTTCTCGGATCAGTGAAAAAAAGAATCAACAATTTGAGACAATTAGAACAAATTTGAGATTAATAATAATGTGAATAGTAACTATGGTGATGTGGCAGCATGTTATTAGTCACGGCCCTCATAACTTTTCAACAACTTGAAGCTTTTAGCCCTTACACACCTTTTGGGATGGATGACTTAATATTGGAGGGAAAATAAGGTCTTGTACCCATTTCAACTTTCAAACTCCAAAAGGTAAGATTTGACTTTAATAGTCCCTCCAAACAAGGCTCTTGATTTAAGAAAAAGTGGTTGTTAAGTCTATGAAGTGATGAGTCCAAGTCTTCCCAGAAACAACTTTACAACTTTTGTCTTACAACGTTTTTGATCTATTTTACACTTTTGGTTATCTTAAGTTGTAAGAATAAATGAAGAACACTGTGAAAACCATGACAGCCTTCAAGAAATCAATAACAACACAACAACAATGTTCACTACAACATTAACAACAACACTATACGGTCAAGAACAACATCATCAAGGTTTGGCGAACTCCAAGTTCACTTCAGTATTGTCAATATATTAAGATCAAATTTAGATCTTGAAACTCTTTGTGCTAGTGAGAAATATGCCAACACAACAAAAAAAATCAATATAGAAAAACTAAATAACGACCAAACCTAAATAAATCCTCTCGGCCAAAACAACAACAACAAGGTCTACACCTTCTCGGCCAAGTTCACAAACACAACATCTCAACTTTTTTTTTGTGGTTTTTTTCTAACAAGAACGCCCAAGATGGATCTTGTAGGAACAAGATTGAGCCATGTTTTGATACAAAATGATACAAGAAAAACAAAGGAAACACGAAATACACACTCCAAACAATTCAATAATTACAAGAACCCATGGACCAAGTGGAGACCACTCTCGGATTCAAGACATACAACAATAATATATGATAATAAGGTGTATTTGACACCCAGAGAACCAACCTAAACTAATATTAACAACAAAATAAGATGAACAACAACAATGTGTATAACAATAACGACTCAAACAGCCAGAAGACAAGATACAAACATTACAAGACTACAAGAATGTAAAGGATAGGAAGTGTGACATACACCACTATAATGACTACGACCCTAAGTGTACATTCAACACTAATAACCTTAATAAGATATTTGTAATACCTACACTCTTCAAAGATACACAAGAGGTACATCAATCCTTCAAGCACCACAAAGTTCCAATCAAGAAAACAACAAAAGAGAATCCACCCTTTTGATGTACCTAGTTTCATCCAAGGTCACAAAGATGAGAGAAATTGTGTGTTTTCAAGTGTGTTAAACAATCTTCAATATGCAAAAAATTAAGTTAAGTAACCCTAAAATGTTCCTTATATAGTGTATTACAAATAGAAGGTAAAAATTCCAAAATGCCTCTTATAGATTATGTGCCCCTGTAGTGTGAATTAGTGGCTATTTTGATGTTTTTTAAGCTCTTAATTCCACTTCTCTTGCACACACACATGGATGAATTCAATACACATCCTTGTAAGTCCATCTATGTGATCGCACTTGCATCAGAGAGTTTTGAGAGGACTTTGAGAATGAATGCATTGGAAAATAACAGTTGGATGGTCACCTAAATTGGCATGACTGCGATCATGGTCGTTGTTCCACGATCGCGAACTCGTGCCATCCGTGATCGCGTTGACACAGACCACAGTGATGGTAATCGAGGCCAAATTAGTTGTTTAGGCCAGCAGGACACATTCCCAACTCACTTTTTCATGGATCATCCATAAACAAATACAAAAAAAAACAAAATCTACTCTATTATGCATGAATAAAAGGATATGTGCTACTTTTCCTGGCGTGATGGATTGTCTCCCATCGAGTGCTTAGTTTAACATCGTAGCATGACGCCTCCACTGCTCTGTTTTATATCTCCTCTTACAAAATTTGAATCTCCGTCCCAACTTTCGCTCAATATGCAATGAGCGGCATAGAGACAGACCCCATACCACCTAAAATACATATGTTCAACTAGGTCCCTACGAAACAGGATTCCTCTGAGGACCAGATTCTCACACAGTTGACTCTAAGAAATGGAACAAATTCTAGAAGCAACACATTTGACGAGGACCAGATTCTCTCATTCTCAATCATCAAAGCCACATGTGCATGATACTCTATTAATCTTATTTTTTAAAACTCTGAATCTTATCTACATATGCAATTTTTAGCAATTTTTAAGATGCTTTTGTAAGTGTCTAAGTTGTTTTAGTTATTTCTAAGCTATTTTTGTCATTTTTATGCTGTTTCTATAAGTTTTTATGATGATTTTTAAGGTGTCAATTTTTATGTTGTTTCTACAGTTTTAAGCTGCTTTTATCAGTTCTTAAGACGTTTTAGTCATTTTTAAGCTATTTTTGTCAGTTTTTATACTCTTTTTTTTTGTTTTTACGCTGCTTTTATGTTATCAATATTTTGTATTATTTGTAGCAACTTTTAAGCTATTTTTGGTCAATTTTTAGCTGTTTCAGTCATTCTAAATTGTTTTTGTCATTTTTCTGTTGTTTCTAATTTTTTTTTTTCTATTTTTTTACAGTTTTTAAGATGTTTCAGTTATTTTTTATGTTGTTTGTTAGATATTAAAGCTGTTTTTTAAAATAAAAAATTATCTTTTTCTTTAATTTAGCAGTTTTCATGTTTTATTGTTTTTCTGGGGATCTGGAATCAGCTGATAAGGAATTGCTTCCTAAAGTTGAAAGGAGAATGTGTGCAAGACATATTTGGGCAAATTGGCAAAAGGTCTTGAAAGGTGAAGAAAGGAGAAAAGCATTTTGGAAATGTGCCAAGGTTAGTTTTGAGGTAAAATTGTAAAAGGACTTTCAATATTTGGGCACACTTTGTAATAAGAAACCGTGTGAGTCATGCTTATATTTGACGAAGAATATTGGTGTAGGGCTAATTTTAGTAAAAGAACCAAGTGTGATGTAGTGGAAAATAATACGTGCAAAATATTTAATTTTTGAATTGTTGGTCCTAGACAAAATCTGTAATTAGTATGCTTGACGATATTATGCATAAAATAATGGATAGGCGTGGGCTATGATCAAGTTTTCAATTACTTGGATCAGTGATATTTCACCCATGGCAAGGCTAATTTTAGAAGACAATAAGTAGATTTGTAGGAAACTAAAGGTGAATTAGAATCATGATACAAGATTTTATATTCAAGAAGGAAAGTTTAGGAACATAGTTGATATGGTAAAGAAAACATGTACCTATAGGTTGTAGAAATTAAGGGGTATACCTTGCCGGCATGTAGTTTGTGCCTTGTATCACATTGGTCTTGAATCAGAGAATTATGTGGAGCATTGGTACAGAAAAAACACATTCCTACGTGTTGATAAGTTCATCGTACAACCCATCTCTAACATGATAATGTGGCATGAAAGTAATAACATATCCGTTGAACGACCTGAAGTTAAGCCAATGCTTGGAAGACCTCCCACATGTAGAAGAAAAGATAAAGATGAAACAAGGAAGAAAAATGGGGGAAAGCATCAGAAAATGGAGTAAAAGTGACTGGTTCCAAATGTCATCAAGTTGGGCACAAACGAAATGGCTACAAAGCAGTGGTAAGTATTTTGGTGTTTATTTATCAAATTAATCATTCTTACTCTTCTAGCTTTCTCTTAATGTATAGCTCCCTCAACAGCCCCCTCAACAGCCTTCTAAACAACCCTCTGAATAGCCTTCCCAACCGAGGCCAATGAGTTAACCTAGCACACAACATTCTTCATCTCTATGTTCTGAAACTTCAAGAGTTAAAGGAAGAATAAAGCAGGCAAGCTCTTCAACTACGAGGGAAACATCTTCTTCAATTGAAAGGAAAAGTACAAGAGATGTAGGATTTGGTATATACAGAGACACACATTCTGGAAGACAAGTCATTAATGTATGTAATTCATAACTTAAATTCCTTGCATCTTTATTTATGAATCATATGTAATATTTTTTGAATATTGCAGCCCGATAGATTGAATGAAAGAGTTAATTCGACTGAGATGACACTAAAGGATACATCACTGACAAATGTTGTTTTAGGATTTAAGCCACCTTGTTTGAAATGGAAAGGAAAAGACGTTATGACTGAAATCAACTTCAACAAAAGGAACAACGTAAAAAAATTTAAACCAAATCCTAGAGGCGTGGTGTTAGATTGTACAGTTTCTTTTTTGTTTTTGATTTACGTTTTGTAAATGATAAATTCAAGTCTAACAGTACTAATGGCATTTAGATTTCTGAAACTATTCAACTATTGCTTATTTTGATGTATGTTTGTTTGCCTTTAGACAAGTTTTGGTGTTGGCTAGCCTTTTAGCTATTTAAAGTGGTGACTGTTTCATTTTTGAGTTATGACTTATTTTAAAAATAATTTTTGTCTATTTAACATGGTGATTTCAAAATAATTGCCTGTGTCGCCAAATTTTTAAAGGTGCAGGTAATCGTAAAATAAGACTAGTGCCAAACTGGGTATTCTGTTTTTTAGAGAGCTGCTGCTTGTACCCTGAAAAGCTGGGTATTCTGCTCTCGCTGTGGGTATTCTGCTTTCACAATGGGTTTAGGTGAACGACATTGAATTGTATATTCCATCAAAGCTGCTATGTTCTTAAATATTGGAGTTGGAATTTCGATATTGGAGAAGGCAATGACTTGCCACCAGGAAAGTCAATGGATGAGAAAATGATTGTCCAGCCATATTGCTTTTGAACTATTGGATGAACTCTTTATCTGTTCAATGGTACACAAGTCTACTTCCTTCTGTTAAAGATACACCATCAGCTATTCTAGTGTTTGAAACTACTTCACGATGTTACATGGCCTTGAATTTGCATAAAATTTAATGATGATTTCCTATGGAGCACTTGGCTATCTAAAGAAGCTTACCGAGATGGAAATTCCAGGTGCGAAGAAGCTACTCGAATACTTGGAGAGAGAGAAATTAAAGAGATTTTTTAGAAGAAAATAGCACTACGAGTCGCACCAGTTTCACCTTCCAATCGTCCTCTTATTGTTAGCATGATGTAAATATTGTTTATTAATTAAATCATATATTGTTGTATATTAGTGCAGTTACATAGATTTGATTTAGTAGTTAAAGAGAATAGTAGTGACTTTAGTAAGAGCAGATTTGGTGGGACAGAGTAGCTAATTTAGAGGGATAGAAAAGCTGATCTTTAGGGATGTAATCATTCAATATTTTCTATTTAATGACAAGACTCTCAATATTAAGAGGTATTCAACAGAAAATTGACATGGTATTAGAGCCTTCTCTTGGCTGTCTTGTTTCATAGAGTTCATTTATGGTTTCTTTCAATATTTATTTAGAAAATTTTGGTTTTTGTTCATTGATCCTCGATAATTAACACCTAGGACTTTGATCTTGATCATTTTGGATGTTCTTTCTGAGTTAGTGTTTCTAGTTTTCATAATTATGAGTTCATATCAGTTTGAATCATTCAGTGTTCATTTCACAGGAAAGAATTTTTAATCATGGGAGTTTCAGTTTCAATTATTTGTCACTGGAAAAGAACTATGGGGCCATATAGATGGAGCCGATCCTACTCCAATTTATCCTACAAAGTTAGGTGAAAGGAAGATTAAAGATGCTCGGGTGATGACATGGCTTTTAGCGTCAATTGACCCTCTTATTGTTTCTAATCTCAGGCCTAACAAGACAGCTAAGGCCATATGGGATTATTTACAAGGTTTACAACCAAGATAATAGTGCCCGGCGCTTTCACTTAGAGTATGAAATTGCTAATTACTCTCAAGGAGGTCTTTCTCTTTAGGATTATTATTTTGGATTTCAAAATTTATGGGCTAAATTTACAGATATTATTAATGCCAAAATACCTTTCGAATCTCTCTCTGTAATTCAGCAAGTTCATGAGCAAAGCAAGCGAGATGAATTTTGGATGAAGTTATACTCTGAGTTTGAGAGTGTTCTCTCTAACTTGATAAATCGTGACCCGTCTCCCTTCCTGGATTTTGGTTTTAGGGAATTGCTTTGTGAAGAGCAGCATTATGTCACACAAAGTACTTTCAAAAGAGGAAATGATGTCGTTGTTGTATTTTCTGCTCAAGGTAAAGGTATGATTAGGGATATGAATAGAACTCAGTGCTAAAATTGCAAGGAATATGGCCATATTGCTAGAAACTGTGGCAAGAAGTTCTGTAATTATTGTAAACAACAACAACACATTATCAAAGAGTGTCCCACACACCCCAGAATCGTAAGGTAAATAATTTTCATGCAGCAATAAATGGTTCCACTCCTGAGAACTCATCTTCAGGACCTTCAGGACAAGTTCTTACTTCCGAAATGGTACAACAAATGATCATATCAGCTTTTTCTGCATTGGGATTACATGGTATTGATGTTAAATATAATTTCTGGATTGTTGATTCTGGTGCTACCAATCATATGACCAACTCAACAAGCATGCCAAAAAATGTTCGTAAGTATCAAGGTTCATCACAAATACAGGTTGCTAATGGTAGTAATTTACCCATTACAAAGGTTGGGGATATTACTCCAACTTTCAAAAATGTTTTTGTTTCACCGAAGCTCTCAACTAGTCTTCTTTCAATTGGAAAATTGGTTGATGACAATTGAGATATAATTTTTTCTCGTAATAGTTTTCTTGTGCAGGATTAGGTGTCGAGGACGATAATCGCGAAACGGCCTAAAGTTGTAAGATTGTTTCCTATAAAATTTTCCATTCCTCCTGTTATATATTTTGCTTGTACTTCCACGGCTAATAAGACTGAGCTTTGGCATAAGCATCTAGGATATCCAAATTTTATTTTGCTGTGTCATTTATCAAATTCTTGTTTATTAGAAAGTAAAAATCAATTTTCCCCTTCTTCATTTGATTGTTCTACTTGTAAATTAGGCAAAAGTGAAATTCTTCCTTTTCCTAATTTGGATAGTCATGCTACAATGTGTTTTGATGCTGTTCGTAGTGATGTTTGGGGTACTTCACCAATTGATTCTCATGCTCAGTTCAAGTACTTTTCAACATTCATAGATGATTATAGTTGATTTACATGGGTGTATTTTCTTCGTATCAAATCTGAAGTATTTTCCACGTTCAAGAAATTTTTGACTTACATTGAGACTCAATTTTCTACTTGTATCAAATTATTAAGATCTTATTCTGGAGGAGAATATATGTCAAATAAACTCAAAAAAAAAAAAAATTCTTGACAAAGGAATTGTCTCATAATGCTCTTGTCCATATATACCACAACAAAATGGGGTCGCTGAGCGTAAAAATCATCATCTTTTAGATGTCACTCGTACTTTATTGATTGAGTCCTCTATCCCATCTAAATATTGGGTTGAATCTTTGTCTACTACTGTCTATTTAATTAACAGGATGCCATCTAAAGTTTTAAATCTTGAGTCTTCATATTTTCGTCTTTATCACAAAAATCCAAGCTATGATAACTTTCATACATTTGGTTGTATTTGTTTTGTGTATCCTCCTCCTTCTCAACGTGATAACTTTCTGTTCAGGCTACTAAATTTATTTTTATGGGTTATATTACTTCACAGAAAGGCTTTCTCTATTATGATCCATGTTCTAATAAATTTCATGTTTCTAGAAATGTTGTTTTCGTTGAGAATCAGTATTTTTTCCTAATAATGTTTAGTCATCTCCTGCTACTCTTGTTCTTCCTTCTTTTAAATATTTGTCATCTTTTTCTAAGAGGTTCAAACCTGGATTTGTGTATGAACGTCGGCGGCCAACTTTACCCCCTCCTGATATTGATCCGCCACCTAAAACTGCACCACAACTAGAATCTAAGAATTCTTCAAGGCCTGCTCCTCTTGAGCCCACTTGGCGATCTACGAGAGTATCTCGTACTCCTAATTGGTATGGATTTTCATATACTTTATCCATCATTTTTATTTCAACTTGTTACTAACAAGCTTCTAAGCATGGATGTTGGCAGAAGGCAATGGAGGAAGAACTTTTGGCTCTCAAAGAAAATGACACATGGGATATTGTTTCATGTCCTTCAAATGTCCATCTAACTAGATATAAATGGGTTTATTCAATTAAATTTCATTCTGATGGAACTTTTGATCGGTACAAAGCTCGGTTGGTTATTCTTGGTAACAAGCGGGAGTATATTGTGAGCTATGAAGAGACTTTTGCACTGGTTGCAAAAATGATGACGGTGAGAACTATTGTTTCCATTTTTGCTTCACAAAACTGGACTCTTCATCAAATGGATGCCAAAAATACTTTTCTTCATGGTGATCTCAAAGAGGATATTTATATGAAACCTCTACCATCTTTGTTCTCATTGCCTACATCAGATGTATGCAAGTTGAAGTGGTCTTTTTATGGATTAAAACAAGCTCCTAGAGCTTGATTTGACAAATTTTTGTCTACTTTGCTACAATTCTCTTTTGAGCAAAGCAGCTATGACTCATATTTGTTTCTTTGGAAAACATCCACAGGTTGTATTCTTCTTTTGGTATATGTCGATGACATTATTATTAGAGGAACTAATTCTTCACTAATCACTAGCCTACAACAGCAACTTAAGGATTCTTTTCATATGAAAGATCTTGGTACTCTTATATATTTCTTGGGTCTGTGAGTTCATCGTGATTAATCTAATGTGCTTCAAAATCAACACAAACATACCTAAGATTGATTTCTTTAGCAGGTCTTCAGGATTCCTCCTCTGTGGATACTCTATTAGAATTAAATGTAAAGAATCGCCGGGAGGAAGGCAATCTTCTTCCTGATCCAACTATACTTCAGCAATTAGTTGGGAGCTTAAATTACCTTACTATTACCCGGCCTGATATCTCTTTTACAGTTCAACAAGTTAGTCATTTTATCCAAGCTCCACATCATCTTCATTTGGTGTTTGTCTGTCCCATCATTCGATACCTTCGAGGAACATCTAATGGTGGATTATTCATTCCTAGTGGTTAACCTATTTGTCTTAATGCTTTTACTGATTCTGATTGGGCGGAATGGTCTGATACTCGTCATTCGTTTACTAGTTGGTGCATGTTTATTGGAGAGTCTTTGATATCTTGTAAGAGTAATAAGCAAGACCGCGTGTCAAAATCTTCAACAGAGGCTGAATATCTAGTAATGTCTACTGCTTTCTCTGAGATTTTGTGTCTTCATGGACAACTTACTGAGATTGAATTTCATCAATCTAATACTACTCCTCTCCATACTGACAATACAAGTGTTATTCAGATTGCTACTAGTCCGATTTATCATGAGCAGACCAAACACATCGAAGTAGACTGTCATTATATACGAGAAGCTGTAGATAAAGATGTCATTACTCTTCCGCACGTGTCCAGTGATCTTCAAATAGATGATGCATTTACAAAATCAATGGAACGACAACGACATCCGTTTCTCATTGGAAAATTGATGCATCTTGATCTACCAACATCAATTTGAGGGGGGGATATTAGCATGATGTATACATTGTATATTAATGTAATCATATATTGTTGTATATTAGTGTAATTACATAGATTTGATTTAGTAGTTAAAGAGAACAATAGTGACTTTAGTAAGAGCAGATTTGGTGGGGTAGAATAGCGGATTTAGAGGTATAGAAAAGTTGATCTTTAGGGATAAGAAGAAGGATCTTTAGGGATGTAATCATTGAATATTTTCTGTTTAATGACAAGACTCTCAATATTGAGAAGTATTCAGCAGAAAATTGACACTTATATCTACTTAACAAATTCCAATTGTGCATTTGAAGTAACTAAATAGCTTAAATCTTGTTTCTGGTAAACCCATTTCAATTGAAACCAAGAAAAAAATGGATCACTTTTTTGTCCTCTTGAGTCAAACCTTTTTGTTGACAAATTATTCCTTTTTGTATGTTTAAATGATAATTCTATGAAGTCCTTTGAATGAAGGAGAGTGGTTTAATGTCAGCTCCCTAAATAAGTTTGGCAAGAATAAAATAGAACTAAAGGTCTATCATCTCGGAAAGGAAGAGGGCTCAGTAGAGGCAAAACTACATCCAAATCACTCTATAACAATATTGTTTGTCAAGATATTTTTGGTTGTTGTATTGAAATGTTTTTATATATATATAT
>NC_061119.1:5882809-5961291 GCF_002878395.1 Capsicum annuum
AGGTTGGAGTTTTGTTGTGCCCTTCTATTATCCTTTACAAGACCTTTAAGTCTATTATTTACACTTGATCAAAAAGTTTTACGGATATATCATATACATTTGATCCATATAATTAATTGCTTGAGCTGCACGCTAAAATTTGCAAAAGGTTATTGATGAAGAAATCACAAGTTGGTTACCAACACTTCAAATTTGACTAGATTGAATCATTGAATGCATTTCGAATAATGAAAAGGTGCAGGTAATTGTAAATATGTCACGACCCAAATCAAGACCATAGCCGTGACGAGTATCCCGAACCATGAAGGCCCGAAACATTCCTATCTGTCTGGTAATCATGCACATAATTCAAATGATAAAGAAATGCGGAAGACAAATAACATTACAGAAAACCTGGTCAAGAGTCATGTGAAAGCAATAATAGGGAATAATGTCCCACAATCTCATATGACCCGCATCGGCAACTACAGTTTCTAGCGATGAGCCCTTACACTCGAACACCTTCTTCGGGCATCCACCTATCTCATGAAAAATCAATGCCATCAAATTTCATCTGATTCAATCACATATCATGTTCTGTAGGGTATTATCATACCCAACTTGCAAGCCATAAATATCACATCATTCTTCTCATTCAACAATTGTATTCAACATGTTTCAACACAAAGAGCCCTCTCGTTTTCAAGTCAAAATCATATCAATTCTCAAAACATTTCATGTCATGCTTTTCAAGATGTTTTCAAACAATTTACATCATATGAACATTTAAAACAAATTCACATCACGAGAGGGATTCCATATCATTCATGCTATCAAGTTAACATCTTTTTGGAATACATGAATATACAAATATCATATAGCAAATCACTTTGGAGTGGGCCTAAGGGCAAAATATATATCATAAAATGTTTATAACATAATCATATTCGTAATTTCAAAACCCCCATTTGAAAACATGAATTTTTAAACCCCATGAGATTTTTGGGATAACCCCAGGTATCTCGATTACTACGAATAATAGGTGCTTCTTGAAGCTACGTTTAGAGGATTCCAAATATGCAATTAGTTTCAAAAACCCACGTTTAAAACTTGAGTTTCTTGGGTTTTTATTTTGAAACCCGAGAGAGATTTCTTGAACAATTTTTATGAATGAAGGTGTATTTTGGGGTCTTTGGGAACTGAATTTCGTATTTAGGGCTATGTAAGGGTGGAAAAGGATCATTTTCCCCCCAAAACGGAGTATTTAAGTCACTTGAAACCTTTACATAAGCGTTCCCTATGCTATCTGCTATGTTTACATAGGCGCCGCCTATGCTATCGCCTATGATTACATAGGCGCCGCCTACAACTTTGACAGGCCATAACTTCTTGCTCGGGTGCAAGATTTTAGGAAAATTGGTATCGTTGAAAAGCTAATCGAAGATCTATCATTTGACACAGAGTAGGCTCTCTAATTTGACATATACAGAGAGTTATGGTTGATGGAAGATGATATAAATTACAATGTCCACTAAAACTTAATCGATCGAAATACATTAAAATCATCCTTGAGTTGAAGGACCTCTATGGTCTAAATTCAAGCTTGAATGGATTCACATACTACACAAATAATTAACATGCCATATTGGCATTTTATTTATGGCTTCGGGATTATGAACGCACTGGAATCATGGTCTATATTGTAGCCCGAAATTCGGGGCGTTACATTATCTCCCCTTAGGATCATTCATCCTCGAATGATGGGTAGGAACATATTGAAGCTTAGAGGTATGGAATAACTCGGACACGACATGTCCTCTAATAAAGAATACATTAATCTGAAACATGAACATATTGCTGGAACTACTAATGTTTTGAATTCTTATACCAAACATGCATATCTGATACATGGAATACACGACTGAAGCTACTTATAAGCTGAATTCTCATAATGAACATGCATACCTGATGCATGGATTTGTTACTGAGTTGTTCTCATGAACGCAAAACTGAATACACTGATAAGCTGAACTTTTTCTATGGACATACATTTCTAATACATGCATATCTGACTGAACTGACGTATGAACGTATGACTGAATACGCAACGATAACTTGTGCGGAGCTTGTAATAAGAATCTATGCATACAGCCGAATGGGGTATCTCCCCCTTGGGACCTTATGTCCCTCTATGAATGCTCAATTCACTAAGATACTCAGAAAACTGAGGCGATGCACAGGGCACCTATGAATCGAATCATAACTGAACATCTAGAATTTGAATTTAATGCATGATGCATGAACATGGGTATACTCGTAACTACTGGTATACTCTATCTTGGAATAGTAGCATGTCTGAGATTTCGAGTAGCATGATTAAGTGCAAAGAAGAGAAAACAAGTCATGTGAATCTGACTGCTAAACTGACTTATTGGCCATACAGACTGAATTATACTACACCCTCATACTTAACTGGAGTATCTCTTCAGAACAATTCTCTAAAGAAATTCTAGCAGTAATAGGGAGCCATAAATCTTGGGTATGGATTACACAAGACATCCAACTGAGGAAATCACAACATTGACACTACTCTG
Source organism: Capsicum annuum (assembly GCF_002878395.1). Taxonomy (NCBI): domain Eukaryota; kingdom Viridiplantae; phylum Streptophyta; class Magnoliopsida; order Solanales; family Solanaceae; genus Capsicum; species Capsicum annuum. The sequence goes on from NC_061119.1 coordinate 5,885,383, forward strand.
CAGACTGGAATACAGACATATAACTCCTAAATTAGGATAGAATTTTTAAACCTTTGGTAATACAACTTCTTACTTTCAGGCTTAAAGCACTTCCCAAATATCCCTTAACAATTCTATTCCATATAAATATCATATTCATTCAACTTAGCTTAAAATTCTCATATGAGCATTGACAAATATTTCAACTAATGTCGGAGATAACTTAATCCCTTCGCTGTGATGAACCCTAACTCTAAGTCACAAAAAAATACAACATGCTACACCATGCTACTGTTCAAAACCATATGATGCCACCTTCTATACCTCTTTTAAAGATCACATCCTAAGCATAACATGCCTTACCACTTCAATGACTACTCTGAACTCTTACTATGAAGTCGTTATTGCATATTGCGACCTACCACTACAATACCAAAACGTCATTCAAGCCTATTTTATAACCACATATTGACTTCAAGGCAACCACTCATAAATACATACTTCACATAGTTTCTAAACTATTGTCAATATAACTCCCACGCGCTACCCTAAGACATACACACACAAACTTTTCCACTAACCATCACGTGTATCAAAGACTTGGCCCCAACTCTTACTTCATACTTATGGCCTTATCTAAGCAAGCATACTATGATGTTCCATCAACAAGAACATTTACATCGTCACCACTATCATTGCATACGGAGGGTCACTAAAAGGTTAAAACATAAGATCCTGAAGCATGAAAAGATTTTTATACGGGACTGAGCACACTATAAAGAGTGAGTACAAGCATCATGAGTTGCATGACCTCAACTAGAGTTCATAACATAAGGAATGTGATTCTGACTACTTGAATGAACTAGAACTTATTATCTTGGAACTGGAAGAGTACGTGACTCTCTATCATATACATGAACATGAACTATGTTTATCGAGCTAACATGTAAGGCATGAGCATGTATTGGGATCACTAAAAAATACTGAGATAGGAATGGGTTGAGTCTCACCCTCCCTTTCTGACGTTCTATACCGTCGTGACATTGCTACTAGAATCTGAGAGCCTGACTTGGTTACTAGTTCTATCATCTTTCCCTTGTCTTTAAGCCATCGTCTTAAGATTGGGAGATCCTTTACTAGACTTTAAGCTTAACTGTACTCGCTGCACTATGTGGTCTGAAATTTGATGATATACAAAATTAATAGAACTTAACCCGAAAGACCAGACATGAAAGTGGAAAGCCCACTGCTAATACTACCTTTTGAGATACATTCTATAATTTGATAGCCCCAATAGTCATAGTATAAGGCTTGCACACTTAATTCTATCGGTTCAACCTTCAAAACTCAAACTTAGATTCTAACACTTAACATGGCTATTTAGATCACCATATACCATCTAACTAGTCTTTCTCCACTTAACAATTCAATGGTGCCACTAGCCACACAAATTATGTAATAGTCTTAGAAAAATATGCCGCAACCTCATATCACCTTGGCATACTTCTACACCATACCTATAACATTATACCTCATTACGAATCAATTTAAACTTAAGCCATTTCATACACCGTTCAAGCCTATTAGATCACTTTCATATAACTAACATCATTGATCAAGAAATCATCACAACCACCTTTATGAACTTCAACTGTTCAAACTTAATATCTAGTGCTAAACATGATTTGCAACCCGACCTTACACAAAATTTTCACTTGGAAACTATAAATAAACATCACGAAACACTAGTGCACTAGAACTTCATAACTACCATAATCGATCATGACCTAATGGTTTTCCTTATCATAATCCATTAGCATGTACTATTTCAGCACCTTAAGCCTACTAATTTAATCCCACAAAACATGCATCATCAAACTCTTGCTACTATTTACCACCACACAATTTAAATTCAACCCTATAGTTTAGTATCAATCATTTACCACAAATGACGAGTGCAAAATAATATGCTAGTCCATAAAATTGACACTTTCTATTCAAACACCTTAAAATCCACTACCTACCTTCTCACAAGTTGTACTAGTTTACAACTTACAACGAAAAGAAGGTCAACGGGTAAAGTCATAAAATAGACATGATCAACCTTAATCTAATATTATAACCCCATACAATCTTCTCTACTTATGCGGATTTCTCACCTCATATTTACTTACTTAAGAATACATTTAGACTGCCTTCAAATTCCTCAAACAACCATGAGTCTATAATGATAACTTACTCGCTAATATAGCTATTTTCAAATTCAATAACCAACAAATCAACCTGACTAACAACTCCTTCTCTACCTTCTACTAATAACACACAAGAACGAATCGTCTCTTTACCGGCTCAAACTCATGCAACCAGATTCAGCTATACATACATTAAACCTACACAAGAACGACAAGTTGGACAACAAGTTTCAAGTGAATCGAAATAGGCCTCACACAGCTTCATTGGACTTTGATTTTGTATTTTGAACAATAAAATGGGATGAATGACAAGTCAACTATGCTAGTGAATCGAAAGAGCCCCACATGGCTTCACTAGACTTTATGTTTTAGCAACACTATGATGACAATATTTTATGAGATAGAGATTTAATACACAATATTTAATGAACTAAGAATACACATCTTACTCTGTAGAAATAAAATCAGAGTCAAACACTTCTTCCATGGACTACCATACTGTCGACACATGCTACTACCTACTAAATTAGTTTATCACTGTAAAGGGGTAAATCATCCTTACTCTGACTTCTAACTTTGTTACTTCACATCACCAACTTCTCGGTCTATTTTCATTACCAATAGGTCATCACAACAACACTTTAACACACACTACTATTCGGGTAGAAATACAGTTCTAACATTTTGCTACACCATATTACCTCTGAAGCATGACACTAGCAACATAATTTCTGAAAAGAACTGAATACACTTAATATTGCAGGTTGAAAAGCACGATTTCATCAAAATCAAGGTTCACACTAGAACCAACACACTCTGAAGTACTAACGGACTCTTCTCAAGTCCTTGCAAAAATCTTATATGATTCGATCAGAACGAACAATACCATTTAGACTCTAAACTTCTATACTTGAATCGGCCCAATGATGAGATATGTCTGAGAATGTTCGAGTAAGGAAAGAATTGGGATGACTGTTATTTTAGTATGGGAGAAACCATAGCACGAATTTAAGTATGAAAGAGGAACATTCTGATGCAATTGCACGAACTAGAACCTGAAGAAAGAGAGACATTCCTAAACGCCTACTAGCCTCCTTCTTATAAGTGTGGCGTGCTACACACCCACAAATAAGACTCAACCCAATGCGATTTTGCAGACACCCTGGGACCATGAACCGTGTTTTGATACCAAGTTTATCACGACCCAAATCAGGGCCCTAACCATAACAAGTATCCCAAACCATGAAGGCCGAAAATGCCCAAATCTATCTTGTAATCATGAACATAATTCAAATGATAAAGAATTGTCGTAGACAAATAACATTACAAAAAACATGGTCAAGAGTCATGTGAAACAAATAATAGGAAATAATGTCCCACAATCTCAATCAACATCTTTATAACGTCTGTGAAATCTCTACTACATGACTAAAACTAATGTCTATCTGGAAACTGGGACAAGGCCCCCAGTAGACCCAAAACTAATATATGATAAATTAAACTGCAGACATTAGGCCTTCCGAAATATAAAAGGCTTACCACTAGATTCTGTGATCTGTTAGAAAGAATCTACTGGTTATCTGGACCCCTAGACTGTGCCTCCAAACTTGGGATGAGAGGGGGTCAATACGAAAGTACAGGTACGCAGTGAAATCAAAACAAAAATATAATATTTTTACATAATATAGGTGAGAGCCATTATAAAGAAGTTTCATATCAAGCTATTTGAAAACACATGGGCATAATGTAATAGCTTTCAATACCAATGTAATTCGATTGAGCTAGGTCGAATACCCTAAAAATGTAATTCCACGGCAATGTGGAATCCGCCTCTGGTGCTCGGCGGCCAAGCCTCCAATCCAAGTAGCCGCTAGGATTTAGAGCCGGTATATCCCCCATGTGAGTACACCGAAGGGAATCCCCCCATGTGAGATGTCCCAATTATTTTATTATCCTCCCATATAGGATACAATATCATCTGACCCGCATCGGCAACTACGGTTTCCAACGATGAGCCCTTACACTCAAATACCTTATTTGGGCATCCACCTATCTCATGAAAAATCAATGTAGTCAAATTTGATCTAATTCAATCACATATCATATTGTGTAGGGTATCGTCATACCCGACTTGCAATCCATCAATATCACATCATTCTTCTCATTCAACCATTGTATTCAACATGTTTCAACACAAATAGCCCTTTCGTTTTCAAGTCAAAATCATATCAATTCTCAAAACATTTCATGTCATGGTTTTGAAGATGTTTTCAAACAATTTACATCATATGAACATTTAAAAAAAATCCACATCAAGAGAGGTATTCCATATCATTCATGCTCTCAAGTTAACATCTTTTTGGAATACATGCATATACATATATTATATAGCAAATCACTTTGGGAGTAGGCCTATGGGCCAAATCAATATCATAAAACGTTTAAAACGCAACATATTCGTAATTTCAAAACCCTTATTTGAAAAAATGAATTTTTAAAGACCATCAGATTTTTGAGATAACCCCACGTACCTCGATTACAATGAATATTAGGTGCTTTTTGAATCCTACGTTGAGAGGATTCCAAATATGCAATTAGTTTCTAAAATGCACGGTTGAATCTTAAGTTGCTTGGGTTTTTATTTTGAAACCCTAGAGAGAGTTCTTGAATAATTTTGATGAATGAAGGTATATTTTGGGGTCTTTGGAAACTGAATTTCATGTTTAGGGCTTAGTAAGGGTGGAAAAGGACCATTTTTCCCCAAAAATGGAGTATTTAAGTCACTTGAAACCTTTACATAGGCCCTGCCTATGATATCTGTTGTGTTTACATAGGCGCCGCCTATCCTATCGCCTATGTTTACAAAGGCTCCGCCTATGCTATCTCCTATGTTTACATAGGCGCCGCTTATGCTATATCGCCTATGTTTACATAGGCGCCGCCTTTGCTATCTCCTATGTTTACATAGGCGCCGCCTACTAGTTTGAAAGGCCATAACTTCTTGCTCGGGTGCCGAATTTTAGCAAAATTTGTATCATTGGAAAGATAACCCGAAGAACTATCATTTGACTCATAGTAGGCTCTCTAATTCAACATATACAGAGAGTTATGGTCGACAGAAGCTGACACAAATTACAACGTCCACTAAAACTTAATCTATCGAAATAGTTTCAATTCGTCCTTGAGTTGAAGGACCTCTATGGTCTAAATTCAATCTTGAATGGATTCACATACTACGCAAATCATTAACATGCCATATTGGCATAGGATTTATGGCTTTGGTATTATCAATGCATCGGAATCATGGTCTATATTGTAGCCCGAAATGCAGGGCGTTACAAAATAAGACTTGTCTTATTCAAGCAAAATGAAAACTTCACAAAGGTTGAAACAAGAATGTAGTCTTATAATAGAATCAACATATATATAGTCTTACACCAGTGTATCATTTGCACAACTATCAAAAAGTCTTTCTTGCTACAAGTTGGCGTATTTGAACCCATTTATCAAATAAGTCACAAAAGATTATCCCATTAAATAACAACTACTACATAAACAACTCTCTATAAATCCAAGATAGTCCTATATGCAATGATCAATAAAATGTGATACTTCCTCCTAATTTTCTCCTTTTCTTCATCATGTTTTTTGATTTTTTTTTTGTAATCCTAAAATAAAAATTGTAGAATATTCAGGATAATCAACTTCATGCCATCTAAAAACCTTGCATTCAACCTATTTAAGAAGAACAAAAGAACCATAAAAATTAAATCTTAAGTAATAGTAGTGTTTAAAAAAATAGAAACTCATCTCAAATGCAATTTTACCCGACCATCTTCACATCCAAGAATCCAATGACTTGGGTTGTTTATATTCCAAGAAATCTTAAATATTTCTCTTTTTCCACCATGATAAAAGAAATTGGATTACATTTTGATTTAGCAATGAGATGAAAATAGTACAAAAAATAGGGGAAAGTTAGAGAAATTAAAATGAAAATAAAGTGGGAATTTGATTTGTAGGAAGGGGATGTATATAAAAAAAGGATCCATTAAGGGCATAATAGTCATTCGTGCATTTTTTTAACCATTGGGGGGCTCAAAATTTAAATCTGACGCACGTCATTTGAGTGTATTCACTCATTTCTCCAAGTAGGATTAAAGTGTTCTTTTGTTCAGCTTTTGATCACAGAACTCGAGGCTAACATAAGAAGGGTCCAAGCCTTGATCTCTCTGAGGATCCAATATTGTGATTAAAGAAATGTCATGTTTGTAAGATAGCATGGAGCCGAGGAAGGCCATGGCGCAGGAATAAAGAGAGTACTTATGGGTTATTTCCGAAATAGCCACTTTTGACCTATTTTTGTAATAGGCTAGTTGTGCAAAGGAAACTATTATAAATAGGTGATTTAGACATTTCATTAGTTAGTTTTTGGTTGATTAATTTACATGATCTATTCATGAGAACTCCATGGGAGTGTTTTGAGTTCTCGGAAAAGCATATGCTGAACCTTATTTAGAAACATTGGTTGTAAGAGAGATCTAATCCCCTTTGCGGTCACGTAAGAGTTAGGTGCTTATTGGTAGTCATTAAGAGGGGGGGGTTAGGGTTTGAAATGCCCTTCGATTGACCTTTCGTTGTCAATTTTGTGTCTATCTTTCTATCTTCGTTATCATATCCTTCTATATTTACTTTTCCACATCTAGATTCGAGTTTTCATGGCTTGGATTGTATCATTTCATATCAGAGCCGAGCTTGATTTTGTTCCTACAAAGTCAATCTTAGGTTTGTTAACTTGAAAATAAAATAAAAAAAGTGGTGTCAAAAATTGAAAAACACAAAAAAAGTTTCTATTCATGTGTTTTGTCTTACTTCAAAATTTCAGTAATTGATTTTGTATTTTTCTTGTGTTTCTACTGTTAGATTTGTATTCTCTAACACTATACAAGTCTATAGACAAAATTTGAGTCAAATCGGAGATTATTTGAGTCTTCTATCCTTGTTGTAAGCTTGGATCGAAGAAGTTTGATGTGAATTGAAAATATGAAATTTTTGGTTGTGCATTTGAACAAAATTATGTTTGTAATGTGTTTATAAGGTTTAAAAGATCCTTGGTTCAAAATTTTGTCTTATTCCGACCAATGGTTTAAGAGAGAGAGAGATTTTTGATGTTTTGGTGTTCTTGAGTGTTCTTGGAGAAATTCAAATCTTCAAGAGGAATTGTTGGCAAAGGTGGTTATTTGATTCTCAAATGTGAAGAAAAAGGTGTACAAAAGTGTTTTTACAAACCCATTTTAAAGGTCCTAAAGAATATTACCAAGAGAGAAGCAAAGGAGGCCCACATCTAGGCAAAACTTGCTGAAAATTCCAGACTTACTGCTTTCGTCTGTGCTACATCTGGTTCAGCAGATTGGCCAAAGGTCAGGAGCAAACTACACTGGTTTGATTTGTGTTGTATCTGCTTCAGTAGATTGGCCGCAGGTTAGGAGCAGACTACACTGGTTCGATTTGTGTTGCTTCTGCTTCAGCAGATTGGCCAGAAATCAGGAGAAGATTCCTACTGCGTCCAACATGCTTCCCATATGCGATCAAGGTGTGGAAACCTCAAGGTAGCCCCTTTAAACAACTTTTTAACCAGTTTTGAATGAAAAACACCTCAATTTGAACACAAACCAGCCCCAACACACCCCAAATGCATACCAACACTTCTCCAACATCAATTCAAGTTCTAAAACACATCTCAATGGTTTAAGAACTCCATTGCTCAAGGTTTGATTATGTAGTTTCATTTTTCTATTCCTAATCTCTTCTTTTGATTATTAAACCAATCATCAACTAGTTATTCATCTACTAGGTTGTTCAATTAGTTCTTGAGTCCGAATTCTTTAATCATCCTATTTCTTTTGAGCTTTTCTATTTTTTATTTCGTTGTAGCTTATTGATTCAAGTCCGTAAATAGTTATTATTTTTTTGAGTAGTTCAAACAAGAATCCACTTCGGCCACAAGTAGAGATTGACACCTTACTGACCACTAGAGTATAAGCAACTTTCAACATTCGCCGCTTCAATTGTGAGGATCACAATGGTGAGATCATTATGAGTGTTGGTGAGAAGATTTACTACTAATCATGTTTTCTCATTTTGTAGGTACAAGGTGATATAAGGAAGCATGTCTTATATATCCTCGGATAATTATGACTACGACATTAGAGACTATGATTGCGGTGAAGAATGTTATGGTAACAAAGATGATGGAGAATATGGGGGATATGAATGTAGTCATGATCAAGAGATGGATGAAAATGAGCGCTACTATTCCGAAGGAGAATATGAGATGAATTATGATCCTTGTTCTTATGTGAGGAGTATTACACTTCCTACTCCAAGCCTAGAGGTGATGTAAGGTATAACTCATTCAGTTACAAATTATTTGAGAATCATGGTGAAATGTATGTGACGAGTGTCAATATTTGTATTCCACATCTTGTAGTACTTCTTATCAAGGTCGAATAGATGTGAATGCTTATACCAACTATAGTAGAGGTTTCTCCATCGGAATGAAAGAGCATGTACCTCCAAAGCCTAGGGGCACTACATCTTACTCCTCTTATCCTAGTGCCCAAACATATAGAAACAGAAACCAAAGTATAAATGGAGGGTATAGTAGGAGTCAAGATCTTCCTACTCTCCCCATCTTTATAAAAGAGTGGAGTACTAAAGAATATATTTATTGGGAATGAGAGTGTGGAAGGATCTTCATGTAGTATGAAATGAGCAAAGTTGAAAGAGCTATGTGTACCCTTAAACATATTCAAGGTATGACATTGTTGTGGTGGGATATCAAAAGAATGTCCGACCAAACATGGATTTCCTTAAAGGAACTTATGAGGGATGCCCATGTACTAATGGGGTATACAGAGCTTTACAATATTAATCAAAGAAGAAATGTTTGCTCTAAAAGGGTAAGCATTTGTGGGGTTCTAGGATGCCTCCTTATTCTAGATGATTTGTTCTATAGAAACTATATCATCCCACCCAGGGTTGACCATCAAGGAGTACCTAGAGAGTCTCTACTTATTCCATAATTCTTGGAGGGATATTGGGTTTTTGAGAGAGTAAAGATTTCCTTAACCCGATGTGGATAGTATAAAGAGGTTTGGTGTGATATCTTCACCTTGGAACATAGACATTTATGCTTGGGTGACAATTGGTTTGCACAACATAAGGTTCCAAATATACAAAATTTGCCTAATATTGTAAAGGACCAATGGGAAAATCATCTCTTTCCATCCATTCTTCCCAAATCTTAAAGAGATGTGATCACTTACTCCAAGCCTAATGAGATTGAGAGACAAAAGATTAAGAGGAGTAAGGAAGTGCAAAGTCAAAATCCAAGAGAGGAAAAAAGATAGGTTGTGAGAAGTGAATTGAGAGGGTTGCTACCAACTGGAGCTAACATTGTTTGTCTTTTTAATAAGTACATTTGTGTAGGTACCAACATGGCAAATGGAGGAGAACAAGTGTCAAAATAAAAGATTCTCTTTAAAGATTTAATGAGGGTAATCTTAGAAGCTTCCAAAGCTTATGGAGGACCTTCACACCAAGGTGAAGAAGAATATGCTTAAGAATTTCAATGGAAAATAACTAACTCTCACACTTTTGTGCATTAGAATAATGATTGTGTGGCTAGTAGCCCATTGAGTGTGATTAGTAGGTTACCTGCATGTGATTCTAATGATTCTTTACCTCTTGATGATGATGTGCATTTTGTGAGTGCTGATATGTTGGTTGATCCTATTGATGACCGAATTGACTCTTCTTGTAAGATCAATTTGTGTCCATCTAGTGTTGAATGATAGTACATCATTTTGTGAAAATAATGTTGATCAATTTATGTGTGAAACTTTCCCACCACTTGAGGATATGTATTGTGATTAACGAACCTCAAGCAAGTGGTGATGTTGAAAATATTGATCAAGATAATAGGAGTAACCCTTTGAGCTTGTCCTCTAGTGAATATCTTAATGTTAGTTTGGATCACGGGGAAAATCATGTGTTTGAAACATCTTTGATGCTTGATAATTGTTTTAGAGAGTGAACTTGCATGTTCTACATCCTCTTCAAGGATAAACCCTTCTCTCTTTTAGAACAATATCTTGTTTGAATATGATGAAATCACACCTAAGGAATTGACTAGTGGTGTGCATAGCATTGATGATGTAGCTCATCTTGAGGGATATATCTTATATGACAACCGACTATGGTGTGAGAACATTCCTCCTTAAGATGAAAACCTCTTCTTGGAAGATGAGAGTACTGTTAAGTAAAAGGAATGTGAAGTCTTGGAAAGGAATAATCAATTGGGTGATGATAACTTTGATTTTCTTGAATTTATAAGAAACGCAATAATTGATTATTCATTAGAAATTAATTGTGGACGTGATCCTTTATAAGACACCCTACTCGTGTTTGACACATAAGGGTGAATTTCTTAGTTCTTTTAAAGACCTAAGTAATAATCCCATTGATATTGGTTGTTGTATGTGTCTACTTAAGGATTCCTCCATTGAAGGAGAAACTATTAGTTGTCTAGAAATTGTTTCCTCTTCTACTTTGTGTGACCTTATTATTGAGAATACTCATGGTGATAATTTTCAATCAAATAGTGAGTACGTGCATGAGGGAACCTTATTTGAAGTTGACTTGAGTGATATCTTTCTATACTCTCCCTTTTCTTTTGATGACGTTTATGCTAATGAGGAGAGTATATCGTTTAGTTTGGGTGAAGCTAGTGGGAAAAAGAGAGTTGTCTAGACCCATGTCTATAGCCACTTTTTCCATTTGACCCCGATACCAAATTTGGATATGGTGATTATGGAATACCTAACTTATTGCTTGGTCAACATGACAAGAAAAGTTTGAATGAGGGTGTTGGTATCCTTCTCTATCATGAGAAGTCTTTCTCGAGGTTTCATAATCCACTTGAGGGACCAACATTGTGTAAGGGAAAGAACTTCAACCAAGATGAAGGGTTTTCAAAGAAAAGGAGTCCTGAAAAGCTCCAAGCGAGTTCACCATTATGTGTTTCCATTCTTAACTGAGATTTCACCACTTACAGGTCAAGGAGAGAGCATTCCATTGAAACTACTTTGGATGACCTCCTTATCAAAGGTGGTATCATTATTGAGAACCCAATGTCAAACGTATTATTTTCTCCTTTGGGTGTTGCTGATAACTTTGCATCCTTATTTGACACACTTGTGCTTAAGTTGAATGAATCCCAACTTGTGGATGCTAAGTTGATAGTTTACTTGAAAAGAAGAAGTCATATATGATTAAATGTCTTGATTCCGTCCTTGTGTGACTTATGTGGTATATCTTTTGAGCCAAATGGAAATGTTATAGCTAATAGTGCCTTGGTGTTAGCCTCCCATAATAAGTGAACTTTGCGGGATATTGAAGATCCTTAATGATGGAAAGTTATCTCATATAAAGGATATTAAAGATCTCAAATCATGGGAGAATATCTCACACAAGGCATGGAATATTCTCCATAAGAATATCGTGATAAATATGGAGCCACATAAAAGATATTTAAGATCCCTAAAGATGGAAAGAAATCTCACATAAAGGATATTGAAAATCCTAAATCATGGGAGGATATCTCACATAAGGCAAGGAATATTCTTCATAAGAATATTGTGCTAAATATGGAGCCACATCAAAAGTAGGATATCTCTTAACAAGGTGACACAAATCATATCAATTGAATGTCCCAATAGACAAGGCAATTGGACACACCTCATGGTAAGCAGATCAATCAAGCATCACAAAAATAGAAGAAGGATTAACCTTTCCACAATCATGCTTGTAATCCCCAGATTAACGGTGGACTGAATCAATCAAGACAAGAAGATCACAAGTACATTGGCAAGGCATCAAAATCAAAAAGAAAATATAGATCATGGACATATCTGATATTGACAAGATTCAAAGCTGTATATGGACATATCTGATATGGACACTATATACGACTACATTCGTCAATTAAGGAATCAATTCATATCCTTGATTGAGAAGAAATCCCTTGGATTTACTTATGAAGGGCAGCATTTAAAGACTATAAAATAAGAAGACCGAAGACAGACACTCTTTATGCAACTTCAAGGATAAAAGTCAAAGTGTCTCATTCAGTCTTACAAAGCTCATTAATGTTAGTTTACAATTGTTATATAAAGAGTAGGATTGGGTCTTCTTTGTAACATCAAATAAAGTTGTGTCAAAAGATTTGAAGATCAAAATAACTCTTTAAAATTTTTTTCCTATCATTGTACTCGAACTAAACCTTCAACGATCTAAAGGAAACTTGAAACTCGAGGGGACTAGATATAGGCACTGGATTGGTGTGCCGAACTAGGATAAATCTTTCTGTTGTTTACTTTATGCTTTATTATTTACGTGATTAACTATTTATGTTTAATCTGTTTGTGAAGTGTTTTGATCTGAAGGCAAGTCGACTGTGAGGAGTTAGTAGTCAACTCACAGAATAAAATTTCAATTCACCCCACCCCCCTTGAATTTCACTTGGATGATGCCTTTATACTTGATTTCCTACTATACTACCTCTTTTCCTATGATAACATCCAAGCTAGCTTTGGATCTATTTTATGTGGAGGTAGAAAATTTGATGGTTGGTTCACTTGTTGGAGTGACATTGTTATATGCTTCTTGTGGACTTCAATACCAATTAAGGCACCATTCTTGGTGTGGCCTATTAAAGAGGTGATGAAGCAATTGTGTCTTATGGCTCCAAAGGTAAAGGTCACCTTACCTTTTGTATTTAGTAATACCATTATGACCCTTGAAGTTTCCTTACCACTTGGTGATTACCATAGCCAACTCCTTTGTGCATTTTCAAAAAGTTTTAAGGATTCAAACGAAGGATCCTTGGTTATATCTCAAGTGTGTGCAACGTTGGCATGATGAAATGATTTCTTATGCTAACGAGGTCCAAGACTTGCTCGCTCTAAGGATCAAAGAATGTGCTTGAAGGCCCTTTTTCGAGCTCCTAATAAATCAATGTTGTGTTTGAAAGATAGCTTTGAGCCGAGGAGGGCCATGGCATAGGAATAAAGAGAACCCTTGTGAATTATTTCTGAGATAGACACTTCTGGCCTATTTTAGTAATAAGCTAGTTTTGCAAAAGAAACTACTACGTTTTGAGTGCTTGGGAAAGAATATGGTGAACCTTATTTACAAACGTTGATCATAAGGGAGATCTAATCCCCTTTGTTGTCTCGTAATAGTTAGGTGCTTATTGATAGTCATTAAGGGAGGTTTAGGGTTTGAAACGCTCTTTGATTGACCTTTTGTTGTCAATTTTGTGTCTATCTTTCAATAGTCGTTATCCTATCCTTCTATCTTTACTTTTCTGCATCTAGATTCGAGCTTCGTGGCTTGGATTGTATGAGCTTTTGTATGTTTAAAGGGCCTATTTGTGAACTCACAAAGTTATAGGTCATAGTTAAAATTACATACCAAGTTAAAGGTCCTATTTATGCTTTATGCCAAAAAGATGGAAATCTTATCAACTGGATGTTAAGTCAGCTTTTCTCAGTGGTCTTCTCTGGGAGAAGATTAATGTTGACCAACCAGATTGTTTTGTCATCAATGGGCAAGAAAATAAGGTTTATTTGCTATAGAAAGATCTCCATGATTTAAAGCAAGCACCAAGAGCTTGGTATAACAGGTTAAATGATCATCTTTTAAGCTTGGGTTTTGAAAAAAGATTATTGGAATTCACTTTTTTTGTAAAACATAAAGGCAATGATATTCTTATCGTGTTTCTTTATATTGATGACCTTCTGGTAACAAGAAATAATACAGGGTTGGTTGAGGAGTTTAAAGAAGAAATAATGCAAGGTTTTCAAATGACAGATCTTAGTCTCATGGCCTATTTTCTTGGGATAGAGATCAAGCCAAGCAAAAGTTTACTGTTTATTTGCCAAAAGAAATACGTAAAGAAAATTACAAAAAAATTTTAAATGGAGGACTGCAAGCCGATGAGCACGCCAATCAATCACAAAGAGAACCTCTGTAAAGAAGATGGAGCCAATAAAGGTGATGAAGGGTATTATAGAAGCTTGATTGAATGCTTAATGTATCTCACTGCGACAAGGCCAGATATTCTATTCGTTTAAGTCCCTTATCTCATTTAATACATTATGCAAGTGAGATGCATTTAAGAGAAACAACAAGAATATTAAGATATATCAAAGGAACTATTTACTATGGTGTAAAGTTTGAGAAGTCTCAAAGCTTCAAGTTGCTTGGGTCCTCGGATAGTGATTGGGCTGGATCGCTGATGATATGAGAAGTACTTCTGAACATTGTTTCAGTCTAGGTTCAGGAATCATTCCATGGTCATCTAAGCAGAAGGAAATTGTTGCACAATCCACTGTAGAGGTTGAATTCATAGCAGCAACTTCAGCATTAAACCAAGACCTATGGCGTGGAAAGATCATGTGTGATTTACATATGGAATAGAAGGACAGTACTAAGATTCTAGTCAACAATCAGGCAGCCATTGCAATCTCAAACAATCCTGCATTTCATAGGAAGACGAAGTATTTCAACATCAAGTTCTATTTCATGAGAGAGAGAAGTGCCGTACACGGGAGAAGTGACTCCAATCTGACACAAGAAAACCAGCTAGCAGACCTATTTACTAAGACATTTCCAATCAGCAAGTTTGCGTTTCTAAGGCAAAGAGTGTTTGCATTTCATAAATCAAGGATGCTTTAAGAATGCATGACTTCTTTTTTCTCCGGTTTTTTTAATATGACTCCTAGTCAAATTGGGATTCCTATTTTTGGTTGGAAACGGTTAGTTTTTTCTATTATTTTTGGTGAAAAATAGGTGTTATTTAATAGCAAGTTTAACCTATTTTTAGTTTTAATAGGGACTATTTATGTTAGGAGCTGATTAATCAATAAATTATGCTGCGTTAACCAGAAAAGGAAAAAGGCTCTTTGTGTTTCTTTTTCTTCTAACTTCATATCTGTTTTCAACCACTAGTTTTTGGCTTTCTTGCTATTTATTTCCCTTAATGTTATAAAACCAACAGATTCATTATAAACATAGGTGCACCATTTAAAATGTGACACATACATGTCAAAATGATAAAATAGCATGTGGTATCATGTGTAACTATGAGCAATAAACACATGGTAATAGCAAAGAATGAAGGAGGAAGTTGTATCTGTTGCGCTATGTGCTTCAAAAGTATGTTTGGCAGAACTCAGCTCCGGTTCATTACCAAAGACATGTGATAAACATCATTGGGAAAAGGTGGGAGCTTGTGGTCGAAAGAAAAAGAAATAACCCGTATCCTGATAGTACAAAATGGAGAAGTATCATTAGATTTATTGCTTGTTTCTGCTGCTCTTTCAGTTTCTGCTGCAAATTATCAGAAGTTACAGACAATATCACTTATTGTCTTTTCACCAGTATCAAGATTCTCAAGCATTACAGCCACCACCATGGCCAAAGTATATAATCGCCGTTGAAATCTTCGGGATTCGTATCAATTTTACTAAAAAATTGATTTTGACATTTTCCCCAATTTCACCTAGTATCCTCCAGATATCCAATTGTACCATCCCTTTAAAAAGGAAGAGGGGGTTTCCACCGTACATAATGTGAATGATTCAAGTGTTAAATACAGTGAGGACATCGTTAAGTATCTTGACATATTAAGGCAATATAGAAGTAAAGGTGGGATTCATCCATTGAAACCACCTATTGTGGTGGATGTAGCCAAAGGATTTGTTGAAGTTGATCAGTGTTAAAGATCTTGGTGTCCAGGTAAAGTCAATTGGCTAAATGATCTAATAGATGAAATTTGTCCAATTTTTTATGAGTTAAAAGACGAAAATGAAGTGATTACAACTTATTGTTCGCAAACATTTGATATAAGTTGTCTCCTGCCATGGCTATCCAAGAACAACACTTGCACCACTTGTAGATCTATCTGTCCTTTGCATTATTCTCCCTCTTTGAATAGTCAATGTTGTAAGAAAAAACATACAATGATGGAGGCTAATGTCTGAACTATGAGATCGTGAGATCAGTACAAATTTGTTATTCGTTTTTGTAGTATCATATTGTATTGAAGTGATTTTTCATTTGTTGGCTTTTCTTGCTACTTATTTCCCTTAATGGTACAAAACTAACAGATTCATCAGAAACGTAGGTGTATTTTGTAAAATGTAAAACACACATGTCAAAATGATAGAAGAGCATGTGGTATCATGTGTAATTGTGGGCAACAAACACATGGTAATAGCAAAGAATGCAGTAGGAAGTTGGATCGGTGGCGCTATGTGCTTCAAAGGTAAGTTTGGTAGAACTCAGCTCCGATTAATTACCAAAGACATGTTATAATCATAATCGGGAAGAAGGATGGAGCTTGTGGCCCAATGATAAAGAAAAAACCCATGTCCCGATAGTACAACATTAATGACAAAAGGAAATACATATACACATGATATCGTTGTACATATACTGTAATCCCTTTGATGTTTCAAAACTACAATACGGAAAAGCATCACTAGTTTCATTGCTTGTTTTTGTTACCCTTCAGATTCTGCCGCAAAATATTAAAAGTTGGCGGACGATATCTCTTACTGAGTTTCAAGATTCTCAAGCTTTTCTGCCACCACCATGGCCGACGTATATCATTACTATTGAAATCTCCAGGATTCATATCAATTTTACTAATAAAATTGATTCTGACGTTTTTCTCAATTTAACATAGTATCCTCCCGATATTCCATTGTATCATCTGTTTGTAAAGAAAGAGGGGGTTTCCACCGTACTTAATGTGTACAATTCATGTGTTAAATACATGGAGGACATCCTCAAGTATCTTGACATATTAAAGGAATATACAAGTGATGGTGGGATTCATCAAACGAAACCACCTACTGTGGTAGATATAGCCAAAGGATTAGTCAAAGTTGAGTAATGTTACAGATGTTGGTGTCCAATTCCAGTTTGAAAAATCCTATCCTCATGAGCTAGATTTTGAGTTTGACTTAGGCCAAAATTCCATATCTTTACATGGTTTGAGTTTGAGTGACTGGTTCTGTCAGCATAGGAGGAGGCAGAGAAGGATTCTTTGGCCGGCGAACTCCATTTTCGTCAACTGCGTGAGCCTTCTGTAAGGGCAGAACTGATTGGTGTTTGTTCCTCCGGCATCACACCCTGTCAAATCCAGTTCATACATTTTAGTTATCTATTTGTGAAACACTGCTTGGAGGCAGTTGTTCACACCAGGTCTGAAATTCGATTCTTTCTCTGATTTGGGTCAAGTTCTTTTTGAATTCTGTGAATGCTGTAATTTGGTCTCTGTTTCACTTACTTTGCTTTGGTTATCCTTCTCAGAGTATTTTGTTTAGTCAACTGGATTAATGAGGTACTTTGGGTATTTTCTTTTTTTGGTATCCACTGTGGTGAATTGGGTTTCAACTTATTGAGAAGGTAATTTTCGTTCCTTTCTTACTTGGTATTTTGGGCTATTGGACTTTGGTCATGTGAACATCTATTGTGCTCTCGTTATGTCTTTTGTTGACCAAATATTTAAAGAAAATGTCTGAAATTGTGCTTCCATCATTGTGTTTTGATAAAATAGTTCTAGTTTCAGCAGCTGAATTTGCAAAATGCTCCCAATATCAAAACTTACTTGTGGTTCCCTTTCCAATCACTACTCTTGATTTAGGAAAAACATGTCTTATTACTTCTTCAAACAAATGGGTAATCGATTTAGGTGCCACAAATCACATGATCAGTAATCCTAATTTGTTTTCTAATTTTCAGTCACATAAAGTTCCTTCTCCTATGACAGTAGCTGATAGCTCAACCAGTAACATTATGGGATCTAGGACTGTAAAACCAAACCTCTCTACTACCCTGTCATCTATCCTAAGTCTACCAAAGTTGACTTTTAATTTTCTTTTTGTAAGCAAGTTACCAGAGATTTTAATTGTTGAATTTGATTCTTTCCCAATTATTGTTTGTTTCGTGATCTTAATACAAATGAGGTTATTGAAAGATGACATACAATTGGCTATCTTTACATCCTTGATGTATGGGAGCCTCACCTTCCCTAGTGCCGTGTCTCCATTTGAAGCAAATTATTGATTGGGACATCCTTCTCTAACTTCATTAAAAAAGCTTTATCCTTAGTTCTATGATATTTCTCCATTGGAAGGTGAGCCTAGTTGATTATCAAAACATCATTACAGCTCATCAAGTCCAACAGTTAATAAGCGGGCTAAGTTAGCTTTTGAGTTAGTTCATTCTGATAGTTTGGGACCGTGTCCCTTCATTTCCAAAATTGGGCATAACCATTTTGACACTTTTGTGGATGATTTCTGTCGAATGACTTGGATCTATTTTATGAAGAGTATCTCTAAAGTGTTTACTAACGTTTCTGCTTTCGGTGCTGAAGTCAAAATGTAATATCTCAAGTTTTTTTGTGCTGCGAATTGAGCTAAAAACAACTCCAAAAAAATTATTTTATTTACCTAATTTCACGAAAAGAATAACGACCACCAAATTGAGCATAAAATATTTAGGGTTTATTCAGACAGATTGGAGACACTTTTAGACAAGAATAGAAGTCAGGCGATGCAAGGGGCCTATTATACGGCCCTGCAACACGAGGGGAGCTGCGAGAGGCTACTACCTCAACTATGCGGAGGGCCCTACACTTTAAGGGGTGCAGCCCACAATGGTGGTCACGCTATGAGGCTTCCCCAGTGCGCTGGGGGTTGTGCCGCGCCCCACCCATGCTTCCCAATGGTTTTTTAACACCCCGTATTTTTGGGCTCGAACTTGAGTAATCGTTCCTATGTATATAAACCCGAACGTGATGATTTTCATTTATATACTAGTGTGAATAACAATTATTTGTCCTGGTAACATATTTGGAGATGATTATAAGTCATAAAAACCTCCTTGCTCAAAGTTAAGTTGAACACTTCCCTACCAGTTGAGTTTTAGTTGGCTATTTTTATTGGGCCAACATATAGCGACCATTACTCCTAGAATATGAGGAGTTATGTGGTCCATTTTAAATCAAATTAGAGCCCTTCGAGTCCTCTTTCAAAGAAACATACCGTTTATCAATTCGAGTGATGGATCAAAAGTTATAAGTGTTTTAGTGAGCCCCAATCTCAGGTCCACATTGGGTCCGCACCATGAACCTTGAGGTTCACTTTGGGTCCTCACTGCAAACCCTCAGGTTCGTAATGGGTCTGCACCGCAAACCCCTTTTTGTGTGTCAAAATGTATTTTGTTTGATTTATTTTAAGGACATTGAGGTCTTTTGACATACCCAAACTGTTCCCAACCCTTTATGGATGAATATAAGGTCTTAAATCATGTTATATCACCTCACAAAATCCCTAATCATCTTTCCTTAAGCAAGAGAGGGGAAACTACCTAGGGTTGAGGATTTTAAGCTTAAAGGGTCAATGTTTCTAACGTTCTCTTCGATTTCAAGGTATGTGGGGCTATCCTAACTCTCATGGGCATAAATTTATTATTTTAGCAAGATTTCAAGATGTATATGTAATGGGTTTTGGAAACTGTTTAAAGAGCATGCATCATGAACCCATTTTGATAAATGTATGATTTATCGTGGGGGTTTTCCATAAAATTGAGTTATAATCATGTACATATATGTTATGAGTTTCAAAAAGTGATATACAAGCAGGATTTATGAAATTCCCTCTCCTATGATGAAATTTATGGTATTAACATGTTATGAATTGTGAAATGGGTTTGAGAGCATGACCTATAAGTCCCCTTTTTTGAGCATGAGATTTATGTTTGACTAGTGTTGGGCTTGTTTTATGAATGATGGTAAATCTTGAGTTTTAAATTCCACTTTAACTATCATGCATTGTTATTTTTCACGTTTTCGAAGAGGTATTTCTAATGCTAAAGGCTCTTGTATCCTAATGAAGAAATTGCATATGATTAATGAAATAATCGGCCACCATGTGTTAAAGACTTGAAAAGAGAGTGTTTTGCATAAATTTTCATATGCTTTTGAAATAAGAACTCTCGTGTGATATGCAAATTTTTGGATGATCATTAACATGTTTTTGAATGAGAAGGGCATGGGTTTGACATAATATGATATGACTTGCATGTTTAGGTATGACGATACCTATTATGAAGTGCACTTAACATGAAAGAAATAAATGTTTTGAGAATAAAGCATGGTTTTAAGAGGTTAAAATTGGGATTTAAGAGTGTTTGATAGTTACCCAAAAATGGTATGAGTTTGGATAACTCATTGTCCTAAACCGTGCTTTGCCTATGTGGGAGTGATACCTGCCCTGAAATATGAATTATCATCGACTACTTGCTTCGCGCAGTTGTATACTCAGAACAGTAACTCCTATCTTTGCGGTAAACTCAGAGAGGGGTCTTGGCCGGCGAGTAAATACGGATCTCATATTGCCCATGGGACAATAGAATTGTAGGATGTACCATATAGCTCAGATGTAAAGCAAAGAGTTGAGTCCATGATTTACCAGAATGTATTGAAGATCTTTAATTATGCCCTTGTGTTTTTATATATATTATGATAAATGGTTTCCACAATGTTTTCAATTATTTTACATGAAATATTTGTTATTTTTGGATTATTCTGCATACCAATGCTTTTTCGAGTACTTACCCCGCATAATATAGGTTTTGAGGCATAGTCTCGTGGTTCATCACATCACAAGAACAATTGGACATAACAGAGTTGGTGAGCCATCCATCTTTCGAAATGCAATTTTATTCATATGTTGACTCTTTCAGTTAATGGTCCAGTCGGAGGCCTGGCCTGGACAGTTAGTTCTCAGTAGAGGCTTCGTAGATGAGATTTAAGTATTGTATTGTCACAACTTATTGACACAGTTGATTATATGTTTCCCTTGAATTTTATTATATCTTCCGCACTTGATTTACATATGGATTATGCTTATGATAGTATGCTAAGGGGACTCTCAAGCCTTTGTGATTTGGGATGCCCATTGTGGCCAGGGCCTCGACTCGGGTCATGAAAAGCTTGGTAGCATAGCACGTGTCACGACTCGAGCTAGAGCCCTAGAGGTGGAATGCACCTGATATAATAGCTAATACAAGCGAACGTTTTGGCGTATCACCCGAGCATACTTCTAATATAAATGGATAAAGCGGAAGTAATATAGAATTCAATAATAATTTTCTCATGAGATAAAGCCTCACCCAAGTTTATTAATATTGTATAATGTCCAACAGTACCAATAGTTGTGATAAATGAAGACTGGAAATTACAAAGTTTGCTTGACAAGTACACCATCTCATGAAGCCTCTATTAATTACCAATACTGAAAGGAAAGAAAATACAAAAGAAAAAATCATCATACTCATCCAGCCTCTTGGTAAGAAAGCGGCTCACTAATAGCAGAAGTTAGGAATCCTAATGAGGTTCCTGACCACGGACTTGAGAGCCAGAACCTACTTCATGAAATTATGTAGTGCCAAAGACAGTCAATACGTGAAATGTATTGGTATGTAAAACCATTGCAAAAGGGTAGTACAACAAGAGATTAGAAGTAACAACAAAATTCAAATATAAGTGATGACAACTAGAAAGGAAGAAGAATGTAATCCAAATTTATAATTGACCAAGTAAAGTAGATTTAATTCCTCTAATTATTTGTGAGAGAAAGTAGTGAACCGTCAAAAACCACCATGTGAGCACATGGAGTCTGATCTCATACCGATCCGCTAAGCTGTCCTATACCTTGCCAGGCATAGGACGTGACATGAAATAATTTTCTAGCAAGTATCCATGGTTAGCCCCTTTTCAGGACACATAAAAAGAAAGAGAATCATCCGACTTGCGAAATGTTCTCCACCCTATGTTGGCAAACATAGTTTCAGGCATTTGTCGTTTGGACCTACGCCATCATGGTTATCTAACCAACTACCTTATGCTTCTGACGTTATCTTATCTACTTAAGTTCGTAGTGTTAGCCATATTAGGCTCATGCTCTTGATTTAACCTTTTTAGGTTCATGCACATAATTTAGCCTTTTTGGATTTAAGTTGGGAATTCAAATACTCTGGGTTCATGAGGTTTCTATTTAATACCATTTCCTAATGTTCTGAATAACTAAAAAAAAACATTCTGTGAAGGTTTCATGAACATGACTCCTACAGCTCTTGAGAGAATATGTTTAGGAGTTAACTGGAAAGATGGTAATTTATAAATTGTATAATGGCTGAGATAACTAAATCTGTCCAGAAATAGTTCTTATATTAAATTGGATTCTAACTTTAAGTTTGGGAAAATCCCTAGAGCATCGCTGTAACTATTGAAGATATTATGAGTTCTTCGCAACTTTGTGGTACTCAACTGAAAAACCTTTACAAAGAGGGAATCATGCTTGCAAATGTTAATCCTTATTGGACCACTATAACCAACAGATGTATATCACAGATAAGAATAAAGAGCCAACATAGTTTCCTGTAGAGTGTCAACCAAACAACATATCACCAGTTTAAGATATGAAATAAAACAGAGCAACCTAAAAGCAATACCTATTAGTTCAATAGCCGTAACAAGATTGCATCTACGTTAGAGAGAAACCCAACATAAGACAAAATTAGTTAACATCAAGGTAGTTAGATTGCAACAACTAAGGACCTTCGAAATCGTAGCAACTACAGAAACTCAGTTTTATAGGGACTGCCCAACATGGGCTTTGACTCTACTGCCAAACTCAAATTTTCAGAATTTCACAAAATTACATAGACAACCAGGGAGAATTCTTTAATATACACAAACACCAAGTTCCTAATCCATGCAATAAATTAGCAGTACTAGACCATGTGGAAGAAGGCAGATTACCAAACATAAAAGAGAACATCCAGGAAAGTGAGAAAGAAACAGTTCTACATACCTCTTTAAACCTCGGAAGAACTCGAGATTGGAAGAAAGAATTTGAACGTATTTTGGCCCAATTTTTTTGTGTTTCTTAGGGGTTGTGATTCAGAGGAGGAAATGGAGCATTTGCTGCTGGAAAACTTATGAAAACAAATGAAGGGAAAAGGGTATTGCTACTGGAAAACTTCTGAAAAACTGATGAAGAGAAAAGGGAGGCTTTTATGGTGTGATTTGGAAGAAAACAAAGGGACCTGTTTTAATGTGTGTAACTGATGGAAACTTGACTAGAAAATAAAGTTCTGTAGAAAAAAATGTATAAAACTCACTACTTAAAAATGATTTTAATTCCATGAAATAAATTATTGAACGAAAAGGCAAAATTACCCTTGAAATACATCACAAAGCAATGGGTCTAAGATGTTACAATATCTCCTCCTTGTGATCATTCATCCTCGAATGAAGGTTATATAATGTAAAATTCTACGCACTAGAATTATGGAATGAGACTGTTACCAAAGAAATTTTCTTATGATTTATAAATATCATTATAACTCAGAAACTTTAAAAAGAAACCCACCAAGAGAAAATATAAGGACAAATTTTGAACAGATTACATTAGACACAAACATGATTCAAGAAAGGCGTACCGTGGGGCTTGAATTAAACAACGAAAAGCAATAATTTATGGAACATCATGAGTATGGATTTACATTATTACATTCATTTCTTTCCTCTTGAGAAGTGAATATGTGAGGACATCTTGCCTTCAGATCTTCCTCTGATTCCCCCAATCTTTTGATTTCTCCATAACACTTTTACCAAAACAATTTCTTTCATTCTCAACTTGCGAACTTGACGATCCAATATCTCAATGGGAACTTCTTCATTTTTTAATGAATCTTTTACACCAACATTCTCCATAGGGAATATAAGAGTAGGGTCACCCACACACTTCCCAAGTAAGAATACATGAAATACCAGCTGAACCAAGGCCAGATCCATGGCAAATCTAACTTGTAGGTAAATTTTCCAACTTTATCAAAATTTGGTAAGGACCAATATAACGGGGACTAATTTTCCCGTTCATTCCAAAATGCAAGACACCCTTCGTTGGTGACACCTTCAAGAACACCCAATCATTTACCTCAAACTCCAAGTTCCTATGCCTCCGATCTGAGTAGGATATTTGGAGACTCTGAGCAGTTTCAAACCTCTCTTGAATAACCTTAACCTTCTCAACAGCTTGATAAAATAAATTTGGGCCTAATAACTTAGTTTCACCAACCTTAAAACACCCAATAGGAGATCTACATCTTCGCTTATATAGAGCTTCGAAAGGAGCAATCTGAATACTTGAGTGGTAAGTATTATTATATGCAAACTCAATAAGAGGTACGCGTTCCTCCCAATTTCCTTTGAAGTCAAGTACACACGCCGTCAACATATCCTCTAGCATCTAAATAGTAAGCTCCACTTGAACATCTGTTTGAGGGTGGAAAGCAGTACAAAGGTTCATCTGCATAGCCAAACCTCTTTAGAAGTACCTCTAAAAATGAGCAATAAACTGGGTGCCTCTGTATGAAATGATAGACACGGGGTTCCATGCAACCTTACTATTTCCCGAATATTCAATCAGGCATAATCTTCAGCTGAGTATGTCGTCTTAATAGTCAAGAAATGAGAAGACTTAGTCATCCAATCCACAATCATCCAAATTGAGTCATGTTGATGCTGAAAACGTGGTAACCCTGTCACAAAATACATATTTATCATATCCCACTTCCATACTGGAAGAGTTATATCTAGCGTAAAACCATTAGGTTTTTGTTGCTCGATCTTAACTTGCTGACAATTTGGGCATTTGAGTACAAAGTCAGCAATGTCCTGCTTTATGTTGTTCCACCAGCAAATTTTCCTCAAATCATGATACATTTGAGTAGATTTTGGGTGAATGTAGTACCTGGAATAATGTGTCTCTTCCATGATCCTTTCTCGCAATCCATCAATATCTGGGAAACAAAGTCTACCCTGGTACCTCAGTACACCATCTCCTCCTTGTTCAAAAGACATAACCTTTTGGTGTTGAACTTTTTCCTTCAATTGCAAAAGAATTGGATCATTATTCTGCTTTTCTTTAAATTCCAACACTAAGGATTATTCTGACATATTCTGAACAATCACCCCACCTTATTCAAAGTCTAGGAGTCAAACTCCTAAATTAGAAAGACAATGAACATCATTTGTGAGTCCTTTCTTCTCTTCATCCTTATGTTAAAGACTCTCCATAGAAAATCTACTAAGAGCATCTACAACCATGTTTGCCTTACCAGGATGATAGAACAAACTTATATGATAGTCCTGAGTAACTCAAGCCACCTTCTTTGCCTGAGATTCACCTCCTTCTGATTTAAAACATATTGGAGGCTCTTATGATCAGTGAAAATATCAATGTGTATCCCGTAAAGGTAATGACGCCAAATCTTCAAACAAAGACCACAAATTTTAATTCAAGACTTTGAGTGGGGTAATTCCTCTCATTATTTTTAAGCTTTATTGAGGCATAGGTTATAACCTTACCGCGTTGCATCAATACAAAACCATTATCGACCCGTGAAGCATCACAATAAACCACGAATCCTTCATTTTTCTCCGATAAAGACAACACTGAGGCGGAGGTCAATCTATCTTTTATCAATTGAAAACTCTTCTCATATGCTTCCGACCATTGAAATTAACCATCTTCTAAGTCAATATAGTTAGAGGAGTAGCAATAGAGAAAAATCCCTCCACAAATCTCCTGTAGTATCTAGTTAGACCCATAAAGCTTCTAATTTCAGAAGGTGTAGTAGGTCTAGGCCAATTTCTCACTGCCTCAATCTTTTAAGAATCAACCAGGATGCCTTCGCCTGAAATAATATGGCCAAAAATGCTACCGACTCCAACAAATATTCACATTTAAAGAAATTAGCATATAGCTCACGGTCCTTATGTGTTTGAAGAACAATCCTAAGATAATCAGCATGCTCCTCCTTACTTTGAGAATAGACAAAAATATTGCCAATGAAGACGATTACAAACATATCCAAAAATGGTTTAAACACCCTATTCATAAAGTATTTAAAAACTACAAGAGTGTTAGTCAAACCAAAGGACATGACTAAAAATTCAATGTGACCATATCGGGTTCGGAAAGTTGTCTTCGGAATATAACATTCTCTAACTTTTAACTGTTCGTAACCAAATCTGAGATCTATTTTAGAAAAATACATGGCACCCTATAGCATATCGAATAAGTCATCTATTTTAGGAAGAGGGTACTTATTCTTTATAATAACTTTATTCAGCTGACGGTAATCACTGCACATCCAAAGTGAACTATCCTTCTTACGCACGAATAACACTGGAGCACCCCAAGGTGAAATCCTAGGCCTAATGAAACCTTTATAAAGAAGATCTTTCAACTGCTCTTTAAACTCTCTTAACTCTGCAGGAGTCATTCTATATTGTGTAATGGAGATAGGTTGAGTGTCAGGAAGAAGATCGATCCTAAAATCTATTTCCCTATCGGGAAGAACTCCTGGAAGATTGTTAGGAAAGACTTCTGGATACATATTGACAGTAGGAATAGACTGGAGTGAAGGTATTTCTAACTTAGAATCTTTGACTCATACAAGGTGGTAAATACACCCCTTGGATATCATTTTTTGGGCCTTAATATATGATATGAACTTTCCTTTAGGCACAACAGGACTACTTTTCCATTTAATAACTGTTTCATTGGGAAACTAAAACTTGACCACCTTCGTTCTACAATCAATGGAAGCATAACATGAATATAACCAGTCCATACCCAATATAACATCAAAGTTCATTATGTCAAACTTAAATAAGTCAAATGTGGTGTGTTTATGAAGGACAGTAACTACACAATCTCTATACACTTTTCTAAAAATAAGAGACTCGCCAACAAGAGTGGAAAAAAAAATTGGCTTTACAAATAATAGACTCGCCAAAGCGTACAGATGATTCTAAACTTTACTGGTCCCAGAGTAGTGCTCTGACCTGCTGTAGAAATTGAAGCAGAAGATTAGGCTTTGTTGCCCCCATTAACTTTCTTTGTTGATGGATAATTCTTTTACATATAACCCAGCTGACCACACCCATAGCTAAAACCTTTGCCGGAACGAAACGCGCCTTGGTGATTCTTTCCACAAATAGTACAAGTAGGATATGATGGATCCCACTGACTTCCACCTTTTTGTGACTGAGAACCTTGAATCCTAAAATTTTGATTTGTATGAACATGCTGCACGATCCTAGGCCTTGGTATAGGTACACTAGCTGAAGATGGGTCAGATCCAGATGACCTCTTGTGAAAGAAACCTTTGTTTCCATTTCCTGACTGTTGTTGAGTAGCCTCATTACCTGCTGACTTGTCCCTCTTATTCTGAAATTATTCCCTATCTTTTTGTTTTTCCTCCTTAACTTGTTGAGCACACACCATCAACTTGGAAATATCCATATCACTAACCGACAATGCCGCTTTGTACTCTTTTCGTACATGTTTTACAAGTCTGAACATAAATTTCAGCATCTTAGCCCTCATTGTAAATACCATCTCCGGAGCATATCGATACAATTTAATGAACCTGAGACCATACTCCTTCACACTTATTTTTTCCTGTTTTAAATTAACAAACTCCAGTACCTTGGCTTCCCTTTGCTCTTGTGGAAAGAAATGTTCAAGGAAAGAATCCATAAAATCATCCCATACTACAGGAGGTGTATTTTCACTATGAGAAAAATCCCACTGATCATACTAGATACTAGCAATATCTTTCAGCTTGTAGGATACAAGCTCAACTCCCTCTATGTCACTAGCATGCATAATCCTTAATATCTTTTGAACTTCCTCAGTAAAATTTTGGGGATCTTCATCGACCTTGGATCCTATGAACGTAGGTAGATTCATCTTGATAAATACATAGATCCTAGAGGTATTGGTGGATTCATGAGAGTTTGAGCTGGTAGGGCCGAACGACTAGACTGAGATGCTACAAGTTGTATGAGAATTTGAATGGTTTGTCTAGACTTGACATTGGCAGCATCAGTGTGAGGGGGATAAATAGAGGATATCCTGGATCCCATGACTGGAGTAGGTGCCACAAGAGGTGTATCAGTAGCACCATTTTGCCAGGAGTGTGAGGTCTATTTCTGGAATGCATCTCATGAGTTGTGGGAATATTGCTAGTATTGGCACCTGAAGAAGCCCGAGTATTAGTAGTGTCCCTCTAGCAGGCAGGTCTTTTTGGAATCCTGATCTAAAATAAGCGACAAGCATGAATTAGAATATCTTGATAGAGTTGAACTTCATCGAACGAACTAGAGTATAAAAGAATAGGAAACATCTCCTAGATGCCCTGTAGCCGTCCAATTTTAAATATGGCACGCTTTACACCCATTAAAGAAACACTAGTAGACACGGCTTCACAGACACCCTAGGACACTTGAACTCTGAGCTCTGATACCAAGTTTTTCATGATCCAAGCCAGGGCTGTGGAAGTGGCACAAACCAGATACTATAGCTAGTATGAGCGAATGTTCTGGTATATCACCCGAGCATACTTCTAATACAAATGGATAAAATGGAAGTAAAATAGAATTCAATTATCATTTTCTCAAGCGATAAAACATCACCCAAGTTTATTAATACTGTAGAATATCCAACAATACAAAGTTTACTTGACAAGTACACCAGCCCATGAAGCCTCTATTAAGTACCAATAATTAAAGGAAAGAAAATACAAAAAAAAGTTATCATACTCATCCAGCTTCCTGGTAAAAAAGAGGCTCACCAATAGCAGAAGTTAGGAATCCTAATGAGGTGCCTGACCGCGAACCTGAGAGCTAGACTCTACATCATAAAGTGTTATAGCACTAAAGACGATCAATACTTGGAATATATTGGTATGTAAAATAATTGCAAAAGGTTTGTACGACAGGAGATTAGAAGTAACAAGAAAATTCAAATATAAGTGAAGGCAACTAGAAAGGAACAAACATGTAAACTAAATTTATAATTTACCAAGCAAAGTAGATTTAATTCCTTTGATTATTTGTGGAAGAACGTAGTGAACCGTTATAAACCACTATGTGAGTGCATGGAGTCTGATCTCGTCTAGGTCAACTCAGTCGTCCTATACCTTACCGAGCATAGGACGTGACATGAAATAATTTTCTAGCAAGTATCCATGGTTAGCCCCTTTTCGAGACACATAAAAAGAAAGAGTGTCATCCACTTTGTTAAATGTTCTCTATCCTATGCCGGCAAACATAGTTTTGGGCATTTATTGTTTGGACCTATGCCTTCAGGGTCAATTAACCAACTCCCTTATGCTCATGACGTTATCTTATTTACTTATGTTCTATGTGTGTGCCATGTTAGGTCATGCTTGTGATTTAGCCTTTTTAGGCTTATGTACATAATTTAGCCATTTTGGCCTTAAGTTTGGAGTTCAATTACTCTGGGCTCATGATGTTTCTATTTGATACCATTTCATAACATTCTAAATAGCTAAAAAATGTTTTGTTAAGGTTTTATTAACATGACTCCCACATCTCTTGAGAGATTATGTTTAGGAGTTAACTGGAAAGATAGTAATTTATACATTGTGTAATCACTGTTTAATCTTTCAGAAAGAGATCTTAAGTATTAAATAGGATTCTAACTTTAAGTTTCGGAAAATCCCTGGAGCATCGCTTTAACTATTGAAGATATGATGAGTGCTTCGCAACTTTGTGGTACTCCAACTAAACAACTTTACAAAGAGGGAATCATGCTTGCGAACGTTAATCCTAATTGGACCTCTATAACTAATAGATGTATATCATAGACAATAATAACAACCCAACATAGTTTACTAAAGAGTGTCAACCAAACAATATATCACCAGTTTAAGATAAGAAATAAAACAGAGCAACCTAAAGTCAATACCTATTAGTTCAGTAGCCTTAACTAGATTGCACAGACATCAGAGAGAAACCCAACATAACACAAAATTCATTAATGTCAAGGTAGTTAGATTGCAACAACCAAGGACCTTTGAAATCGTAGCAACTACAGTAACTCAGTTTTACGGAGACTGCCCAAAAAGGGGTTTGACTCTACTACCAAACTCAAATTTTTAGAATTTCACAAAATTACTTAGACAACCAGGGAAAATTCTTTAATATACACAAATACCATGTTCCTTATTCATGCACCAATTTTACAATACCAGATCATGTGGAGGAAAGCAGATTACAAAACATAAAAGAGAACATCCAGTAAAGTGAGCAAGAAACAGTTCTACATAGCTCTTTAAACGTTTAAAGAACTAAAGATTTGAAGAAAAAATTTGAACGTGGTTCTCACCAATTTTTTTGTGTTTCTTAGGGGTTATGCTTTAGAGGAGGAAAAGGAATATTGGCTGTTGGAAAACTTATGAAAAGTGATAAAGGATAAAGGGTATTGCTACTGGAAAACTTCTGAAAAATTGATGAAGGGAAAAGGGAGGCTTTTATTGTGTGATTTGGAAGAAAACAAAGGGACCTGTTTTAATGTGTGTAACTGGTGGAATTTTGAATGAAAAATAATGTTATGTAGAAAAGAACGTATAAAACTGATGACTTAAAATAGGTTTCAATTTCCTGAAATAAATTATAGAACAATTTAGTCAATAAGTTATGAGTAGAGACTCATTCGTGTTTATGGAATTTTGAAGGTAGTTGTGATGCATACATGGGTAAGTAGATATATTGTGAGAAGATAGAATATTCTAATAGACCGTATGGGTTATGTTATAAGATTAAGATCAACTATCTTCATTATGTGACCTTACCCCCTTTATTCTCTTTCCTCTATTAGTGGTGAACTAGTACAACATGTGAGAAGGTGTGTTTTAGATTCTAATATATGGTAGTAATATTGTGGATAGGATGAGCTTTCAGGCCCTAGTTAAGTGAAATCAGACATTTAGGTTGATTTCTCTATTCGATGAACTAGGGTATGATGTGGGATGTTCTATAGGTGGTACTTGATTGGTGCTAGGTACTACGCTTGAACTTTAGATATGGATGATGGTGACAATAATGTTAACTCAATTTTTGTGATGCAAAATTTGTAGGAATGAATTAGTAGGCTTGATGAAATGTGGGAAAGAGCCTAGGTTGATAACTTATAGAAAGTTTCAGTGGAAAATTCTGATGTATATGTGTATATGGGGATTAGTATTGGAGCAATGAGTTGGTAACAACTCAGGTATTTGTGGAGTCTAAATTGTACTTAAAATGAGCTTATGTGGTCCTTATATTGAGTATAGGATGTCCCAGGATAGGTTCTAATGCATTGGAGAAAGTTTGGGCATGGAAAATAGGTTATGCGTTCCAAGGGGTAAGTTTGCATTGGCTTCGCACAGCGAGGGAACCGTGAAGGCTCACTGCCTTAGCTTTATTGGGCTATGACCCGCAAAGCTGTTACTCTGCATTGGGCTTTGCACTGCAAAGTTGGAGATTTACCTTAGGCTCCACACTGCAAACCTCTCTTCTTTCATTGATGGAACTTCTTTACATGAGTATTCTATGGTTATATTGGTCCTTTTATGTCCTATAGACCGTCAAATATTTTATAACCCATTTTTAACCCTTAGAACTTTTGTATTCTCTCAAAAAGGTCACTATTCATTCCCATATTAAGGGTGAAAGGTAGTGAGGTTAGAGTTCAAGCTTGGAGGATAGAGAAAGTTAAGAGTAGTGCCCCTAGGAGGAATGTCATAAAAAGAAGTTAGTACTTTTCCTATAATAGTGTATTAGGGCTATCCCAGAATTTGTGTGTATAGTGAAACCTTTCCCCGCCCCTTTGTGTTGAGAATTGTAGTTATAAATTTGATGAGAGGTTATGTCCGCAAGTCTATGATTGTGACTTTGATCTAAAGGGGAGATGATGGACTATGGTATTTCTAGAATTTTCTAATGGTGTCAAGTTTCAGGTAAGAGTCATAATAAATCTATTCCAATTCAAGTAAACTCCTCCTACTTCAATTTAATAGGTCATTTTACTACTGTCTTATGTTTTCAAGTTATGCCTATGCCTATGGTCTGAATTATTTATGCAACTTATGTCATGTTCCGACCTCCAAACTAGAAGCAATGGTGTCTCAGTAATCCAACTTTTCAAGTATTTTAGCTTGATGTTATGATGCTCATGATCCATAAATCCATGTCTCATACAGTGCTTAGTTCTAAGGAACTATGCAATCTATATGTTATCAATTCATTTTACGTCAAGTCTTTCCCAAAGCGATAATGTTTATGCAAACTCATGGCCATTTTCAATTCTTTAAATGAGGAGCATTAGCTTCTAGTGAAAATCCTTGTCTCAATCATTAACTACATGAATTTATCCTTTATGTTATACAACTCATGATATATTCACTCATGTTTCATAACTTCCTAGTCCTAAAAACTCATGTTGTGTCTTGTTTATGACATAACGATCCTTTAATTATGATTTAGATATTTGATACATGACGCAGTTCGAGCCTATTGTATCGTATCTTACATATCAGGCCCCCCCTTGAGTAGATCAACTAATTTAGGTTATTATTGAATAGTGTTACTCCCATTCATGATGCTTGTGCTCTAGTCCCCCTCCTTATGTTAAGATGATAGTGGTTAAAGAAGCATAGTAATTTTTTAGTTAAGTGAGTAGATGTTCTTGATTCTGAAAATTATGGCGTGATTACTCGATCTAAGGTTATAGATGTAGAGGGAAGAGAGAGATGAACTTTCGTTATGTGAAAAAAATTAGGAAGGGAATATGTGGCAAAAATATTTTTTAGAGTGATTGAAATTGCTGGTTTTTAGTGGAAAATCCATAAAGTGGGTGTAGTAATAATAGGACTAAATGTTTTGATTGATGAAAACATAAACCAATGTTCTATGTGTTTAGTACTCTTTGATTTAAGACCTGAGGTTATTTAAGTATACTGATAAGGTGAAGTAATATTCTTAATGGTATGTAGAGTATAGGATCCCATAGCATAAGCTAGAACCTTTTGACTTTAGGTTAGGCCTTAACATAGAAGTACTATGCAGTAGGACTTAGAATTTTTTTGTTAGGTGTGTTGTGGGGCAAATTGTAAGCTGGAATGGATGAATTTTGCAATTTATTGTATAGCACATACTCGAGTAGTGTCACTAAATTTAAGGTCTATTAGTTGATCATGTGAGGTGAGGATACCTCTATTCCTTTGTCCTGCCAAACCTTAATTCATGTTAGGTAGCATATAAATCAAGACCCATTATCACAAAATAAACTAATGTCATATGTTGTGATGATTATGATCCATAGAACTCATGTGCAAAGCCATCTCTATGTCAATTCGCATTATTTCATACTTCGTGTTTATATGGTTCACTAGGGGTTATCAAGAAGCTATTTCGATGCCTTTGCATGTTTTGTTGAGGAAAATTCTTAATGGGAGGCTACATCCTTCATTCCATACTTTTAGAGCTTTAAAAAGTTCATACCCATCATTCTAGGATGAATGATGCCAAGGGGGAGATAACATAATACTTCGCATTTTGGGCTAGAACTTGAATCATCCTTTCTATGTATATAGACCCAAACCTAATGATTTTTATTTATATACTAGTACAAATAACAATTATTTGTCTTGGTAACATCTTTGGAGATGACTATAAGTTATAAAAACCTTGTAGCTTAAAGATAAGTTGAACACTTTCCTATCGGTTAAGTTTTAGTTGACGATTTTTCTTTGGTCAACTTCTAGCAACCATTACTCTTAGAATATAGGAGTTATGTGGCCCATTATACATCAAATTAAATCCCTTTGAGTCCTTCCTGTAATACAACTAATCATTCATCAATTCTAGTACTGGATCAAAAGTTATGAGTGTTTTAATTAGACCCTATTCAGGTTCACATTGTGTCCCCGCTGCAAACCCTCAGGTTCGTGATGGGTTCCACCACAAACACCCTTCTGTATGTCAAAAAGTATTTTATTTTGATTTATTTGAAGACAATTGAGGTCTTTTCACATACCTAAACCGTTCCCAATACTTTATGGATGAATATAATATTTTAAAACATTTTATATCACCTCACAAAATCCCTAATCCTCTTTTCTTAAGTAAGAGAGTGGAAAGAACCTAGAGTTGAGGATTTTAAGCTACAACGGTTAATTTATCCAACGTTCTCTTTGATTTTAAGGTATGTGGGACTATCCTAACTCTCATGGGCATAAATTTATCATTTTAACAAGATTTAAAGATGTATACGTATGTATATGTAATAGCTTTTAGAAACTGTTTGAAGATCATACATCATGAACGCATTTTGATGAAAGTATGTATTTATCAAGGGGTTTTATCATAAACTTGAGTTATAATCATGTGCATATATGATGTGAGTTTTGAAAAGTGATTTATGAGCATGATTTATGAAATTCCCTCTCCTATGATGTGATTTATGCTCTTAAGATGTTATGTATTGTGAAATGGGTTTGAAAGCATGAACTATAAGTCCACTTTTTTTAGTATGAGATTTATGTGTGACTAGTGTTGGTGCTATTTTATGATTGATGGTAAATCTTGAGTTTTAAATTCCTCTTTAACTATTATCTTTTTTTAGTTTTCACCTTTTTTGATGAGGTATTACTCATGCTAAAGGCTCTTGTGTCCTAATGAAGAAATTGCATCTGATTAATGAAAGAATTGGCCACCATATGTTTAAGACTTGAAAAGAAAGTGTTTTGCATAAGTTTTCATATGATTTTGAAATAAGAACTATCATGTGATAAGTAAATTTTTTGGTGGTCATTAACATATTTTTTGAATGAGAAGGGCATATTTTTTGAATGAGAAGGGCTATGGCTTTGATATGATATAATATGGATTGCAAGTCTAGGTATGACGACACCTATTATGAAGTGCCCTTAGCATAATTGAAATAAATGTTTTGAGAATGAAGCATGGTTTTAAGAGGTTAAAATTGGGCTTAAATATGGTTTAATGGTTACCCGAAGAAGGCATGAGTTCAGATAACTCATTACTCAAAATCGTATTTTGTGGATGTGGGAGTGATGTCTGTCCTGATATATGGATTATAACCGTATATTTTCGACGCACAGTTGTATAGTCAGAATAAAACCTCCTATCCTTGTAGCAAACTTGAAGAAGGGGCTTGGCCGGTGAGTTAATGTGGATCCCATATAGCCCATGGGATAACAGACTTGTAGGGTGTACCATCTAGCTCAAAAGTAAGGTAACACAAAGAGTTGAGCCCATGATTTACTAAAATGTTTTGAAGCTCTTTCATTATGCCCATGTGTTTTTATATATATTATGATAAATGGTCTTCATAATGCTCTCAATTATTTTACATGAAATATTCATTATTTTTGGATTGTTTTACATACCAATACTTTTTTGAGTATTAACCCCCCATAATACAGGTTCTGAGGCATAGTCCCATGGTCCATCACTTCAGTAGAACAACCGGACATAATAGAGTTGGTGAGCCATCCATCTTTCAGTAGGTAATTTTATTCATATGTCCAGCCGGGGGCCTTGTCTCTACCTAAAGAGTTAGTACTAAGTAGAGGCTTTGTAGTTGAGATTTAAGTATTGTATTGTCACAACTTGTTGACACAGTTGATTATAAGTTTTCCTTTAATTTCATTATATCTTCTGCACTTGACTTACGTATGAATTACACTTATGATAGTATGCTAAGGGGTCTCTCGGGCTTTTGTGGTTCGGGATGTCCATTGTGACCAGGGCATCGGCTCGGGTCATGACAGGTTTCTATTTTATTAATATACATGGGATTATTTTGGATCTTTTACCACCAGAAAGCATTTCCCACTCACTCAAAGTGTACATAAGTTGTCAAGTACAGTTTATAACCCTCTAATAACAATCCAACTCTCCTAATTGTCAAAAAAGGGGAAATTGTGTAGGGTTCAAAGCTTTAAGGTCCTATGGGTGAAGTGTTCTTCAAATTCTCATCATTAAAAAGTTATGTAGAATGACTTAAGAATTTATGGGGTTTTAAATTATATTCTCTTAAATTCCTTCAGGGATAAAATTTATGAAATTCCATTTAATAATGCAAGCATGTTTTGAATCCACACTCATGTCTTATGAATTTTTATTAAACTTACTCATATCATATTTTGATTGATGAAACGAATGGAGTTTTAACTATTGTTTTCCCTTGATTTATTTATTCTAATGCATACAGTTTGAAGAACATGATTTGTATTGTAAATTTTACTTACTACTTGTGATGTCTATTTGCGTGCAACTTAATGTGGGAGTTCTCTTATGTTTTCACAAGAATCATGAATAAGAAATGTATTAACCTAAACCGCCATATATATTTGAAAAGCCATAATTTACTTTTGGTATATTTTACGGTGGTTAATGATTCATGGAATACAAGGGATGAAATAGAACATGTAATATGACTTATGTGACTTGCAAGTCTTGGTATGACAATACAAAATCAGGAAAATGCCATTTAAAACTACAAACTATGTTTTAAGAAAGATGCATGTTTTAAATGTCTAAAATATGGTTTTAAAGAGAGTTCGGTGGCTAACTGAGAATGCATATGTCTGAGAAAGGGCAATAGCCCAAAATTATATTTTACGATGCGGGATTGATCTTGTCTTGAAATATGGATGATCATATATACTTTCCTTATGATTTGGTATACCTGACCAAAAACTCCAATCCTTACGGCAAACTTGGATTGGGGGCTTGACTGACAAGTCAATGTCAGACCCTACATAGCCCGTGGGGTATGCCCCTAGCTTAGAACTAAAGAACCTCAAAATTTTGTCTTAGAAACAAGCTTTTGAATAGAAGTTTATGTTTACAAGTTGAATTGATATTTTTGTAACCCCATATTATGATTTGTACGATGTCTCTTTTCTTCACTGTTCATGTTATTTTATTTTTTCACTCTACATTCCAAGTATTGACCATCCTCGAGAGGCTACATTGTTTCATAATGTAGGTTTTGAGGCTCAGTCCCATGGTCCATTGCAGCACTAGGCCCTTCTGAAGCGTCAGAGTTGGTGATCCAACCATCTCTCGAATGGTGTTCTATTATATTCATATGTTTCCTTTATCAATTCATGGTTCGGCTTAGGACCTTGACCTGGCCTAGACAATTATTCAAATAGTAAAGGCTTTGTAGACTGGATTTGGTTAATGTTTCTATTATGACTTGATTTCAAGAGTTTGATTATGAGATTTCTTGAACGTCATTACATCTTCCGTATTTCATATGAATTTATGCTTATGATAATATGATAAGGGGTCTCTCATGCCTTCGTAGTTTGGGATACCCATCACAGCCATGGCCTCGGCTCGGATTATGACACAAAACTCAATTCAATGCTTCAGTGCATATTCTAAGGAGTGATTATGCTAAGAATACATGGCAGAATTATTTTAGTCATACATGAGACAACACAGTATTCTCTATTAGTCATAATGTGTTGATACACCTTGTAAAAATGGAGTTGGAAAGAGGAAGAAAAGACATATAGTTGAACAAACTTGGGCACTTTGGTACCCAATGAAGGTTCCTAGATAATTTTGACTGACATAGTCTCTACAAGTTGTTTTCTAATTAATTGAATGACATATTTTGTTTTGGAAGACAATATTTTTTATTGTGTTCTTTTTCTAAATAAGTCATTATTTTAGGTGGACCCTATGGTGTTTGGAAGCATATGCTATGTTCGAGATGTCCGACAGTTTATTACCAAGTTAGATTTTAAGGCACTAAAGTCTGTTTTCCTGGGTTATTCTCATCTTCAAAAGGGATATCAACATTATTCTACTGACCTTGGCAAGTATTTATTGTCAACTGATGTGGTATTTTCTGAGGCTACACAATATGTCTATGCATCTCTTGTTTCTATGTGTCAAGAAGAAGAAGATGAGTGGCTAGTCTATAATGTTACTCATAATCAAACAGAACAATCAGACAATGTTGCTCCTTTGTCTTCCAGTTTTCCTATTGAGCATCAATCTATTATTGTGGCTTCAGCACACCATCAATTATTCAGGTTTAGTAAAGAAAGACAAAATGCTAATAATATGTCTCCCATAGTAGTTTCATCCGATCCTCTTCCAGATGCTCCTTCAAAAAATCTTAACCTTCCTATTGCTCTTTGCGAAGGTACACATAATTTCAAGTCCATACATTCTATTACTAATTTTCTTATATCCATTTATCCTCTACGTCTAGATCTTTTATTGCTTCTCTAAACTCCATCTCTGCACCAAAAATAATGAAGGATGCTTTAAATCATCTTAGATAGTCTGATGTAATGCTTGAAAAAAATACATGCCTTAGAGGAAAACCACTCATGGGATTTGTTAGATTCACCCAAAGGAAAGAAAGCAGTAGGATATAAGTGGATTTTTACAGTTAAAGTTGATCCAGATAGTTCTGTAGAAGGACTTAAGGCTTTTAAGGACAGACTTGTGGATAAAGGATATGCTCAGATGTATGGGGTATATTATTCAGAAACTTTCTTCCCAGTGGCCAAACTTACTTTTATACATTTGTTTATTTCACTAGCTAATTCTGAGAGTTAGACTTTACGTCAGTTGGATATCAAGAATGCATTTCTTCATGGTGATCTTCAGGAGGAAGTTTATATAGAGCAACCACTCAGTTTTATTACTCGTGGAGAGTATGAGAAAGTCTGTCATTTGAAGATGTCTTTATATGGCTTGAAGATTCTATGGGCTTGCTTTAGCAAGTTCACTGAGGTAGTTTGAGATTTTAGGCTTAAAAATGAGGAAATGTGATCACTCAGTCTTCTATCGGAAGTCACCAGCTGGTACTATCCTCCTTGTTATATATATTGATGACATTGTCATCACAAGATGTGATTATGAGGGAATCTCTTCCCTAAAATCTTTCCTGCATACTAGGTTTTATACGAAAGACTTAGGTCAATTGAAATACCTTTTGGGAGTGGATGTTAATGGAAGAAGGGAATTTTTCTATATTAGATAAAGTATATTCTTGATCTACTTGTAGACATTGGAAAGTTATCTGTCATACCGTGTAGTAATCCAATATTTCCCAGTGTACATCTTGTGAAAGACGATTGTGATCCTTCTGATAATCCTAAGAGATATAAAAGGTTTGTTTGGAAGCTAACTACCTCACTGTAACTCATTTAGATATCCTAAGAGATATAAAAGGTTTGTTTGGAAGCTAAATACCTTACTGTGACTCATTTAGATATTGCTTTTCTGGTAAGTATTGTCAGTCAGTTCATGTACGCACCTACAATCAAGCATTAGGAAGTTTAAGAATAGATTCTATGTTAGTTGAAAGGAGCTCATGGACTTTGCATATTGTATTGCAATCGCGGTCATACTTATGTTGAGTGGTTTGTAAATGGTGATCGGGATGGATCCAAAATTAACAGAAGTTTCTACTACAGGCTATTGTTTGTTTGTTGGATGAAACCTGGTACCATGGAAGATTAAGAAGCCCAATATTGTATTGCGATCCAGTGCAGAATCAAAATACAGAGCTGTATCACAATCTACATATGAGATTATGTGGATAGATCATCTTTTAACTAAAATTGGGTTGAAGTATCCTAATCCATCAAAACTTTGGTGTGATAATAAAATAGCACTCCATATTGCCTCGAATCTAGTGTGTCATAAAAGAGAAAAACATATTGAAGTTGACTATCATTTTATGCATAAGAAGATTCAGGTGAATTTCATTTCCACAGGGTACATGAAGATGGGAGAGCAACTTCCTAATTTGTTCACAAAAGCATTAAATAGCACTTGAGTTGATTACCTTTGTAACAAGCTGGGTGTAATCAAAATATATGCTCCATCTTGAGGGCGTTTTATAGAATGCATGTAGACTATTTCCTAGGAATATACATAATACATACATACTATACATACATACATATATATATATAGCAGATTTTCAGGAATCACTTTTATTTCTTTCCTTAGTTAGAACCTTGTCTACAGGTATTTATATTGCTTACCTCTAGGAATAAGATATCAAGTTATTCTTAATACCTTGGGAAATGCATGGTATCATAGCCAGGTCTATCCCTATTTAGTCTCCTGATCCATGCGGCAGTTGGGCCCTAGGCATGAGGGGGGTTTAGATTGGGTAAAAGTCCCACATTTGTTGCGGAATGCACTGATGGTTTTCTTGTATGGACTTCAGCAATCCTCCCCTCAAGATCTAGCTTTTGGGGTTAAGTTAGGCCTAGATACCATATCATTACAATTGGGCTTGTTTTTAGTGAGGTTGTATGTAAACTAGAATTTATCTCAAAGGCCAGAAGTATATCTTTTAAGAAAAATAATTGATCTTCATTTTTCCCCATCTATCACAATTGTATCATCTTCTTAAAGAATGTGAATTATTTCAACATAATTTCCACCCCTTCAAGTTTTTTTAGCTTAGCCATATCAATAAACACAATTGCAGTAGTCGATAGGAAATAGTTCAACTCATGTACTTTTCGTTCTATCCAAGACTATCATTCAAGGATGAATGTTTTAAAGGAGAGAGAGTGTAACACCTTGAACTTGAAAGCCAAAAATTTGGATTGAGCTATATATAGAGTTAGACCCGAATATAGTAAATTTATTTGTATCTAGGTATAGCTATCATGTCGTAAGTGTTGGTGGGGCATTGGATATGAATTAAGAGCCTAAGAAATATTGAGTGCGAATTTGAGTTGAAAGGTCCTTTAGCGATTAAGTTTTCATATAGGTTCATACATTGGTCAATCTCAAACAAACATTCATCCTACAATAGTAGAGTTTCATGACCTATTACTATCAGATTAAGGTTTTTCAAGTCTTCTCCCCAATTCCACCAACTGTTCATTAATCCAAGATTTAGGGTATTGCACAGGCTGCACGACCGCACTTAAGGCAAATGTATTAGAAAGGGTGTTATGGTCATTTTAACCTATTGGGAACCGTTTCTTTTCTGGGGTTAATTGTGGGAATTGGGTCTATTACCTCGAAAAAACTCCAATCATCCAGTTACTTAGGGGCATTAATTAAAAATCATCTTCCTCTTCTCAAGACTCAGTTCTCCAGAATCCAAAGGAAGTTAATTCAAGAATCAAACTTAATTCTTTCTTTTTGGGTTATAATCTTTCTAGTGTTTCAAGGTATGTAGAACTACTTCTTCTATGTAATTATTCAAGTTCCATTCTCCTCCTATTTCAGATTATCCGCCGAATCTGTAGTCTTTTGATTGAATTTCTATAACTGTGTCAATTAATAGAATCCTTTAACTAAATAGTCTGAGATATCTATGATGAACTCCTTATGTCATGATTTCCCCCATATTATGTGAATTATTACTCCCCTTATGATTTGATTCCTCAATTAGGGATTTTATTACTATATGAAGTTATGTAATCTCTGAAATTCATGAACTTGTGAAATACTGATTAAAAGATTAAATTTTATCATGAACCCTATACAATTCTCGAATTTTCTGCAAATTTTGAATTTTCTAAATAATGGAACTTTCATAGTCTTATAAAATGACCTTTCTTAACTATATTTTATAGATGGTCATACGATCTCCTTAACCATAACTGTGTTAAAATAACTTGAATTTCCAAAATCTCCATAACCTCCAAAATGTCAAGAAGTCTCTTCCTTATGAACTATGACCTAACAAATAATCCATGCAACTTCTAACACTATAAAATTTCATTGAGAATGAGTTTATTAGAATGAGTTCTGGCCTTATCATAGGATCTCTCCTGAAGTTTTTTCTCCATATAGTGATGAGAATCTATATCTTATGAACCATGGCTGAAAATATATTTTTTCGTATAGGATAGAGATCATTCTATAAGTCGGATAACTCTTTTTCATGAGTCCCAAAAAGTACTAGTTATGGATCCTTGTTATCAAATATGTCATGTCATGTTGTATGCCCGGGGAGGTATAGGATGGCTTAGTTGCACAGATGTCAGACACCATGCTCTTACATAGAGGTTTATGTCAGTTCACCACTTCCATAAATAACTAAAACTATTAATTCACATTACATCACCATTTATTATTTCATTTTTTACCATTGTCCCTTTACATTATCATTTCTTGGAGTGTACCCATTATGTTTCCATTTGCATGTTTTACCATTTTGTTTATGTGGTTTTTCATACCTATACATTCCATGTATTGACAATCTCAGAAGCTGCATCATTTCATGATGATGCAGGTTTTGAGATGTATATTCATGATTTCATGCAGTACTAGATCCATTCATATCAACTGTTAGTGAGCCCTCCTTCATTCAAAAAGGCATTGTTTGTACTTTGGTGGACTAGTTCCATGTTTTGAGGTATATCGGAATCTTGTCTTCATTGACATTGATTAATGTGTTTTGAGGCTTTGGACACACTAGTAGATGCCAGATTCACTTAAGTATAGTTTATTCTTATGTTTTAAAATTTTCATTATTATGGTTTAAGACCTTTCTCCATTTATGAATTAATTGGATTTTTCTTCGGTATATTACTCATGATATAAAATCATTTCTTTCGTACTTATGAATTGTAACACCCCAGGTGTTATGGGGTTTAGAAAAACC
This sequence comes from Capsicum annuum, assembly GCF_002878395.1. Taxonomy (NCBI): domain Eukaryota; kingdom Viridiplantae; phylum Streptophyta; class Magnoliopsida; order Solanales; family Solanaceae; genus Capsicum; species Capsicum annuum. The sequence continues at coordinate 5,928,272 of NC_061119.1, forward strand.
TAAAACAAGCCTACATAACCCATATCTTGAGCGTGAAACATTAAGGGAAGATTGTGTACATTGGGGGAGGTTTGGGAACTAAAATTAGGTCGTGTATCAAGAAAACAGTTGTGCGGGATCGCTTAGCAATACAAGGGGGTCCTCAAAGGCTCACTGCCTCTCCCCCGCATTGATCCTCGTGTCGTAAAGCTGCTACTTCACGTTGTGCTTCACGTTGTAGGGCTGGGGGTTCACCTTGGTATTTGCACCGCAACCCCTATTCTTTTATCAATGGTACTTCGTTGTAAAGGTGTTTTAAAATAATTTTGGTCCTTTTACGTTCAATAAACTGTCCTATCTTTACATAACTCAATTCTAAGCCTTAAAACTTCCATATTCTCTAAAAAAGGGTCATTCTTTGGGTTGAAAAGCATTAAGGTTAGGGTTCTAGCTTGGGGATTTTCTTCTTCCTATTTCTGTGAAATTTCTCTTCAAATAAGGCATGTTGCTCATTCCCTAACTTGTATTTTACATTATGTCATAAATTTACTCAATATTCTTGTGTTTTGGATGATGTGTTTGAAATTGAGTTGAGGATTTTTGGTTGTTATCACTTACATTACCTTTTTCATGTTTTTAATCATTCATTCTTTGTTTAATTAATAGCTTTTGAAACTGAATTCGTGCATTATTGTAATGGTTGAAATAGGTAACATAGGTTTTGCCAAATTGATGATTTTTTGGCATAGTAATAGCACTAACCTCAACCCACAATGTGATCTTGGTTTTGAATATGTATTGTTACATAATTTAACTTATCATTTGAAACCTTACATTGTATTAAAGGATAAATGGATAAAAAGGATTTGGATATCCTTGGTGGCTATGGTTTGGATTTTTGTAATTGGTGTCAGTAACTTTGAACTACTGGAATTCAGAAATAAATAACTCTGTCCTCAAAATATGAAGAGTCAGCATTATATATGCTACTGATAACCTGAGCTGCTAAGTACGGTCAGGAACCTGAGCGTCCGAACCTATCATATGAGACATCATAGTGCAAAGAAAGAGTATGTTTCAGTACTTTCAATGTAATGGTATGCTAAGTGAGATAGGATGATATACATGAGTTCATATACATGAGATGTTAGCTGACTGAATTAACATCATGAAACAACTGAATAAGAGTTCATCCAAAAATTCTAACTACTAATCATACTAAATATGCAATACTGTGCATATAACGTTTGCCTGAATTTGACTGAACTAAAGTACTGAATTCTAATGGCTAGATAACTGATAGCCATGGTTCTGTAGAACTATCTGAGTTCACTGAATTCTAAAACTGAATACTGATTACTGAGTACTGAATACTGAGACTGCAACTGTGGGAGTGTTCATCTAACTTAAAAAGCCCAATTATAAACTAAGTTGGTGTAAAACCTGTGACTCCAATTAGAAGGGTGTTAGAAACATGCCATGGGTACTAACAATGACTATGTGGATCCACTAAATAATCACCCTGATCTAGCAGGTGAGATATATGTTACCCTCAATGGGCAGGTGAACTCTTTACCAACCCTTAACTGGCAGGTTGATATGTTTTAACTTATGCTCGCTACGTAGTTCTGAAACTAAGGAATTGCTACTAAAGATCACACCCTCAACTGGCAGGTGAGACCCCTCCCTAGGTTAGCTTAATACTAAATCCTACTCCCAACTGAATAGACACCACTAGACTGCACTAGGCTTGACTGAACTGTTACTGATCGTGTTGACTGACTGAACTGGATTGAGTTCACCGAGTTCTATAATAGACTGAGTACTATTGTTCATGACATTACTGATACCATTTTGCAGCTATTGTAATTCTAGGTAAACAACTAGATTATCAGGTATTGAATACCCCAGAACTCTATTAAATCAATAGTAAAACATGACAAAATCTTGAAGGCATTACATTAATTACTATTCACCATGCATTCATTTAGAAATTTTGTCAAACACTTGAGGGGCATAACATGTACATGCATGGGACCGCATGATAACATGTCATGAACTCACTCTTTAATTTACACAGGCATTCTAGCAAACACTTGGGGAGCATAATTAGTGCACATAGAAATCATCAAGATATAAGCATCACGTCTACAACATTCAACTTGCAAATTGAAGGGTTTAACATGGAATCACATAATTCTACATACATGCTAATTAATTCACTTGAAACTTGTATAAATCTTGATTTGAGGACCATACAACAATGCATACATGAACACAATCCAATTCAACCATGTAAATCATAAAATCAATAAACTTACAGTTTCAAAAAGGGTTTTCGAACACCAAAGGTGGAAGGAAACCCAAGGATGAACACCTAACATACCTTAATTGTGAAATTATTTAGAATTGGAGTGAATTCTTGGGACTTGAATCTTGAGCTTGATGAACTAGGGTTTGTTCTGGAGAGGATTTTGAGAATAAAAAATGAATTTTGCCCTTTTTAAAGTTAATTCTCATGTTTTAGTTGAATTGGGTGAGGGAAAAATGACCTAAATTCCCTTGGAAACTCAGAATTTAATGCACAAAAACTGCCCAGGGATGTAATTGGCAACGCGCTGCGTCGACGGGATTGGCGTAATCACTGATACATCATTTTGATGGGTGCAACACCGAAGCCAATGCAATGTGTCAAGATCGTGTTGGCTCGTTGTTTTGCCCATCCAAACATGAGCCAAATATTAGCTGAATTTTTCTAAGTCTTGGACCCCTTTTTGGCTTTCTATAAAGGACCGAAATCACTAGGATTTACGGGGTCTTACAATATCACCCACTTGGAACATTCATCCTCGAATGAGACTGACTAAACTGAGAATACTGATACATTAAGTTTACATGTTGAACATGCATAACTTAAGCATGATTACATGACTTAGACTAATTTATGAATGCATGACTATCATGAGAATGATATGCAATGGTAATTGATACCAAGTTTGTAAAGTTAATTTGATCATGGAACTGACTAAATTTAAGGAAGGCTATTACCTCAAGCAGAGTCTGAGCTTGGAGAGAAGCACTGAGGATAATTGGTTCATATGTTTGCCTCTACTTCTCAAGTAGCTCTCTCAATAGACTAATTCCGCCAAAGAACTTTGACCAAAGGAACTTCTTTGTTCCTCAATCTGTGAATCTTACGAATAATGACTTGAACTGGGACTTCCTCATAAGAGAGATTGTTCTAAATATCTATACTCTCTATAGGGACTACAACTGCTGGGTCACATATGCACTTCTTTATCAAGGAGACGTGAAATGCTTGGTGTACTGAAGCTAAGTCTGAAGGAAACTCAAGCTCGTAAGCTACCTTTCTAAATTGGCTAAGAATTCTATACGGACCGATATATCGGGGACTAAGCTTCCCTTTCTTTCCAAATCTCTTTACTCCCTTCATGGGAGATATTTTCAAATACATACAATCACCAATATCAAACTCGAGATGTTTTTTTCTCACATCAGTATATGATTTCTATAGGCTCTGAGTGTCTTAAGCCTCTCCCTAATCTATTGAACCTTAAGGAATGAAATACTAAGTCACACCCTGCCAACGCAGTCTGAGCTACCTCAAACCAACCAATGGGAGACCTACATCTCCTACAATAACGTGCATCAAATGGAGCAACCTGAATACTAAAGTGATTGTTGTTATTATACGTAAACTCAATCATAGGCAAGTGGTCATCCCAACTACCCTTAAAGTCAATGACACACACTCTTAACATATCTTTTAGAGTCTGAATGATCCTATCTTCTTAACCATCTATCTAAGGGTGGAAGGTTGTACTGAGATGGATTTAGGTACCAATACCCTTTTGGAAGGCTTTCCAAATAAGAGAGGTGAACTACGGACCTCTATATCAAATGATAGAGAACAGAACACCATGCAACCTGACCAACTCTCTAATATAGAGCCTGGCATGGTTCTATATTAAATAAGAGGTATGAACTGGTAAGAAATGAGTGGATTTGGTTATCCTATGTACAATGACCCAAATCAAATTATGCTGACGACGATTACGAGGCAAACCTATCACAAAGTCCATGTTCACTTTCTCCCACTTCCATGTGGGAATATTGAAATCCTGCATAGACCCACTAGGCTTCTGATGCTCAATCTTAACCTACTGCCACGTAGAGCACTAAGCCACAAACTCTGCAATGTTTATCTTTATCACACTCTACCAATAGAATTTCCATAAATTGTGATACATCTTAGTGGCCCCTGGATGAATTGAGTAACGCACACCATACGCTTCTGCAAGAATCCATTATCTCATGCCATCCACACATGGCATACACAATCTATCCTAGCAAAAGAACACAACATCTCTCCCTTAGGAGAAAACCTCTACCTTCTGATATCTGACTGACTCTTTTTAACTTAACTAAAATTGGATCCCTGTCCTATTTTACTTTCACCCTGAAAACCAAGGAAGATTCCGAACTATTCTGCACCTATACACTACTCTCAGCTGAATCACTCAAAGGAATACCCAACCTGGTAAGTTGATGAACTTCCTGAACTAACATCATCTTACCATCCTCAACATGAACAACATTACCCATGGACAACCTACTGATTGCATCTGCCACTATATTGGCCTTGCCTAGGTGGTATAGAACACTCATGTCATAATTTTTTAATAACTCTAACCACCTTCCCTGACGTAAGTTCAATTCTTTCTAAAAAAATACATACTGCAGGCTTTTATGGTCTGTGAACACATCAATATGTAACCCATACAAATAGTGCATCCAAAGTTTTAAGGCAAACACTACAGCTGCTAACTCAAGATCATGGGTAGGGTAATTCTTTCCATGGGACTTAAGCTGTCTAGAGGCATAGGATACAACCTTACCCTTCAGCATCAAAACACAACCCAAACCAACTCTGGAAGCATCACAATAAACAACAAATCTATCTGAACTGTCGGGAAAAGTTAGAATTGTGGTTGTAGTGAGTTGGATCTTGAACTCGTGAAAACTCTTCTCACAAGAATCTGACCATTAGAATTCGGGCTTCTTCTGAGTAAATCTGGACATAGGGATGCAATAGATGAAAATCCTTCAACAAACCATTGGTAATAGCTAGCTAAACCTAAGAACTTCCTGATATCTGATGAAGAGATAGGTTTGAGCCAGTTTCTCACTTCTTTAGTGTTTTGAGGATCAAATCTAATGCCATCACCGGAAACTATATGACCAAGGAAAGCTACTGACCTTAGCCAAAATTCACATTTACTAAATTTGGAGAATAACTGATGGGCTCGGAGAGTCTGTCATAAAATTTTGAGGTCGTATACGTGATCATTTTTACTATGGGAGTAGACAAAAATGTCATCAATAAAGACTATGAAAAACATGTCCAAGTACTTCTTGAACACACGGTTCTTCAAGTCCAGGAAAATTTCTAGGCCATTGGTAAAACGAAATAACATGACTAGAAATTTGAAGTGACCATACCAAGTTTTGAAAGCTATTTTCAGAAAGTCACATTCTTTAACTGTGAGCGATGATAGCCTAATCTGAGATCTACCTTAGAAAAGTAACTGGCACCCTGAAGTTGGTCATACAAGTCATCGATTTTGGGAAGTGGTTACTTTTTCTTGACTGTGACTTTGTCCAACTAATAGTAGATAATACACAATTTGAGAGAACCGTCTGTCTTACACATGAATAGAACTGGTGCACTCCACGAGGAAATACTAAACCTAATGAACCCCTTATTTAGGAGATCTTTCAACTATTCTTTTAATTCTTAAGTTCTACTGGAGCTATTTTGTATGACAAAATAGAGGTAGGTTGAGTATCTGGAAAAAAGTCTATTCCGAAGTCAATTTTCATCTCGGGAAGAACTCTGAAAAGATCTTGGGGAAACATATTTGGAAATTCACATGCTACTAAAACTGATTGAAGTTTAAGGGTCTCAAAACTAGAGTCTTTGACTCAAACGAGATGATAGACACACCCCTTGGATATCATTTTTCTAGCTCAAAGGTAGGAAATAAGCTGACCTCTATGTGCTGATGTTCTATTCCTCTATTCTAGGATAGGTTCATTTAAGAACTGAAAAGAGACAACTCTATTTCTGCCGTCAACTGAAGCATAGCATAAATGAAGCCAATCCATGCTGAGAATGATGTCAAAATCTATCATCTCTAACTCTACTAAGTCTACTGAAGTAACTTTCTAAGATATCATAATTGGAAAGTTCCTGTATAGCCACCGAGCAATGATAGACTCACCCACTGGGGTAGAGACTGAGAAGGTCTCTGCAAGGATTTCGAGACTGACTTCAAAGTCAATAGTTATATAAGGAGTTACAAAAAACAAAGATGCTCCTGGATCAAGCAAATCATAAAGATGTAAATGGTAAAATTTTAATGTATTAGTGACCACATAAGGAAAATATTCCTGATCCTGTCGAGAGTAAAGTACATAGAGTCTGTTTGGGTGCTACCCACTAGTGGCACTGAAATAGGCACCCTATTGAGATGGGTGACTAGACTGAGCTGGGGGGGATTATACTGACCCTGTGAACCTGATTAAGGACAATCTCTGATCTATAACCTGACTTGCCACACCCAAAACACATATCACTACTAGCTCTGTAGAAACCCTAATGGTTTTTACCACACTTCTATCAAAGAGGATTTGTTCATGCACTGCTAACGCTACCCTGAGATTTAGATCCTCCTGCCCTATCCTTATTACCATATCTTAACTTAGGCACTGGAGCACTGGCTGAGGGTAGAGTTAGAACCAAAGATTTCAGGAAGCACTGAGGATAATTACCACCCTCTAACTTAGGCTAAGTAAAGATGAAGGTACCTGTTCTAGCCCTCTTGTTTTCCCTCTCTTTCTCCTTAGTCTTTTGCTCCTCAATCTATTGAGCATGGACCATCAATCTAGGCAAGTCTATCACATTAATAAGCATTGCGGTCTAACACCCTTGACCACACTATCGAATACCCCAAACACAAACTTACTCATCATAGACCTACTATCAGCTACCACATGCTGAGCATATCTAGTTAAATGAGTAAACATAAGAGAATTCTCCTTCAGTATCATGCTAACCTACTTCAAGTTAATGAATTCCAACACCTTAGCTTCCTTTAACTCGAATAGGAAGAACCTATCTAGAAAGGCAGTAGCAAACTTCTCACATTCAATAGGTCCTGGATCTACGGCCCTATCTATGTTCCATTAGTTAAAAGATGTATGAGCCACATCATGCAACTAATATGCAGCTAACTTAGCACTCTCACTAGCAGTTACCTCCATAATTTCTATGACCTTCTACGTCATGTCAAGGAATTTATTTGGGTCCTCTTCAGACTTAGACCCTGAAAAATGATAGAGGATTCAATCAGGTGAAGTCCTAAATTCTAGCTTCGATAGTATTGGCCACTGGGTTAACCTGAATAGCAGTTGGGCATTCATTCTATGCTGCTACAGAATGAGCTAGACTTGTAAAAGCTGCTCCAAATTCTGCGTAAGAGACATGCTTATCCAGGGGTTCTTCCTTAATGGGCAGAGATACTGGCTGGTTTCAAGTTTTTCTTCCATTAGTCTTTTTTGGAGGCATAAGTATTAAACAAAAGGAAAACTTGGATTAGACAGAGAGTTTAACTTGAGATCATGTTCACTCGCACGACATGAATTCTGAAAGAAGGGAACTCTTCCTAAAAATGCCTCATAGCCTTTAGTCCATAAGTGTGGCATGCTACACACCCATGGACAAGACTCTACTTGATGATACTTTCAAACTCCCTAGGACTCTTTAAAATCGTAGGATCTGATACCAAGTTTGAAATGCCACGAGATTGCACCATGGGCAACACATAATGCTTACAATCTCAAAAAAACACAAGCTAACCCATGACTGGTACCTACTAAGATTTCCATAAGGTTCATAAACTAAAAAAAAATACCGAATACTGATAATAATACTGAAAAAAAATAAAAATTGGTCTAAAATAGTCTAGTTCGAAAGCCTCTAACTATCTGAATATGGAGTTGACGGGACAAGTCCCCAACTAACTCCGACTACTGGACATACTGAACTACTATAATGCTAAAATAATTAACTCTATCCTTAAAATAAGAGGACTGAGCTTTATAATTGTTGCTGATAACATGAGATACTATGTATGATCAGGAACCTAATCGTCTGAACCTATGATATGAGACATCATAGCACAAAGAAAGAGTATGCACTAGTACTTTGAATATATTGGTATGCTAAGTAAGGTACGTTGATATACATGGTTTCATATGCATGAGATGATAGTTGATTGAATGAACATCATGAAATAACTGAATAAGAATACATGATAAAACTGTAACCACTGATCATGCTGACTATGAATATTATGCATATAACCTCTGCCTGAATTTGATTGACCTAAAGTGCTGAATTGCGATTGATAACTGATAGCCACAGTTTATATAATTATCTTATTTCTTTACTGAATTTTGAGCCTGAATACTGATTACTGAATACTGAGATTATAATTGTGGGACTATTTATCTAACCAACTATAACACCCCAAAATCTGGTTCTGAGAAATCACACGGTGCTCAAGACTATGAGTAGCTTAAGCTAACCCTGTCTACCTGTTATTAAATCTGAATCTCATAATAAAGGAAATATAAACATAAAATTCATGCTAAATGCAAAAACTGTCTGAATGTAGTATCTGAAATAATGTCTAAAATCTCAATACTGAATAAATTGAATCAAAAGTAGTAGTCTAACAAGCCTCAACTACTAATGCTTAGAGAGTCACTGAGATAGACCCCCAGCTAACTCAAACTGTTTGAAAACAATACTGAATCATGTAAAACTACTAAGTTGTAGATCCTGAATGAATAAGTCCCCGAACTATGAGGACTCACCAACTGTCAGATGTAGATGAAGATGCTCGAACTACTCACGCTGCTGATGCTGACCACCTGAACCTACATTATGAGACAATGTGGCACATAGACATATATGTGGATCAGTACTTTGAGGATGTATTGAGTTTATGGGGGTAAATGCATAAGTAAAATATCATTTCATAATCATCATTTATAAAACAATGTATGCTAAATGTAAATGACTCGCATGAGCTCGAATATCTAAAATACTGAGATCAGGAATAAGAAATCAATCATACTTTATAAATCTAGTAGGTAATAACATTTAGTTTTGAAAGTTGTACTTGTAATCTCTCTTTAAATCATACTATATATGTGTAAAAAGGAGCCACTCTTAAATGTAATCTCTAAAAACTAGAAAATTGTTGGTAAATTCTTTCTGTATAGCGTAGTCTGAATAAATTCTCTAAATCGACATAAACCATGGGAGTTACATGGAGTCTAATATCTCTTCCTCCTAAGGAAGAAACCTCATGTTAGGGAGAGGTGTCATACTCTTACCTGGGAGTATAACCTTAGCTTAAGTGATCACTATCTCAGCCCACTCTGGCCCTTTACTCTTAAATCTTTGGTGGCACGTAGTTTTGGGGTATGAGACCCTTAATTCATACCCAACTCGATGTTAAATACTACTCCCATTTTATTTTCTACATAAATCTTTCTGTAAATGCACTTTAAAACTAGCTTAGGGTTTAATATGAAACCAGTTATGCATTTATCTGAATTAATATGTAAATGAAGCTATTTTGCTTTTTGTACTATATAATAAATCTGTAAAGTGGATTCCAAAACTTATCTAAGGATCAAAAGATCAAAACTCTATTGTAAATCTGATATAATCAGATCATAAGTTGCTTAAAGCATCATTTTTCGCAAAGTCTCAACATATAAACTTGGGGCTTAATAACCCATGTATCAAACTCATGTCAAAACATCAGAATAATCATGCTTGATAATGGAAACAACGATAATTCATCTCAAAATTAGTAATTAACTGCAATAGGCATGAAAATATAAAAATAGACATGCAATTCATCTTCAAAATATCTCAAAAATTCATGACTTTGCAAATAGCAATAATGGTTATGAACCCTAACTCAAAACTCATGTAATATCATTAAAACTCATATGAATTTAATGTAAAAGCTTGGTTTTGGGCACAAGGATGGAAGAAGATTCTTGTTCATAAACCCCATATACCTTGATTGATGATTAGATGGAGAAACTTGAATTTTTAATTCTTATTTTAGTTCTTGAAGATGGATTCTTTCTTATCTTGCCTTGGGAATCCTTGATCTTAAGCTTTCTTGGAGAATCAATTGAGTATTTTGATTTCTTGGAGAAGAGATTTTAGAGCTCTAGGATTTTGCTTTTGAAGAGAATGATGAATAATAACCACAAACTGCTTTGAATATGATTAATCTTGTCTTTTTGACAGATTGGGGCCTTGTGAATTGACCAAAACACCCTTTTCAAACTTCTAAATAGAAGTGGGAAAGAGAAACATTTTTCAATTTGGCTGGCCACTGCGTTGCGCCACTGTCACAATAGTTTATAGAAAAATGGATGAGTGGAAACTGTACATTCTCAGCGATGCAGCACCATCGTGGTGCCACATTGAAATTCCATTTTGGCCACTAGTGCAATGCCCCAATATCGCGTTGAGCTATTTGAAATCAATAATAGGTAATTGGCCCTCTCTACGATGCGCCAATATCACACCAGTTTGCTAGAATAGGACAATTGGGAATTTGGGCTTCTCCGCAATGCGGGCCTATCATGGAGGGCCACTAGAATTTGACAATTATCATTTTACCCTTCTCTGTGATGAGCCGAGTGCCCATGTGGAACACTGTCAACTTAAAAACATCATAACTCCTTAACCGAGTGTCTGTATTGGGCGGATTTGGTATCAATGGAAAGCTTATTCAACTTTCCACACAATGGGAGGTCTAAATCTAAAAAATTCTACACAAAATAAATATTATTCATTTTAGAAACTATCTCTTAACATTTTTTGAATGAATTTAAGCTAGGAAAAATGCGGGGTGTTACACCGACATACCCCGATTATAAACTGGGTTGCAGTCCAACCTGTGACCCCAGTTGGAAGTGTGTCAGTTCCATGCCATGGGTACTAACAATGGCTATGTGGATCAACTAAAGAATATCCCTAATCTCTTAGGTTAGATATGTGTTACCCTCAACTAGCAGGAGAACACTGTACCAACCCTAAATTGGCAGGTTGATATATTTTAACCTACGCTGGCTACATAGTTTAGGAACTAAGGGACTGCTACTAAAGATCACACCGTTAACTGGCCGGTGAAACCAAATCCCTAGGATCTCTCGATGCTGAATCCTACTCAAAACTTAATAGACACTGAATAGATCACTAGAATATACTAGTCTTGACTGAACTGTTACTGATCGTATTGACTGACTGAACGGTACTGAGTTCACTTAGTTCTCTAACTGGCTAAATACTACTGTTCATAATGTTACTAAGACAATTTTATGGATACTGTGATTCTAGGAAAATAGCTAGATTATCGGGTATTGAATATCCCCATGACTAGATAACATCAATAGTAAAACATGGTAAAATCTTGAAGGCATTTGATTAATTACTATTCACAATGCATTCATTTAGACATTTTATCAAACACTTGAGGGGCATGAATTTGTACATGAATGGGACCACATTATAAAATGACATGAATTCACTCTTTAATTTACATAGGCATTCTATCAAACACGTGGGAAGCATAATAGGTGCACGTAAAAAAGATCAAGATATAAACATCATGACTACAACGTTCAACTTGCAAATTCAAGGGTTTAATATGAGAATCACATAATTCTAAATACATGTTAATTAATTCTCTTGAAACTAGTATAAATCTTGATTTGAATACCATGCAACAGGACATACATGAACACAATCCAATTCAAACCTATAAATCATGAAATTAATAAACTTAGAGTTTTAAAAAAATGTTTTGAACTCGAAGTGTGGAAGGAAACCCAAGGATGAACACCTAACATACCTTAACTGTTGAATTCTTGAGAATTGTGGAGAATTCTTGGGACTTTAATCTTGAGCATGATGAACTAGGGTTTCTTCTTGACAGTATTTTGAGAATAAAGAATGAATTTTGCCCTTCTTAGAGTTAAATCTTGTGTTTTAGCTGAATTTGGTGAGGGGAAAAGGATTTAAATGCCCTAGGAAACTCGGAATTTAATGCACAAAAACTACCCAGCGATGCGATTGGCGACGCGCCACATCAATGGGATCAACATTACCACTGACGTGTCTCATCAATGCATGCAATGCGTTAGCCAAAGCGACACATTAAGATGGCATTTGCTTGCAATTTTTCCCATCCAAACATGACCCAAACGAAGTCCAAAAATTTTGAAAATAACCCAATATGACCTATTGACATCCCTAATCATGAATCAACTTAAAATCGACATCCGAAGGTCGGAAAGATCAAATATAAGATCATCAAATTTCAAAGGCTAAAAATGCTTCTAAGTCTTAACACTTAGCTGAATTTTTCTAAGTCTGGGACCCCTTTTTGCCATGCTATAAAGGACCGAAATGACTAGTATTTATGGGGTCTTACAATTGTTTATGCTAATGTTTTAAGCTATCATGTTTTATGACCTTTGTCCCTATGCCGGCATCCTTTATATATGTGTAAATATTTTGCATGTGGTTTATGACTAGATTTTGTTAAATCTATTGTTTATCCCTTTTCCCTTGGGTTACATGCCAGTGCTCCCTATATGCTACATTATTTTATGATGTAGGTTTCTATGACTTTTCAATTGATTCAGTGAAGCATTAGCTGGTTTGGTACTCCTACAGTGAAGTTGTCACAACTTGAGTAGGGCCCTGGCTGTAACAGGCATACGGAACCATGAAAGCCGAGAGCCATCTTAACTTGAAATCATATGCAACATTCATCTATTATCAAAATGTGGAAAACAAATGGAAACATGGTCGTTGTGCTATTTTAACTGAGCAATGCGGACATAAGTTCAATAAAACTCAAACCATCTAATACAAGTCTGCGAAATCTCTACTATAAATGAAAACAACAATCTTTTTGAAATGGGGTCAAGGCCCCTGATTGGACTATGAACTAAAACCAAATGAGATAAACATAAGTGAATAATCCGCCTTCCAAAGTAAGGGAGGCTCACCAACTCTGAATGTCTGACAACAATCCACGGTTTCGCAGGACCGCTAGACTAGGCCTTAGAACTTGAAATATAGGGGGTCAATACAAATGTACTGGTATGTGGAACAACCCAGAATAGAATGTTTCTATACAAAACAGGTGAGAGCATTTTATAATAACAGTGATACATACTTTTCGAAACAATATCTGAACCTTTCTTTTAAATAGTTATATTTAAATTTCATGAAAATTAGTTCAACACAAACGTATGCTTTCATCAAAAGGATTCCATGATACATACTTTTTGAAACAATATCTGAATCCTTCTTTATAAACATGATTAAGGATCTTTATTCTTAATAAAACAGTAAATCTTATGCCCATGAAGTTTAGGGTAGTCCCACATACCTTAGTTGAAGAAGAAAACGTGAAAAGATTGACCCTTTCATCTTTAATATACAAATCCTAGGTTACTTTTCTCTTCTTATATTTAAGAAAGATAAGCTAGGGATTTATGAGGGTTAATGCATATTTAAGGGCCTTTATTTCGTTGATAGATGTTTTGGGATGGTTATGGAACATGAAAGAATTGGTTTCCCTTGAAATAATTCAAAGACGGAGCCCCTATACTATAAAACATTAGGTGGGCGACGCCCAGCCCATGGCCTAACACCAAGTGGGAGGTACCAAGCCCATGGCCTAGCTTAAGATGAGCGATGCCCAGGCTATATCCTAGCTTGGACAGTGTCTCATTCACACTCTCATAACTTTGACTCCGGACTCGGATTAGTGAATGGTCAGAGGCTTTGGAAAGAAAACTCAAAGGGATTTCATTTGATATATAGTAGGCCTCATGTATCTATATATACTAGGAGAAATTTTCGCTGGAAGTTGACCCATGATAAATCGTCAACTAAAAATCAATCGATGGGAATGTGCTCAACTTAACTTTTGAGCTAGAAGATTCTTATGGTGTATATCCATATACAAGGATGTTTCTAAACTATAGAAATATAAGTAACACTTATTTCTAACTAGACACCATTATGTTTGGGTCCATATACATTGGAAAGATGGTTAAACTTTAGCCCAAAAGTGTGGGATGTTACATTATCTCCTCCTTAGGATCATTCATCCCCGAATGATGGGTAGGGACTTGTTGGAGATCTAAAAATATGGAATAAGGAACGTTACCTCGCATTGAACATTTTTCCCCAATAAAATATATAAATGCATCAAAGATATTCATGATAACCCTTAGTGAAAAGTGTAGCACGAAGCGTGAGATAATAAGGATTGACATAGAAGTGACCTTGCACATGTGTTCTAGAGATCATAATCATTACAAGATATGTATGGGTTTATTTGTTGATCAAGGGCTTAATTTACAGTGGTACTAATCAGAAAATAAGATTTTACGGAAGATAAGAAATAGAAGCATTCTCTACCTTACAAGATACAATGAATAGACCTAAAACCTAGAGACACTACTCAATTATGTCCCGAACAACAAATATCATACTATATTATTTCCAACTTAAAATTCTCCCAAAGAACTTCCAACTACAAGAGTTTGAGTCCCACTATATAATCCTTCTATCTAGCACCTAACTCGGAGAAAAGAGGTGCTAGCTTAAGCTATGGGATCCTGCACTTTACATCCCATTAAGAAAACTACTTCACCATATCACTACCATTGAAAACACTATAGTTTAAAATCTAGGAATACCGACCACATAATACATTGGTTTGCATTTTCATCAATCACAACATTCAAACCTATCGTTACTACACCCACTTCACGGATCTCTCCACTAAGACTTGAAAATTCAATCACCCTCACAAATATTTTCACCACAGATCTCCTTTCTAATTATCTCATGTACCCCCTTCTCCTATAACCTTAGCTAAAGAAATCACATCAAAATTCAAACCTTCAAGAACATCTACTCCCTTACCTAAAACATTACTATACTTCTACAACCACCATAATACTAACATAAGGAGTGTCATTGAGGGACTCAAGCATAAGAATTATGAAAAGGAGTAACAATATTCGATTATAACATATGCCTATAGCACTACTCAAGGTAGGATATGAGATAAAGATACAATAAAGTAGGCTCGAAGTTCTTCATACATCAGATATCACGATAATAAATAGAGAGTAGTTCAGGCATAAAAATAACACAACATGAGTTCTTAGGACAGACCATAGTGAGAAACATGAGCGTTTATATCATGAGTCATATAACATTAGGTCGGAATTCATGATAATTAAAAATATTGTTTCTCATTTTCAGAGTTGAGATAGTCATGAGTTTGCATGAACCTTATCACTTTGGCTAATCTTGACGTAAAATGAATCGGTAACATATAGAAATTATAGTTTCTTCGAACCAAGAATTATATGAGACATGGATTTTTTCTTGGATCATGAGCAACATAACATAGAGCTTGGATACTTGGAATATTTAATCATTGAGGGAAGCTATTGCTGCTAGCTTGGAGATCGAAACATGACATGAATTATATAGAGAGCTCAAACCTGGGACATAGGCAGGACTTGAATGGACAAGACATTGGTAGATGTCCGTTCAAATTGACATAGGAGGATCTTGATTGAATATGAATTGATTTATCATGATTCCTACTTTAAACTTGAAACAACAAGAAGATTTGGGAACTACCTTAATTCATCATCTCCCTCTTAAATCAAAGTCACAGTCCTATACTTAAGGACATAACCTCACATCAAAGCTATAGCCACAACTCTCAACTCAAGGATACATCATATATATAAATGTTAAACTCTCCCTGATGAACTATACTCTAATGGACTTTCTTTCCAAAAATTCTACTCTTAACTTTCACTAGCCTCTATAGCTATCACTTTACAACTCCCACTCTCATGAGCGTACACATCTATACTTCTTATAACAAAGGGGGTATCGGTATACATATGAATACAAACTCCCCTCAATAAATATTAATACAAAAACACCAAATTTTTTCTAGGACATCCCCTTCAGCAACACTAATCCTAACAACCTCAACCGTCAAAGTCATCGACTTATGACTAACATTATCATGGGCATGGAAATCCATGCTTCTTAAAACATACCTCTAATCATATAACTTACAACTTAACAAAATTTGTAAGACAACACCAAAGGCGCATATTTCCCACTTATATTTTCTCAATTCAATTCTATATAATGCTATACAAAAACTCCCCAGACTTTTCCATACTACAAGATAAAAGAATGAAATCTAGGTACATGTGACACTCATACACATCACACCTTATCTTTCAACATGCTACCTCGGGGTTCAACTTATTACTTTATACTTACGCACTTATCTACTTAATGACTCAACCACAGTTCATCATCCTTAATACTAATATTCATGATTATATATATATATATCACACTTTCCCACTCCTTATTCCGCAAGTTGCCAACCTAGGATATTTCAAACATTATATCAAGTTAACTTATTCCACAGAACATGCACTATCAATCTTGAGCTTTTATTCTTGCCACTACACTTCACAACTAACGTTCAAGCCTATTGTCTAAGAACACAAATCATATGAAGCATGCCACACACTATACTAATCAATTAAATAGAAATGTTAGCCTAAGTCTCTTATTTCACTTAAATATGGCCCATAAGTTCTTGCTCTCCACGACATTACTACTACGCCTCAAAATCTACTACATACCTTCTCACATGTACTACTAATTTACAACTACTAGAGAAAAGACAATCAAGCAGGGGTAAAGTCATATAATAAGGACAGTTGCTATTAATCTTATAATATAACCCATTACGATCTTATCTACAAATTCCACTTTCTCACATTATTTTTTATACCATGCATACATTTTGAATATCTCCAAATTCAATTTTCACCAATGAGTATCTACCCATAACTTATTGACTAATCTACCCTTTCCATTCATAGCCTATAAATGATTTCTAAAACAATCATAACTATTCATTCTAGGATCCTTCCCTATTTTGAATAAATAATAATCATAGTCAACCACTTTCTTCACAGACTAACATACAATCTCCAAATATTACTACCATATTAGTATATCACTATAAAATTACAATCCATCCCTCAATCAATAGTTATACAACTAAACTAGATTCTTTATGCAAAAGTCACCCTCGTTCTTACTTCTAAGCTTGTGACTGTGTATCACTAACTTTTGGACCATCTTACAAGCTCATAGGTTATGACACTTTATCACATACTACTACTCAGGTGGAAATATTGTTCCAACATTCTGATACATCTCATTACCCTTAAGCTTGACATTTGCAACATAGATTTTAGAAAAGGGAATGAATACACCTCATACCTCAGGCTGAAAAGCGTGATTTCATCAGGATAAAGTATACACTTAAATTAATACACCATGAAGCACTAATGGACTACTCTCAAGTCCTTGTACTATTCTATAATCTTTTATGACTCAATTAGAAAAGATCACATCATTTAGACTCTAAGCTTTTGCACTTGAAATAACTTGACAATGAACTCGCACTCTAAACTCAAATTAATAAATGGTAAAAGGCTTTTGAAAGAAGACTCGAAGGTATTTAATTTGATATATAGTAGGCCATATAAATATATATATACTAGGAGAAATAGTTGCTGGAATTCGAGTCATGAAAAATCATCAACTAAACCAATTGATTGAAAAGTACTCAACTTAACTTTTGAACTATGAGATTATTATGGTGTATATTCATATCCAAGTATGTTTCCACACTAAGTAAATATAAGTCAAACTTATTTATAACTAGACACCATTCGATTTAGGTTCATATACGTTGGAAATATGGTTCAACTTTAGCTTGAAAGTGCGGGTATTACAAAAGTGGTAAGCTTCCATCCTTTTGAATGACATATAATTTCATTAGGTTTCCTTTATCATTATAGTTTGATGTATTTCTTTTGTCATCGTTGGAGGCATATCCAAACTTAGTTGGTATTCATGGATTAGAGGTTTTTGTGGACACTATTGGGATGTTATAGTGATTTTATTTTGATGCTCGAATTCTTGTTTAAAGTATCTTTCCCTCTTATTAGTTTTGTTGTATTTTTCTATTTTCTTTTTACTGATCTATTAATGTAAGGCTAAGGAGGTTGTCTATGGCTCATGGAGGGTTTGAGATGCCTATTATGGCCAGCCCTGGGTTCAGGTCATAATAAGATTGGCATTAGAGCATGATTTAGGGTCACTGGGTATCCATAAATTCATGTCGTAGAGAGTCCCTTTTATGGGTGTTTAGCATGCCACACATATAAAGGCGATGGTACAAGGTATTTAGGAATGTTTCCCTTTTTTGTGTTTTATTTTGGGCTATAGAGTCTAGATATCATGAAACTTCTCTATCTCATAGCTTACTCACATTTTAGATCATGCCTCCCCAATGATCTGGCGGTCATAGGGACTCAGCTAGAACCTCTATCCTACCTGAGGCAAATACGGAGGAAATTTGCCCTGCTTATGGGATTTTAAATCAGCCTAGGGTCTCTATTCTATACTACACTTATCCATACGGGGTTCCACTAGTCCCTACTAGTCCTACTTGGTCATACTAAGCTAGTGATACTTATGCTCAGCCAACTTAGGGAGATATTTCATATGCAGAGTTCCATCAATCTATCTATATGCTTTCTCAGATTGTGGTATCATAGTCTCGTTGATCTGATTTTGTTGGTCTTATTGCTAGTTTATCTGAGGTCACTCAAGTTAGCTAATTTATAAGGTTAAGTCTCTAAACCTTTATAGGCTTTATAGTTGTGAAGGATTCTCAGGGTTCTATTAATGAGATAAAGAAGATCTTTAGAGTGATGTATGCTACTAATTTGGAAGGAATGAAGTTTACTTCTTATCAGTTAAATTATGTGGCTTACTAGTGGTATCAGGAGTAAGAAGATTAGAGGGGTGATGATGCTGAGCCAACCGAGTGGGATGAGTTTTCAAGTGCCTTTGTTGATTACTTTTTTCCTCCTGATTTGAGGAAGGCTAAGGTAAATAGTTTGTGAACTTAAATTAGGGTAAGTTTAGTATTAAGGAGTATTCAATAAAGTTCCAATAGTTATCCCATTATTCTTCAGAGTTGGTATCTAATATAAGGTCCAGAATGAGAAAGTTCACGTCTGGTTTGTCCCATAATTATGTGTTAGAGTGTAAGGTTGCTTTGATAAATAATGATGTAGACATACCCAGGCTAGTGGTTTATATGCAGAAGGTGCAGGATTAGATAAGGAAGCAATTAGCAATAGATAAAAGGCATAGCTAGAAATTCAGGTATATAGAGCAGGGTGTAAATTAGTAGAATAGTAGGAAAGATGGTAGGCAATGGACTTAGATGAAAATCTGGGTAAATTCTAATTTATTAGCTCGTGATCCTTGTCCTCAGACTTTAAGTGATCAGCATTTTTAGAATAGTAGTGGTCCTAAGGAATAGGGTGCCTAGTCTTAGGTTAGTGAAGCTCAGTCAAACCCACCTTATCCGCCTTTCAATTTTTTTGGATAGCTTCACCATGGATATTATGAGGAGGACAGGAATTTGTGTCTTAATTATGATCAGCCTAGTCATCTATCGAGAAAATTATCCTACAGCTAGAGTTTCCACTGGAGCTAATAAGCTCCCAGTTGCCACATCTTATATCCTACACCTAAGGGCTCCACTTTAGGTATCGGCAATGGCTGAAATCTCCTCTATGCACTTACTACTAATCAGGAATCTGAGGCATCCACAAATATTATCACAACTATGTTACAGCTCTTTTCCCATGATGTTTTTTTGTTTGCTTGATCTAGGTTTTACCTTATCTCATATAACCCCTTATGTTGTTGTAAACTTTGGTTTTGGTAGAGAAAATATTTTCAACCCCTTTTTGTTTCTACTCCTGTGGAAGATTCTATTATTGCTAAAATAATCTATAGGGGTTGTGTGGTATTTATTCACCATAGGTAGACGTTGGTGGATTTGATAAAACTTGATATGGTGGATGTTGATGTAATCTTGGGGATGGATTATCTCCATTCATGCTATGCTTCTCTAGATTATTGGACCCAAAAGGTTAATTTTTATTTTCGTAATGAATCTGTGATTAAATGGGAGTGGAGTTCATTAGTACCCAAAGAGGAGTTTATTTCTTATCTTAGAGCTCAAAAAATAATATCCAAAGGGTGTCTGTATCATCTAGTTTGGGTTAAGGATTCTAACTCTGAGAGCCCCTCTTTACAATTTGTCCAAGGGTTAGTGAATTTCCTATAGTGTTTCCTGATGATATTCCTAGAATTCCTCCGAATAGGGAAATATATTTTAGGATTGATATCCTACCTAATACCTGTCCCATTTTCATTCCTCCTTGTAGGATGGCTCCAGTTGAACTAAAGGAACTAAATGAGTAATAGAAGGATCTTCTTGATATAGGTTTTATTCATCCTAGTCTTTCTCTTTGGGGTGCTCCTATACTTTTTGTATGAAAGAAAGATAGTCCTCATCAAATGTGTACAAATTATCGCCAGTTAAATAAGGTTACAATAAAAAATAAGTACCCTTGTCCTAGGATTGATAACCTCTTCTATCAGTTTTGGGGTGCTAGGCTTCATTGACCTATCATAATTTGAATTTAGGAAGGTCGATATTCCTAAGACTAATTTTCAGACCCAGTATGGCCTTAATGAGTTTTTGGTTATGTCATTTCGGTTGACTAATGCCCTGACTGCTTTCATGGATCTTATGAAATGGGTGTTCAGAAAGTTTTTAGATTTAATTGTTATAGTCTTCTTGATAACATCCTGCTGTTCTATAAAGGTGTGAAGGATTATGCTAATCACCTTTGAATTGTGTTACAAAATCTTAATGACCAAAAATTATATGTAAGATTTCTAAGTGTAAATTTCGATCAAGTGCTGTGACTATCTCGAGCATGTTGTTTCTAGTGAGGGTATCAAGGTGGGTTCTCAAAAGATTAAGGTGGTTAAGAAGTGGCCTAGACCTATGACTCCAACCTGCATTAGGAGCTTCTTGGGTTTGGTCAGGTACTATAGGAGGTTTGTCAAAATTTTCTCATCTATTGTTGCTCTACTAATGAGGTTAACCTAGAAAAAGGTTAAACTTTTGTGTGCTTGTGAAGGCAGTTTTGAGAACTTAAAGGATGAGTTATCTTTTGCGCCAGTTTTGACCTTACCCGAGAGTACTGATGGGTTTGCTATATATTGTGATGCATCTTGTGTAGGACTGCGTTGTGTTTTAATGCATCATGAGAAGGTTGTAGCCTCTTTTCCCAGGTAGCTTAAGGCTTATGAGAGAAATTATCTACCCATAATTTAAAGTTGGCAATTGCGGTCTTTGCTTTGAAGATTTGATGCCATTATTTGTATAGGGTATATGTAGACATATATTCAGACCAAAATATCTTATAGTATGTGTTTAACTAGAAGGAATTAAATGTCACCAAGAGGTGGTGTCTTTAATTGCTTAAGGATTATGACATGACCTTGCACTGCTATCCAAGTAAAGTTAATGTTATTGCTGATGCTCGTAGCAGATTTTCCATAGGGAGTCTGTCTCACGTTGAAGAGGAGAAAAGAGGATTAGTGAAGGATATTCACCATCCAATTTAGGAGTTTGCCTCTTAGACTCTAAAGATGGTGTGGCGATCAATTAAGAAATGGTTAAATCATCTCTTGGTGTTGAGGGCAAGGAGAAATAGGTTTTGGATCCTATACTTATGTAAATCAAAGATTATGTGGGTCAGCAAAAGGTTGTGGCTTTTGTAATTGGGGGAGATAGCATCTTAAGATATCAATAATAGTTATCTGTTCCTGATGTAGATAGGCTATGGAACAGAATTTTGATCAAAGCTTATAAGTTCAGATATAAAGTACATCTAGGTTTGACCAAAATATATCATCACTTGAAGGAAATCTATTGGTGGAATATTATGAAGAAGGATGTGGTAAATTTTGTTACTAAGTGTAGGGTTTATCATCAAGTAAAGATTGAATAGTTAAGTTCTGGTGTCATGTCCCAAGAGATAGAATTAACCATATGGAAGTGGGAGATAATTAATATGGATTTCATTATGGGTCTTCCACGATCTCAAAATCAATATGATTCTATTTGGGTCATTGTAGATAAAATGACCAAGTCTGCTCATTTCTTGCCTATAAGGTCTAACTACCTAGGGGAGGATTATGCCAAGTTGTTCATTCAGTAGATTGATAAGTTTTATGGAGTGCCAGTGTCCATCATTTCAGACTGAGGTACGCAGTTCTCTTCATATTTTTGGTATTAGTTTTAGAAAGGTTTAGGTACTCAAGTCAACCTTAGATTGCTTTGATCCACTCAAATGGATAGACAAGTGGAGCGTACTGTTCAAACCTTAGAAGATATGTCAAGGGTTGATGTGATTGATTTTAAAGGTAGTTAGGTTGACCATTTGCCTCTTATTAAGTTTGCTTACAATAATATTTATCATTCTAGTATCGAAATGACCTCTTTTGAGGCTCTTTATGGTAGGAGGTGCATGTCTCATATTGGATGGTTTGAGGTAGGTAAAACTAGGTTTTTTGGCCCTGACTTGGTTCACCAAGCCATGCAAAAGGTGAAGGTGATTAGGGAAAGACTTAAGACTACACAAAGTCACAAGAAGTCTTATATGGATGCAAGGGGGAGAGAGTTAGAGTTTGAAATTGGAGATTGGGTATTCTTGAAGGTTTCTCTTATGAAAGAAGTCATGAGATTTTTTATGAAAGGGAAACTTAGTCCCCATTACATTAGTCCATCTTAGATTTTAACGAAGATTGGGAATGACAATTATGAATTAGATTTACCAACAAGTTTGGCCTTGATTCATCCTATTTTCAGTGTGTCCATGCATAAAAAGTGTGTGGGTGACCCTTCTTTAATAGTGTTTGTTGAGGATGTTGGTGTTAAGGATTCTTTGTTTTATAAGAAAGTCCCAGTTGAAATATTAGATAGGTAATTTCGCAGGTTAAGGATAAAGAATATAACTTCGGTGAAGCTTTTTCAAAGAAATCAAAAGTTGGAAGAGGCTACATGAGAGTCGGAAGTAGATATGAAAACAAAGTATCGATTCTTATTTCCTATATCGAATGAATGTGCTTAAGGTATGAGACTTGCTTCTTATCATGTTGAATTTCAAGTTGTTCTTGGGTCCGTTTGTGTTTTTCCTTATATCATACTATAGGTATCCTAATCGCTTATTCGGGGATGAATGATCCTATGGGGGGATAATGTAACACTCTGAGTCTTATGAGGTCTAAAATAAGCTAAAACGATCGTACATAACCCCTATCTTGAGCGTAAAATACTTTGGGCAGAGTTTACGTATGTTGGAGGAGGTTTGGGACCTAAAATAAGGTCGTGCATCATAAAAGCTACAACAAGCCTCCATAACTCCTATCTTGAGCGTAAAACACTTATAGATTTTAGTAAATGTTTTATTTTATCTATTTTCCTTGGGGTACATGCTAGTGCTCGCCCTGTTGATCGTCCCCAAATGCAGTACAATTTCATGATTAGGTCCTAAGGACTTTTCTTTTGCTCCTACGCAAAGTTAGGTAGTTTGGTACTCCTATTGATTAGTGGTGAAGTGGTGTACCTCCATCTTTCGAAAGGCCGTGTCATTTTATTAGGTTTTCTTTATAATTCTAATATTGATGGATTTTCTTTGTCATAGTCGGGGGGTATTTCCCAACTTAGTTGGTATTCATGGATTAGAGGCTTTTTTGGACAGTATTAGGATGTTATAGTGGTTTTGTTTTGACTCTCAAATTCTCATTTGACTTATTTATCATTTTTATTACTTTGGTTCACTTCTGCTATTTAATTTTATTGTGATCTTGAGGTAAGGCTAAGGGGGGTGTCTCTTAACCATGGTGGATTTGAAATGCCCATCACAGCTAGACGCGGGTTTGGGTCATGACATAAATGGATGTTCATGATGTAAGCTATGTGGTTATCTCAGGCCAGTAATGGTTTTGAGTACTCATTATATTTAGGGCCTAGGATAGGTTAGGGACAATTTGAGATTAAAGAAGTGATGTTAGTAAGATAAGAAGAGGATGTTAGATTGTGTAAGTGTTACAGGAGTGGATATGTTTGCTAACAAAAGTGTAAGTTAGAGGTTGATGATTATAGATGCTAGAGATAGTTTAAAGTAATATCCTTGAAAAGGTGTCCTAAAAATGAAATTAGTATCTTCCTATTATAGTTTATCAAAATTGAGTTTAGATTTTATATGTATAGTGCCAACAACAGTATTGAGTGTTGTGTATGTAACTTCATTTATAGTATAGGTCTACGGATCCAAGAAGGAAACCTTTGAGCTAAGAGGGAGATGATTAGGAGTTGAAACTAAGGTTGCTCTTAAGTTTCTAAAGGCGTTGAGCTTAGAAAAGAAAAAGTTATGATACATACTATAAAATCCCATTCCCGTCCTAGCATATTACTCATACTTCATCTTAAGAGGACACTCTACCCATTTCTTATGCCTTTGAGTCATTCATATGTTTGAGGATAGAACCTTCTTGTTAAACTCATGTACATGCTCTGTCCCTTCAGCTGGAGGGAATAGTACCTTTGAATGGTCCAAACTCTTCTCTTAGATTATAGGGAGCTAATTTCTAAGTTATGATGCTCATGATCTATGAACCCATGCGTCACATTATACTTAGTACAAAGAAACTATGCTTTTCTATATGTTACCGACTCATATTGTGTGGTGTCTAAGCCCATACTACACTCTCTATGCAAAATTCATAACCATTCTTAGCAACTAGAATGAGAAGTAATAGCTTCAAGCAGTGATCCTAGTCATATTCCTTGAATTTATGAATTTCAGCCTTATGATATGCAACTTATGATATATGCACTCATGTTTCTCAGTAGGCCCAGATCTAGGAACTTATATTATGTTATGATTATGCTAAAATAACCCTTTATTCATGATCTATGTTTTTGATATATGAAGTACTTTGTGTCTATTGTACCATATCTTACTTTGCGGGGCCCATCTTAAATAATGCGACAAATATGAGTCATAATTGAGAAATAGCACTCATATTCCAAATGCTCATACTCTAGTCCCTTAGTGTCCTTTTTATGAAAATTGTGGTGTTTGCAACAGAGTAATGATTTGTATAAGAGAGTAGTTATTCCTTATTGTGAAATGGTGGTGTGACAACTCGAGCTAAGGTTATAGGTAAAAAAGGATGAGTGATATGAACTATCGTTATGTGAAATGGTTAGAAAGAGTATATATGGTGTAAATCTTGGCAAAAGAGATTGAAGTTACTGATTTTAGGTGTGGAAATCCATAAAGAAGGGGTAGTAATGGTAGACTAGAATATTGTGATTGATAGATATGTAAATCATTGTATCTTATGGCTAGTACTCCTTGATCGAAGCTTGAAGTTGTTTGATTATAGTGATAATATGCAAGAGTATTCTTGGAAAGATATGGAGCATAGAGTCACCTAACTTAGGTTAGCACGATCACACTATATGTAGCACCTATTAACTCTAGGTTAAGCTAGAAAATGGTAGCACTATGTAAGTAGACTCTGGCTCTTGTGGTCATGTATTCCACAGGGGAATTCTAAGTTTGAAATGACTAAGTGTTGTCTTGATAGTAGGGAACATAGTTGAGAGTTGTTGCCAATCTCAAGGGCTTTTAGTCTTATCTTTTGAGGCAGGGGAAGTACTCTCATTCTTATATTCAACACAACCATATTAAATATTATGTATCCATCTTAATACATGGTTATGATACCCTGGAATTCATGCTTTACGTCACTATGACCAAGTTTGTAGAACTCCTGTCTTGGAGCATATCGATATTAAGTCTTTGGTATTTCATGATTCATGCTTACCCAATTGCTCGGCGATGTCATAAAGTCTCTCTTGAAGTACGTGAGATAGAAGTAGAGTCTTGATGTGACATTTCTACCCTTATGTTCATATGTATAGAGTTTCAATAAGATCCTAGCCATTATTCGAGGACAAATGATACCAAGGGGAAGATATTGTAACACTCCAAAAAACATTAATCTAAGATTTGAACGATTCTTCATGTGTGTATAGGCCTAAACCTGATGATCCTCAATAATACATAAGTTTCATGATCAATTCCTTTGTGTGGTGAGTGCTTTGAATGTAAATCTTGATCATAAGAAATACCTCACATAGAGTTAACTTGAGCGCATTCCTACCGATTGAGTTTTAGTATTAGATTTACCAAGGACAATTTAAAATAAGCATATTTGCTAGAATATGAAGATTTTTGAGACCCAAGATCTTTGAGTATTTTTCCAACGCCGCCAATTGATTGTCAATTCGAGTTTCAAATAAAAATATATGTATGTTTGTTGAGACATCTGCAGGATGGCATATTGAGTGGGTGGTGCGCCAGATCCCAAACTCCTATCGGCCATGTTTGGTGCATTGAGTAGCATAGTGCGGCAGCTGCTACCCCGATGAGAAGTTCAATTTTTTCTTGTCTTTTTACGTCTCAAGAGGTGTGTTCTCATTATTTAACCTCCCCAAACCTATTTTTATAACTTAGAAATGTCCAAAATCTCTCGCTCTCTTTTCCCCAAATTTTCACACTCAAAATCCTCTCTTCTACTTCTTCTTCTCAAAACTCCCAACCCTAAAGTTTCAAGAATGATCAGATATTGAAGTTGTTTTTTCAAGGTTCCTCCTCGAATTTGTCATCAAGTGTATGTGGAACTAATCCAAGTCAAGTCATCAAAGGGGTTCTATAAATTTCAAGCTAGGGTTCCCAATTTCAATTGTTATTACCAAATTCCTATCTAAGGTATGTAGAGCAACCCCTTCTAAAATTTAATTTCAAATCTATGATTTATAAATCCTTACATACAACTATGTATTCTAAATTATTGATTTCGGGTTACAAATTATATATATTGTACTTACGAAAGAAGAATGAAATTGTGATGAAATATCTTTTCTTAAAATTGTTCTTAACACTTGGTGAATTAAACTTTGAAGAGGTTAATAGAACCTATTTTACTTTCCTCCATATTAAATTACTTGTTATATTAGTTAGGTCTAATGACATTCCGATTTGAAGATTTCTGAGGGTATATTAACGTTTTAAAGAAACAAGGATTAATTGACCCATAATAAATTGTTATTATAAGACTTGAGGAAATTGTGACTCATGATTGGTAAATGGATTTTCAAAATGATTTGATTGATTGTCAAGGATTATCTAATATTTGATTTTGATGCGATGGGCATAGAAATTGATGATACACCCTATGGTTAATTGAAGAATGGAATATATGACTAGCAAGTCTTGGTATGCCGATATCAACTGTGGTCTATGCCCTAAATGAAAATGGAATGTGTTCTAATGATGTTTGATGATATGAAAATGCTAAAATAAGGGCTTAAAGAAAATTAAATAGTTAACTGAGAAAGTGTGAGTCCTAATGGTTCAAACACCCGAAACTTGTATTTCGCCGACCTAGGGCTGATTCGATCCATAACTAGACGACCTTATGTTTTCCTCTAGGAGGATGATTTTTCTAGCCAAAATTATTTAATCTCGATGCATACGAGAAGCATAGTTTGGGGCTTAGCCGATTGAGCATTGATCAGACCCACATAGCCCGTGATGTTTAAACAGATGTCGGTGATACCATCTAGTTCAGAATTATAGAATAGAAAGTCTATGGTTTAACTCTAGAGTCACTATATATATATATATATATATATATATATATATATATATATATATATATTGATTTCACTTTCATAGCTATTTTTATGTGAAGCATTCCACATACCAATACATTTCACGTATTGACCGTCTCCGGCTGCTAAATTATTTCATGAAGTAGGTTAAGAGACACATTCTCGTGATTCTGTGCAGCACTAGGTTCATTCAGGACAGCTTTAGCTTTGGTGATCCGTATTCACATATTTCAGTATTTATGTTATGGTATCGCAGGGCCATTGTCCCGACATAGACACTTTTTCATTTAAAGTTTAGAGGCATTATAGACATTAATGTTGGATAGGAGTTCAGTATTTTCTTATGGTTCTTAGAGATTTATAAAAGTGTTTTAAGGGTTTTCAGACAAGCTTGATATAAGTTCTTTTATTAGTGTTTTCTTCCGCAAACTTTAATAGAATGCTCATAATGAATGCTAAGAGGTTCTCTCGAGGCTTAATTGGTTCCATGTGCCTGTTACGTCCAGGACCTAGTCTTGGATCGTGACACATAAAATGTGGATGCTAATGTTTGAAATATGTACTTTTTAGCTGTTTTCAATTTTTTTCATGTGCTAAATAATGTATCGGCTATTGTTAAATATGAAAGCACGCTAAAATTTTAATGTTCTAAAAAGCATTCGATTGCTGGTTGTTCTGTTTCTTTCAAATTCCTAACTTGCCAAGATAGTATAGGGGCTAGGTTACTCAGCATAATTGATATAAGCATTATTAATTCTTCTTGTTTTCCTTTTCTCAAGGTCTAGTGAAAGTTGGAAACAACCAACTTATGGGAAGATCAGTCACTCATATGAGATGAAAGTGAATGTGACATGCAAAAGTTTCATGTGTTAAAACAAGTTCCTATCTTCATATGCATAAGGTTCGCATCTCGTTTCCATACTTTATCTCTGCGTGAAGAGTGTTCCACTGATCGTATGTTCTAAATTACCTACATTTGTTTATGGAACCTTTAATGGCTGCAGACCAGTATTAGTGTTGCTAATAATGAACTGACACTCTGAACGCCCTGTAGTAGGAACTTTAACATCTCTAGATTTCTAAAGACGGTCTACTTCATTTAGCTTTCCAAAATATATAGTGCTTGTAAACTTTTTAATGCCTTATATATCGGAAAAAAGTGCAGTCTATCATTTTTCTTGTCAACACAAGTTTCTCGTTGTTTATAACTACAGTAACTCCTTCTGTTTCAATTTGTTTGTATGGTTTTGATGTAGTACTAGAGTTTATGAAAGTAAAAAAGGCTTTAGAATTTTGTACTTTAAACTTTAGATAGGTGGAATGTACTAAAATGCACTTTAATCTTGTGATCTTAAATATGACATCTGGAAAGTTTGATCTAAGCATTGCTAAAAAAAGAAAAAACATTCTTTTTTAAACGAACTAAAAAGGAAAAGTAAGAGAAACTAACTGAAACGGAAAGCGTATTATTTACTAATTGCCTAGTCCCACATCCTCGTAGCATCATAAACTGTATCCTATTTTAAAATGTTCCAACTGAACTTTTTGGAAAGGTTAGGTAAGTTGTATATTTGAAAGATGAACTTTTGGCAGTTAATGCTATTGCATCTTTTGGAATCTACCAAATTATATTTCTGGTAACTATCTTATCTTCCAATAAGAGATTCATCCAATTATTCAAACTCAATATTTATATCAAACCATATTAACTTATTATAATTAATTTTAAAAAATGAGATAGAGTGATGCACATAACTAAAGGAAAGGACTATTTTGTGTGGTCTTAACTACAAAATAGGCCATTGAAAACACATGAATTTAATATTTTAAAATTTAAACAGAAAGCGTTTAATTAAATATTTTATTTAAGAATTGATGTGTTCGTTTAAAACATGACTTAGTTTATGTGCCAAGATAAAATATTTTACATGTTTAAAAGGGATTGCTATGTATTTATGCTAATATATATGATGCGCCATCCCAGTTGGCATAGAACAACTTAATCTTTTTTTAGGGAAGTTGGATTAGAATAACATTAGGATTACTTTGGTTGTGCAGGTGATTTTAGGTAACTTCATCACGTTAAGAGCATCATAAATATTTAGTCATTAGGGCTTTTCTCTACATTTTGATAAGCAAAAGCAGCAAATTTCAATGGAGAGTGTCAAAGAATCCGCTGAATGCCACTCACTTCGGCTTTTCTTATGGAACGAAAAGCTAACAAGGAATCAGATTATACAGTCCGAAGGGTTATGTGTGTTCATAATCGGAAGTAAATTTATGACAATTGATTCTAACTGCGGCTACACAATTGAGGAGAAAAAGCGTTCTACTGTTATCCCCTTCGATCTGTTGAAACTACGAAACAGAGAAGCATCATTAGGTTCATTGCTTGTTTCTTCTACTCTTCAGTTTCTGCCGGAAACTATCAAAGAGTTGGCTGACGATATCTCTTATCGCCTTTTTACTGAGTTTCAAGATTCTCAAGCTTTATTGCCACCACCACGGCCAACATATGTAATTATTGTTGAAATTTCCGGGATTCGTATCAATTTTACTGATCATGTTTCCCCTGATTTCACATGGTATCCTCCCGATATCCCATTGTATCGTCGGTTTGAAAAGGAAGAGGAGGCTTCCAACATACACAATGTGAATGATTCATGTGTTAAATACAGTGAGGACACCCTCAAGTATCTAGACATATTAAGGGAATATACAGGTGAAGGTGGGATTTGTCCAACGGAACAACCTATTGCTGTGGATGTAGCCAAAGGATTTGTCGAAGTCAAGAGATGTAAAAGATCTTGGTGTCCAAGTCCAGGCAATAGACTCAATGATCTAACACATGAAACTTGTCCAATTTGTTATGACAAGTTTAAAGACGAGAATGAAGTGATTACAACTTATTGTTCGCACATGTTTGATATAAGGTGTCTCCTGCCATGGCTATCCAGGAATAACACTTGCCCAACTTGTCGAGCTGTCTATCCGCTGCATTATTCTCCCTCTTTGGACCGTCAATGTCATAAGCGCAAACATAACATGATGGAGGATAATGTTTGAAATCTGTGCTCTTGAGATCAGTACAAATTTGTTATTAGTTTTGGTAATATCATATTGTAGTGAAGTGATTTATCATGTGTTGACTAATGTTACTATGAAAGCAAAGTAATTATTTAATGTGGTAGAGAACATTCAATTGTGGGTTGTTCTGTTTCTTTCAAATTTGCTAAGTGCAATGATATAATCATTCTAATTCCTATTGTTTTCCTTTTATCAAGGGATAGTGAAGTTGGAAAAAACCAACTTATGTGAAGACCAGTCTCCACATATGAGATGCATCAGAATGTGAAATGCAAAACTTCATGTGTTAAAACAAGTTCCAATCTTCATATGCAAAGGGAATGTTCCACAGCATTATGCTTGCATCTTCTTTTCATACTTCAACTTCATGTGTAGTGTATTCACTGATCGTGTATTCCAAGTTACCTATATTCGTTTATTGGAACAGGTAATGATTGAAGACCAGTACTAGTGTTGCTAATATGAACTGACATTCTCAACCCCTTGAGTTGGACCCTTAAGCTTAAATATAATATTTCTTGATTTCTAAAGTCCAAGACTTCTCTAAATCCGCTTGAGTTGGACCCTTCTCTATCAGTTATACACGTATGTGTGATGTATTGTCTAGGTGTACTTCAGGACAAATATTCTTTATATCGAAGATAAATATAGTGGATGGCTATAACAACACTCAATAGGAATGGCGAACACTTCCAAGTCTTTTATGTCGTGATATGCTTGTCGGCATATAGTCAGTGCTGGCAAGATTCAAATGGATGAGGAAAGTGAAAAAGAGCTTAGTGATTCCAGGACTTCTCTTAATCCTCTTGCTGACGCAGCTCAACCTTCATGTCAACATTTTATAGAAATATCATCAAATTATTCTGGAAATTCATCAGGTCCCATGGAGACACAGAAGAGAGTGATAATCATACACGGAAGGAATCTAGGATGAAAGGTGTACAGGTGGTCAACTGGATGCAAAGACGGTACTAAAAATAAATGGTAGTTGGTTCTCCAGTTTATTCTAGTAAAATTTCATTTTTGCTAATTATCATAGGAAGATTTAACTGCAGATATGATCTCTCTGTTCTGTAGAATCATTGATTTTTTCTTCTTCCTAAGATAAGCTACTTTTCTTTTTCAAAAAGTGCTAACGTTCCGTACAAATCCAAACTGCATTGGCATAGCAACCAATCAGTTAGCCAACTATTAACCATAACGTTAAAGGCAATAATGATTGGAAAAACAAAATACCACTAAGGATAGTAGTTGACATCTACTAATTTGTTATTGTGCTGAGGCTTCAAAGACCCTCTGAAAGATCTCCTACACTACTCTTCTGGTTATCACGCGTGGATCAATGGACTTGGCTTGGAATTTCCTCTGATTCCTCTCTATCCAAACGTTGTAAACTACAGTTGCAATGCTCATTCTGAATATAGTTGTTGCTGGTCCTTTCCATCGTGCATTTCGTTGGCCCAGTCCAGCTCCTCTTGCCATGTTGTAGCTACTCTGTGACACCTTGCCAATTTAAGAGTTCTGTCCATATTGAGTTTCAAGTAATCGCAAATAAAGAAGAGATGTTCACTAGATTCAATGCCTCCACCGCATAGGACCGCAGTTGGTTATCTGTGATGCCCTGCTTCATTAGCCCATCCTTACTGTGCAATCTATTCAGGATAGCAGATTTTGAGATGAAGATCCATTCAGTTGCCCTCGTATAGTTACAAATGATCCTGCTCCAAGGAACTTTGTGGAAATCACCCCTCATTACAATGTACAGCTTTTTGATGGAGCATTGATGCATTCATTCAGCTTCTTGCACTGTGTACGTCCTTACTGTGCAATCTATTCAGGATCGCTAATCTTGTGATGAAGATCCACTCAGCTGTCCGCGTGTAGTTACAAATGATACTGCTCCTAGGAACTTTCTAGAAATCAGCCGTCATTACAATGTACAGCTTTTTGATGGAGTATTGATGCATTCATTCA